>NC_061115.1:216490113-216573303 GCF_002878395.1 Capsicum annuum | reverse complement strand
TTCAACTAGTTAAATTATAGAAAAGCTTTTAAAAAATTTGAATAAAATAATTCAATAAATACTTTATCATGTGTTTAGATATTTAATCATAACAAACATTAACACCAGAAAAGATACTTAGCAGTAACTAGTTAACGACAATAACTTAATTGTCGCTAAATTATATTTTTTTAGTAACAATTACAACAACAACAACAAATCCAATATATTCCCACCAAGTGGGGTCTGGGAAAGGTAGAGTGTACGCAGTCCATACCACTACCTCTAAAGAGGTAGAGAGACTGTTTCCGATAGACCCCCGGCTCAAGATTAAAGACAGTATACAAAAGCATCAAAAGCAAGGAACATGATAAAATAACATAAGTACGACATCTACAGAAGATTGTACATTGCCAAACAAAGAACACCAAAGTTCACCTAATTATTGGCTACGACTCATCCACACCCTTAGCCCTCTATCCTAATATTTTTCCTCCATACCTTCCTATCCAGGGCCATGTCCTTAGTTAGCTGTAACTGCTCCATGTCACGCTTAATCACTTCTCTCTAGCATTTCTTCGGTCTACCACTACCCCGCTTGAAATCTTCCAAGGCCAACCTCTCACACCTACGAACTGGGGCATCCGTACCCTCCTCATCACATGACCAAACCATCTCAACCTCACTTCCCGCATTTTTTCCTCCACAGATACCACTCCCACCTTACCTTTGATACAAGAAAGACAAGGAAACACAAAACAAACACCAAAATCAGTCCACTAGACAAGAAACCAAGGACCTCTTTTGGTGACCCCTCTCAGATTCGCTACCAACAAGAAGAATACAAGGCACAATGACATAATAACATCAAAACAATAGCAACACAAGAAGAACAATATGAACAATAGACTAATTTCGGATTCCACATTAACAACACAAACACACGGTTACAACATCAACACTACTACACGATTACAAAGAAACAAAAGGATAGATAGTTAGACAAATTGAAGGTATAATATTAACAACCCAAAAACCTATTCCACTCTTGAACCTTTAACATCACACACATCAAATACCTAACTCTTACGTTGGCACAAGAGTTACCCCGATCTCCCAAGAATCCAACGTTTCCAAACTTGAATCAAACACGAGCGATTCCACAGTCAAGTTGATTTTCCTAGTTACAATTTTGGGTTGGTGGTCTTCTCTCCTTAGAGAGGAAATTTTTCAAGTGTTATAAACTCATAATATTCATCAAAATATCCCTAATGAAACCCTACATTATTCTATTTATAGTGTATGACAAATAATAGGTAAAATGACTAGAAGACCTCTTAGTGAAGGGGCACCCCTCTAGTATATGTAGTGGATTGTTTTGGTGTCCATTTAGGTATTCCTTTGCACTTCATTGCACACACCAAGCCTTGGGTCTAACGTACGCCCTCATAAGTCCATCTACGTGATCGCACTCGTATCATCCTCCCTTTCTTGAAAAGGATTCGACCTCGAATCCGTACCTTACAAAATCAAAGAGGAAACAAACAAGTACACATCCTCATGGCATGAGGGTTAGGGTTAGCAAAATAAACAATTAGCACTATCATGCCACGGTGGTACGCACTTGAAGTACAACCAAGGATCTTTTGTGTTAATTATGAAAACCTTTTGTACAACATCACAAATGAAAGAGCTCGGATGAACATTAAGAATTAAGGGACGAAAACCAAGACTACGCCTCTCATACGATGTATATCCAACAACATCATGAATATCATCATATGCATATAGGTAGTGAAGAAAGGCACCAAAGATATAATTCTTATCTAAGATGTATTCACAAGTTGGAACACACAACGAAAGAAAGGGTCATTACAAGCACGTTGGACCTCTCTCCTTCCAACCACTTATTGAGGAAAGGCATTCCATCAAGGGAGTCATACCATTAGGGAGAATAGGGAAACTACCATGCAACAATCCAATCCAAGGCAAGTAGTTTGCCCAAGAACTCGGCTTTCTTCTACAAATGATGTGAAGCACGCTCCCAAGAGTCCCACAAGAAACTTCAACTTGTCCAACCCCATGAAGGTGACAAGAAGTTTTTAACATCCTTGGACCCTTCCACAAACAAGAATACAACTTGGCATCCTCAAGTTGTGGTTCACATAACTTAAACACACGTGTGTCATACATGGATGCACGGATATGAGCAACACCCCAAAGAGACAATGACACATTTTTCCTACGGTCCTCGGTAGACAGAAACCACTATTAACATCAAAGGAATCACAATTCAAGTCACCATATTTGTCAAGCACGGGTGGGTTGTCATGCAAAGGACTACAAGCAAAATCATTTTTCAAAGATATTTCAAGAACATGATTAAACCTATGAGCCAAGTAAATATTAGAATCTTTACAACAACATAGGCTCACGAGTTCACTCTTTTGTCCTTGACCAACATCTTCAAATTCTTCACTCACTTGAGATTCATTAATCACATCACACATATTCTTAAGTGGTGGGAAAGTTTTACACACAAGTTGATCAACACAATTTCCACATGACGATGTACTTTCATTTAACACAATAGCTTCAGCACTAGGTGGACACAAATCGATCTTACTAGAAGAGTCGATTCGATCATCTATATAATCAACTAGTGTATCCACTCGCACAACATGTACATCATCCAAAAGTGGTAAGGAATCAATATACTCATATGTAGGTAAGCTACTACTCAAACTCAACGGCTTATTAGTCACATGTTCATCATTCATATGTACCAAAGTATAAGAGTTAGCTATTTTTCCTTGACGTTCATGAGTATGTTCATATTTACCTTGGTGTGAAAGTCCTTCAAAAGTTTGGGCAGCAACTTCCTTCGGGAAGCTCTCACCGCAAGGTGCTTGGATCTTAGGTTTTGGATTTATTGGGATAAGTGCGGATACCAATTGGTGTAGCCTTTCAACGTGCCCTTTTATGTCTTCAATATTGTCAGTGATGCGGTCAAACGTGGTATCGAGATTGGTGGCCGCCATGGTACCTAAAAGAAAAGACAACAACGAACAATAAAACAAAAAACTTGTTAGATCTAAAATGCCTCATCACACTCTCACTCTCGATTTTTACCTCACACTTGATTTCTCAAATGTTGAAAGTCGGCTTGTACTTTGCGAGTGATTGAGGGTCGAGTCTACTCTTGTCCGGAATAGATTTTCGTTTGAGTTGACACAAAGAAAATTTGTTTATAGACTTGAACCAATAAGATACAATGAATTCACAAAAGATAAAAGCACACAACAAACGTAGACACAAACAAACGGACTCTACAACTAACTTACAATCTAGTTGGAGATTACTAATTTGTTAATTAGTATTCAAACCAACAAACGGAACTAGGAAACAATAAAATGAAACTAAGAAATCTAAAATTTGAGCTTAAAAATTATCAATGAATAGTAAAAACGTGATATGGCAGCCACGTATTGGTTCGTTATTATCAAATTTTATTTTCTAATTCAAGTCTTGGTCCAATTGTAATTTGAAATTGGTGAGAATTGATTAAGGAAAGAAAACAAGTCTTGAAATTCTCTTTCAAATTCAAAAACAAGACTTGACTTTTCTCCTCAAGACATGGTCCTTAAATCATGAAAGGTTGTTGGAAAAGTGGTTGTTAAAGTCCTTGAGTGGTTGGAATTGGTTGTAAAAATCTTGAGAGGTCTTAAATTTTGAAAATATGTATTTCAAGACTAAAAAAATACACACTCTCTTTCTTCAACTTTCAAGATCAAACATCCATTTTTTCTTCAACAATAGATGATGATGTGAAGAACACCAAGAACACATTTTTTTTAATCTTGAAGTTCTAAGGTTCAAGTTAGACTCCAAACATCAACAACACCTTTTCAAGCTTAAAAATACAACATAATAACCACCATACACATTCAAACCTTGAACCAACAACACACCACACGTCCAAGCTTTGAATCCCAATAACAATACCAACAACAATCACATGGCAAAAGTTTAGGTTCACAACAACAACATCAACAATTAAAGCTCAAATCTAGATCTAGACATCTTTAGTGTTAGATATGAATAAGATAACACTAGAAACAACAAAACAAATAAAATGACTCCTAGATCTAGACTCAAAACAAGAAAAATTTTGGCCAAGACACAAAAATGGACAGATTTGCTTCTTTTTGGAATTTTCAGATTTCAACTTTTTTTTTTTAATTTTCTAACAAGCAAGCCCAAGATTGATCTTGTAGGAACAAGATATAGCTATGCTCTGATGCCAAATGATACAAGAAAGACAAGGAAACACAAAACAAACACCAAAATCAGTCCACTAGACAAGAAACCAAGGACCTCTTTTGGTGACCCTCTCGGATTCGCTACCAACAAGAAGAATACAAGGCACAATGGCATAATAACACCAAAACAGTAGCAACACAACAAGAACAAGATGAACCATAGACTAATTTCGGATTCCACATTAACAACACAAGCACACGGCTACAACATCAACACTACTACACGGTTACAAAGAAACAAAAAGGATAGATATGTAGACAAATTGAAGGTATAATATCAACAACCCAAAAGCCTATTCCACTCTTGAACCTTTAACATCACATACATCAAATACCTAACTCTTACGTTGGAACAAGAGTGACCCCGATCTCCCAAGCATCTAACATTTCCAAGATTGAATCCAACACGAGCGATTCCACACTTAAGTTGATTTTCCTAGTTATAATTTTGGGTTGATGGTCTTCTCTCCTTAGAGAGAAAATGTTTCAAGTGTTATAAACTCATAATATTCATCAAAATATCCCTAATGAAACCCTACATTATTCTATTTATAGTGTATTACAAATAATAGGTAAAATAACTGGAAGGCCCCTTAGTGAAAGAGCCCCCCTCTAGTATATGTAGTGGACTGTTTTGGTGTCCATTTAGGTACTACTTTGCACTTCATTGCACACACCAAGCCTTGGATTTAACGTACGCCCTCATAAGTCCATCTACGTGATCGTACTCGTATCAACCTTCTCCAGAATAATATCATTCCTAACCCTGTCAGCTTTTGTGAACCCACACATCAAACGCAACATCCTCATTTCCGCCACTTTCAACTTCTAGATATGAGAATTCTTAACCGGGCAACACTCTGCTCCATACAACATAGAAGGTCGAATTGCAATTCCGTAGAATTTTCCTTTTAGCTTGTGGGATACCTTCTTATCACATAAAATACCTGAAGCGAACCTCTATTTCATCTAACTTGCCCTAATACAGTGAGATACATCCTCATCTATCTCTCCATTCTCCTGAATCATAAACCCGAGATACTTAAAACTATCCCTCTTGCAAACCGCCTGAGAATCCAACTTCACTACCACCTCTTCCTCATGCCTCGAGTCACTAAACTTGCATTCCAAGTACTCCGTCTTGCTCCTGCTCAACCGAAAACCTTTTGACTTCAGGCTTTGTCTCCAAACCTCCAGCTAATCATTAACCCCTTGTCGCGACTCATCAATCAAAACTATATCATCCGCAAAAAGCATACACCAAGGCACCTCACCTTGTATATTCCACGGCAACACATCCATCACCAAAGCGAATAAAAATGGACTAAGAGTTGATCCCTGGTGCAACCCTGTTAAGACCGGGAAATGTTCAGAATCTCCTCCCACAGTCCTTACCCAAGTCTTCGCCCCTTCATACATGTTCTTAATCTCTCTGATGTATGCCACCAGGACCCCTCTAGCCTCTAAGCATCTCCAAAGAACCTCCCTAGGAACCTTGTCATACGCTTTTTTCAAGTCAATAAACACCATATGAAGATCCCTCCTCCTCTCTCTATACTACTCTACCAGTCTCCGTACAAGGTGAATTGCCTCAGTCGTGGAGCGACCAGGCATAAAACCAAATTGATTCTCCGAAATAGACACAATCTTCCACAACCTCCACTCCACCATTATTAGTGAAAATTATATTATACTCTCTATGTTTCAGAATAAATGAATTGTTGGGGCATTTATTGATGTTTCAAAATAAGTGAATCATTGAATTTTTTTCTTAAAATTACCCTTATGATTTGACAAGCAAAAGACTGCAACTTTTTTTTTTTTGTGGGGGCTAAAAGAGATTTCAAGGGTAAAAATGAAAATTTATGTCTTTGATACTTTTTTCTTAATCTGTGTGCCAAAATCTAATAATTCATTTATCTCGAAACGGAGGAAGTAGTACTCTTTGTAAATGCCGCTAACTAATGTTCGTAAGATCTTTATGATTCTTTGTTCGATATCCAATGGATTCAGCCTTTCTAAAACCTACCCCTCCATTTCATTTTATGTTTCGTCATTTTATTTTTAGTTCGTATAAAAAAGAATGTCATCTTTCCTTATTTGGTAGTAGCTATTTAATGACAATATTCTCATTTTATCCTTACTGGATCCCCTTAGTAAGAAAAGACAATTAAAAAATAAACTTTAAGAGGGACAATTTTGTAAACTTTACAAAGTCATCACTTATTTCTTAAACTCCGTACCCAATCAAAAGGCGACACATAAAATGAAACGGAGGAAGTAAAATATTATTGATACTATCAATGATATCACTTCATTGTGATATTGACATGACAACCACAACAGAATCATGTCTGATATTAGTTACATGTCACAGTAGTCCACATTTTGCTATCAAACAAAGATTAACAAAAACCCATAAGTTTCCAAAAGAGAAAAGACTCAAGAAAATACAAAGAGAAAAAAAAAAAAAGAAGCAAAATGGAGAAGATAGAACACAAAATGGTAGCTGTAAATGGCATAAACATGCATGTAGCAGAATTAGGCCAAGGTCCAATAGTCCTCTTCATACATGGCTTCCCTAAACTCTGGCATTATTTTCTTGAATCTTGAATTTTGTAAGTCATAATTATGTTTATATATCTGTTGCTGGTGGGAGGTGGTAGATATTCTGTTGATTTAGTAGAGGAGCATGAAAGTTGGTCCGAACACCATGGTCATAAAAAAGATCTTAGTTATGTTAGATTTAGAAAGTTTGGGAAACTTATATTTGTTTATTGTGTTGTATAATTTTTGTTCTCTATTTGTTTTGATTTTGTTAGTGAAAGTCAACTTACCACAGGTGATAAGGATAACTAATCCGGGGTTAATTTAGAAGAGGAGCTGATTCCATATTTGATTGGGACAAAATAAATGAGATAACTCATTTCAGAATTAGTTATCTTGGGATTGAAGTGTTTTTCTTATCCCTCCTTGAGAGTCGGATAACTAATTCCGGATAACTTATTTTCCGGGGGTCTATCGGAAACAACCTCTCTACTTCACTTGAGGTAGTGCTATGGTCTGCATACACTCTACCCTCCCCAAACCCCACTAGGTGGGACCCATAGGTGAGAATGCACTGGGTATATTGTTGTTGTTTTGGTTGTGTACTTAGTTAATCCACAATGTGCCACAATTGTAGTTAGAAACTTTTCCCTAATGTACAATTCTTCTAACTAGGTTTGTTGAATCTTGTTAAATACTTATGCTATTTTTTTTTTATTATTCTCTTTGCTTTGACTGTGTGCTAGTTAATTGATGATCTTAAGATTTGGGAATTCACTTGTTGTAGGACTCTGAAAGGGCTTGAGTAACATTAAAGTTGTCTCTGTGTGACCTATTGATCAGAGATTTGAGCTATAGAAGCAACCCAATGATGCTTCATTAGAGTATTAGGTTGTCTACTGTACCCCTTGGGATGTGGCCCTTCCTTGAACTAACCTTGCGTGAACGCGGGATGCTTTTTACATTGGGCTGTTCTTTTTACTTCTTGTACAATTAGGAACTACCCGAGATTTGTATAATGAGATTGTAATTAGGTGATTATTCTTATTGTACAATTTCTCTCATTCATAGTGAAAATCTCTCTTTGTTTTCGCCTTTAGGACTAGGCTTGGGTCAACCCGTAATATTTTGTGTTCTACAGGTACTCATGGAGCCACCAAATGGTCTACTTAGCTGAACGTGGCTACCGTGCCGTGGCACCAGACTTAAGGGGTTATGGAGATACTACAGGTGCACCCCTTAATGAACCTTCAAAGTTCAGTATCTTTCACCTTGTGGGTGATCTTGTAGCACTGCTTGAAGCCATAGATCCAAATGAAGATAACGTGTTTGTTGTTGCTCATGACTGGGGTGCCATAATTGCTTGGCATTTATGCCTTTTTAGGCCACACAAAGTTAAGGCGTTGGTGAATTTGAGTGTCCATTTTTTTCAAAGGAACCCACACATGAATTTGGTGGAGGGGTTTAAGGCTTTATATGGGGAAGATCATTATATCCCGATATTTCAGGTTCTCGTTATTCTTGTCTTTGTATCTGTTTAATTTGTCATTTATGTTTGGTGGGTATTCTACAAGTTTAATGCAACATGGCACATTAAACTCTCCATGCACACGGGATTCAGGTTGTGACGGAGGTAGGATTTTCACCGAGGAATTCATCTTGTACCATATATACACAAGAAAGAAACTTTGGCCTTGTATATACTATGTGTGATTGTCCGGCAAAGAAGATCCGGATGAACCTCCTTCCGCCCGTCTAGCTCCAGCCCTGGCCATTCGGGGATGGGCTGGACCATGTTGAGTCTATTGTTGACAATTCTTACCTTGCAAACATTACGTTAGTGATATCTCATTAATTTGTTTGGAACATTTTGCATACCATTCAAACGTTCTTTGGCATAACCGTAATATTAACTCTATCTTAGTCTACCTGACTTTGACTTGAGAGAGTACGTGTTTGCCTCTGTTGTAGATAAGTCAGCACTCGTTTGGGGTCCGCCCCTGGCTTTGTCATTAGCGGTAACAGCTGGAGTTTGCTCCTCTTTCTAGGGATCTAATGGTCGTAAACCACCTTGTATGATAAGGGCGTAGGTTTCTTGAGATTTAATTATTTCAGCAGCACAAAGTTCACAATGATTTTACATTGCAAGTACCGGGCGAAATTGAAACTGAATTTGCCTGATATGGTGCTAAGGCTGTTCTTAAGAAATTTTTGACATACCGTGATCCTGTACCATTTTATTTTCCTAAAGGCAAAAGCCTCGACGCTATCCCTGATGCTCCCGCTGCCCTTTCATCTTGGCTCTCTGAGGAAGAGTTGGATTACTGTGCCAACAAGTTTGAGAAGACTGGTTTCACTGGTCCAGTCAACTATTACTGAGCTCTTCCCTTGTAAGTGTTCCTCGCCTTCGGTGATATTGAAACTTTGGCCAAATAGATTATAAAGAGAAAATGTACTATTTTCACCCTTAACTATAAACGAAATGGCTGAGACATACTTCAACTTAAAGGGGTTCCTATTACCCTTGGACTAGTTAAAACTGTATTTTTAGCAACCTTAAGGCCTGCGTGGCTCACTGCATGAATCAACATACTGAAAGTCCATGTAGGCACACGTATGTGCCTATGTACGCACTTAAGGTTGCCAAAAATACGGTTTTAATTAGTCCAGGGGTAATAGGACCCCCTTTAAGTTGGGGTGTGTCTCAACAATTTCGTTTATAGTTCAGGGTGGAAACAGTGCATTTACTCTTAAAAAAAATACCTTAGTTTGTCTTAGAAGACAAATTAAGTGGACCTTATTAGAATGAAACAAACATGAAAGGGGCGGAATCTATGTGGTGGAGCTGCACAGAACCTAACTAACTTGTAATCGATGCATAGTTAATTGATTGTTTTTTTGTGGGATATAATTACATGGGTGAGGGTACACGGTAGGATAAAGTAAAAAAATGGGTAAAAATGATATCGGGGAGGGACAAAATTAGGTGTCTACGCAATTTAAGTAGAATGATCAACTCTTTGAAAAATCATAGGGGAACACCATTGAAGAATAAATGGATGCATGTCTTAGCAAAAAAAATAAAAAAAAATCTAAAAACAAAAAATAAATTATCATGCTCTCTAGGAAGTCTAGAAAAATGTGAAGTTCATGTCTTCATGGCCGCTATCGTACTCTATGTTGCTCAGGCTCTTCAAAACTGGTGCCACACTTGTGCCGGATCCACCAAAATGCACTGTTTTTGGAGGATCCGACACGCATCCAGAAGCATTTCAAACGAGTCCGAGCAACATAGATTCTATTAGTTGCTTTTAGACTATCTTGATCAACTTCTTCATACATGGACGCTAGCAAGGCTTAGTATCTTTAGTCAAGAAAATGTCATTTTTGACGTATATATATATTTGGGATTTGAAGTCTGGAGTTGCCCGAAACTTTACATACATCCTAAAGTTCTGTGTCTTATGAAATGCAGAGACTGGGAACTCACAGCACCATGGACTGGGGCTCAAGTTAAAGTTCCGACCAAGTTTATCGTTGGTGAATTTGACTTGGTTTATCATATACCGGGTGCTAAAGAGTACATACACAATGGCGGATTTAAGAAAGACGTTCCATTGTTGGAGGAAGTTGTGGTTGTGGAAGGTGCAGCTCACTTTGTCAACCAAGAAAAACCAGATGAGATTAACAAGCACATCTATGACTTCATTCAGAAGTTCTAAACTTACTCTTTTCTCACTACCACAAGTCGAGTCTGACTCTCTATGGCATGGACGTCTTTGATTGGATCGATGGAGACAGATGTATAGAAAGTGTGTTGTGCTTGATTGTACTTGTTTTGAGTTACTTTGATAACTCTTCTAATAATAACTTTCTAAGTGATTGTTCTTATGGTTATTACTTTTTATGCTATAAAAGAGTGCTCTTAAGGTGAATTGATGGTCCTTTTTAGCCATCATAATAATCGTTGCTAAAACAAGTAGTGGTAAAGTCTGCGTACACGGTACACTTTACCCTCATGCTCATCAGACCTCACTTATGAAATTTTACTATTGTTGTAAAGATATTAAGTATGTTTGATTTCATGTATCTTATTGGACATTTCAGCTCAAAATTTGAAAAAATATTTATGTGTGATCTCAACCATTCAAGTTAACTACATATAAAATTTATCTAGTAAATTAATTTCGACACTCAAATTATCAACATGTTTCTAATTTAGGACCTAAATAAATGTTCTTAATTATTAGATATTTTCAACTCAAATTTTGAAAAAGTTTTCGTGGTCTCAACCATCTAAAGCAACTACATAAAATATCTCACCTTTTTTCTTATACACATCAACCTCAATTGAAGATGCATGGTTAGTTTTACGATTAGTTGGGATTAGTATGTATAATTAAAGAAGGTGACATATTCTAATTAATTATTTTATCAACGAAATGGACGCTTAAAAATACGCATAGAAGCTTTCTCAAAATTTATATTATACAAATATTTAATAGAAATACTTTATCATACATTCAGATATTTAATCGGAACAAGCCTTAGTTTGATTTCATGTAATCGAATATACCTCAAACTATGATAAATGAAATGTATATGTCCTCTGTCATACTTTGAATACACATGTATCCCAGGACCGGCTCGACATAAAGCGGCTAAAGCAATGAGTTGAGGTCTCAACTTTTATGAAGCCACCATTTTTAAGCTAGAAAATAATTCACAATGATAGTATACACGCACATATTTAACAATAATATCAATGTGATTCAAAAATATTTTTATCAATTGGTAACAACATGTACTTATGGCACACGAAATACACATTAAATGCGCGCACGTCTCAAAAGATGCACATACACGTACGAGGTGCAGACAAAAGCTACTTTTATTGAATGTATTTGAATATTTTCTTAAGAGTTGACTTAAGGCTACTAAATTTATTGAGCCGCCCCTGATATGCCCCTAATATTAATAAAATAATACGAAATATATATATATATATATATATATATATATATATATATATAGACCAATTATCATAATTCGAAATTTGTCCCTATTCCGTTTATTAAAACTTGAAGCATTATTATTGTTTCATCAGTGTAGGCCAAACACCATGTGAAGCTCCAGACATTGTTGACACTTTTGGACTTTTCTAGTGCAAAAGATTTGCATCATGAAAGGGGAACATCGAAAATTTCCTAAATTTGTCAGTAAATTAATATTGATAATTAAATTACGATATATTTTTAATTTAGCACCTAAAGTTAGACACTTTCAACTTAAATATTAAACGAGTTTTTGGGTATAATCTCAACGATCCAAGTTAACTACATATAAAATTCACCCTCAACTGAAACAAACGTGATTAATTTTGCGACTTAAGGAGAATAATATGTATAATTGAAAGAGATGACATATTTTAAATAGTTATTTTATTAATATAATGGAGGCTTAAGAATACGCATGAAAACTTTTTTCAGAATTTAAATTTAAAATATCTAATAAAAACACTTTATTATATATTCAAATATTTTACCGGAACAAGCCTTAGTTTGATTTCAATGTATTGATCCTTTTTAGAACTTGGAAGTATGTTGATGCTCTATCAGTGATAATAAACTAAAAAGTCAAATAGTGAAATTGACAATACTGCCTCAGCTACACATAATATTTTCTCTCCTTTATGTTACTTGGCCTTTATAATAAAAATAAATATTTCATTTTACTCGTTGTTTCCGAAAATTATTTATTTTATGAAAAGTAAACTTCAACCACAAATAAAAATATGAAGAAACAACAATTTTATTGATAAACGAGTGGTTCCTCCTTTAATTCTTCTCTCTATTTTCTCCGTAATTCGAAGACCATTAGTGGAGTATTTCTCGGACATAGAATGATCATCCAATGATTTTGTGAAATATTTGAGTTCCCGATCTTTTTACGAATACCTATTAGTTTATGGGATATTCAAGATGATTTTGTGGGATATTGGAATTCTGATCTTTTTATGAATAACCATTAGTTTATAGTTATGGGATATTCAAGATGCCTTTCAGGGAATATGTTACCCTAAATAGGCGGGATTTAAGGTAAAGTAGCTTCCTATGACTCTAACAAAATTTGAATTCTTACTCCCACAAATTTTAGATGTCTACAAATGCCTCCTACTTCAACGCTTGTCGAAGTATCTTGAAATACGAATAGATCTTCCATTTTTATGCGGCGGCTATAGATTTGCAGATCTGATTATGAGAGGAGATGAATGACAGATTTGGTCCCATTGGGTGAGTCAATTTATTTCCGAACATAATTTATTTCATGGAAAGTAAATTTCAACCACAAATAAAAATATGAAGAAACAACAATTTTATTGATAAACGAGGTGGTTACAAATCTGTTCTTCCTTTGATTCTTCTCTCGATTTTCTCCGTAATTCGAAGGCCGTTAATGGCGTATTTCTCGAACATAGGATGATTATCCCATGATTTTGTGGGATATTGGAGATCCATTGGAGATCCTAAGCTTTTTACTAATACCCATCAGTTTATGGGATATTCAAGATGCCTGTTTCAGGGAATATGTTACCCTTTAAATAGGCGAGATTTAGGGTAAAGTAGACTTCTAGAACTTTACCAGAATTTGGATTCTTCTTGAAGAGTCCTAAAAATTTTAGATGTCTACACTCGTTCATTCTAGAAGATAATAGATAATAGAAGTAATTTTACTATATCATTCTTTGAATATAAAATTTAATATTTTAAAAAATGTATTAGATAATTAATATAGAGTATTTATTATCAAAGGATAAATGGGTACAAATGGGTAAATTATCCATTGATCTTTTAAACTGGATAAGTATTATTATACATCTATTTTTAGTAACATGAATATATAAAGATGGACAAAGGATGTATATAAAGTAATAGCAGTAGTCAAACTTAGAGTTTAGTTTTAAAACATGTTTAAAAATGGAGTAGTCCGGTGTAATAAAACTCCTGCTATGTGCATAGTCCGGAGAAGGGTCCACCACAACGTTGTATTGTACTTAATCTTATGTTGTATTTCTTCCAAAGGTTATTTCCAAGGTTTGAATCCTCCCGCCATGCGCATGGTTCGAGGAAAGACCCCACCACAAGGGTGTAGGTTCGGGATTTGTACGCAGTTTTACCTTGTATTTGTGTCAGAGGTTGTTTCCAAAGCTTGAATCCTCCTGCCATGCACATGAATCGAGGAATGCCCACCATGAGGATGTAGGTCTAGCGAAGGGCCCCACTGCAAGGATGTACTTGTATGCAGTCTTACCTTGCATTTCTGGCAGAGGTTGTTTTCAAGGCTTGAATCCTCTCGCCATGTGTATGGTTCGAGGAAGGGCACACCACAAGAGTGTAGGTCCGGGGAAGGGCTACACCACAAGGGTGTATTTTTACGTAGTCTTACCTTATATTTCTGCCAGAGATTGTTTCCGAGGCTTGAACCGTCCTGTCATGCGCATGGTCCGAGAAAGGGCCCCACCATTAGGGTGTACTGTACACAGTATTACCTTGTATTTCTGACAGAAGTTGTTTCAAAAGCTTGACCCCGTAACCGCCGGGTCACATAGCAACAACTTTACTAGTTACTCTAAGGCTTTCCTTTAGTTTCAAAACATGTTAGTTTAGTAAAATACAACTCTAATTAAATTTTTTTAGGGGGGTGTCAAGTCAACATGCGGAACGTTGGAGTAATAAGCTAATATAAAACCCCCCAGATTGATCACTCAGAAAAAGAGAATACAGAATTGAAAAAAGGAGAAGCAAAATGGAGAAGATAGAGCACAAAATGGTAGTTGCGAATGGCATAAATATGCATGTAGCAGAATTAAGCGAAGGTCCAACAATCCTCTTCATACATGGTTTCCCTGAGCTCTGGTATTGTTTTCTTGAATCTTGACTTTTGTAAATCCCAATTATGTTACATTTTCTACTAGAAGTTTTAGGAAAAGTGTCTGGTAGTAACTGGTAAAGTTGTTTTCATGTGATCAGGAGGTCACGTGTACAAGCTGTGGGAACAACCTCTTGCAGAAATGCAAAATAAGGCTGCGTGTAATAGACACTTGTGGTCTAGCCTTTTTCGGGACCCCTCACGAAGCGGGAGCTTTACTGTTCCGACCTACCTTTTTTTAAGTAGGTTTGAGTAACCTACATTGTAGGTTTAAGAAAGAAAACATTCTCATGTTTATTTGAAACATGTGTTGACATTTGTATAAGGAGATTGCAATAGAGGATTCTTATTTGGTCATACTACAGTTATTCTCATTCATAGTAGAAAATTTGATAGCTGAGGGTCCATCATAAACAATTTCTCTATGTCTACGAGGTAGAGGTATGGTTTGCGTACACTTTACCCTACCTAGACTTCCATTTGTGGGATTATAGTGGGTATATTGTTGTTGTTATATAGTACAAAACTCTCTCTTCTTTTTTCCCGGGGACTTGGCTTGTCCAAGCCTCGTTAATCCTTGTGTTAGTTCTTCTTCTCTATTTGTTTGATTGTGCTATTCTTATACTTAAATAACCACCATTTTTCTGCTTTTGACTCGAGGACTAGACTTGGTTGAGCCTCGTTAAATCCTTGTATTAGTTTTTTTGAGTTAATGGCCAAAAGCACATTTGAACTATCGCTTTTTCGCTAGTTCTCAGTAAAAAGTGGGACAACTGATAGTTGAGGTGTGAAACTCATGAAAAAGTGATGAGTCAAATGTGGTTTTGACCATTATCTCTATTTGCTTTGATTGTGTGACTATGTGCTAGTTAACCCCTGATCTTCCGCAATAGGTACTCATGGCGCCAGCAAATCGTCTACTTAGCCGAACATGGCTACCGAGCCGTGGCGCCTGACTTAAGGGGTTATGGAGATACTACAGGTGGACCTTTTAACGAAGTTTCAAAGTTCACCATCTTTCACCTTGTGGGTGATCTTGTAGCACTGCTTGAAGCCACAGCTCCAAACGAAGATAACGTGTTTGTTGTTGCTCATGACTGGGGTGCCATAATTGCTTGGCATTTATGCCTTTTTAGGCCAGACGAAATTAAGGCGTTGGTGAATTTGAGTGTCCATTTTTTACAAAGGAACCTACACATGAATTTGGTGGAGGGGTTTAAGACTTTATCTGGGGAAGATCATTATATCCCGAGATTTCAGGTTCTCGTTATTCTTGTCTGTGCTTTTTAATTTGTCAATTATGTTTGATAGGTATTTACAAGTTTAATGCAGCACGGTGCATTAAACGCTCCTTGCACACGGTATTCAGGTTGTGGCGGAGGTAGGATTTTCACCAAGAGGTTCATCATATACCTGTTCTTTATTACTAGTCATTTGATTTAATGGTTTAGAATGCACATTGTGTTCTTTATTACTACTAATTTTGCTTTTTCGGTCACACGACAATAACTCTTATTGATGCAAACAATACTCCGGGGAAGGGCCGCACCTCAAGTTGTCTCTGTGTGACCTATAGGTCACTGGTTCGAGCCATGAAAACAGCCACTAATGCTTGTGTTATGATAGTCGTAACAAATTCACTGTGATATACATGTACTTAATAGCCTATCTTGCTTTTAGATATCTTTCAAATTAAACATCAAAATAGAAATAAACAAAATTATGTTGGTGATATCGAGTCCTTGTAAAATGTATAAACAAAAGATTACGCCCAGGTAAAGCAAATTCAAAGCAGATGATCTGAAAGACAAAAGTAGGTCGAGGAAATACTTCATTGATATGTTTGGAACAACAAACTAACCGTAAAATAAACTCCATCTTAGTCTACCCAACTTTGATTTTGACTTGGAAGAGTACGTTTTTGCTTTTGTTGTTGAAAAGTCAAGACTCATTTGGGGTCCGCCCCTGGTTTTGTCATTTAGCGGTAAAAACTGGAGTTTGCTTCTCTCTCCAGGGATCTAATGGTCGTAGACCACCTTGTTTGTAAGGCCTTAGGTTTCCCGACATTAAATTTTGATTGGTAATTTAGCAGCAGGAAGTTCAGTATGGTTTTACCCTGCAGGTACCAGGCAAAATTGAAGCTGAATTTGCTCCATATGATGCTAAGGCTCTTCATAAGAAACTTTTGACATACCGCGATCCTGCACCAGTTTATTTTCCTAAAGGCAAAGGCCTTGACGCTATCCCTGATGCGCCGGCTGCCCTTGCATCTTGGCTATCTGAGGAAGAGTTGGATTAGTATGCTAGCAAGTTTGAGAAGACTGGTTTCACTGGTCCAGTCAACAATTACCGAGCTCTTCCTTTGTAAGCATTCCTCGCCTTCTGTGATATTGAAACTTTGGCTAAATAGACTATAAAAAAAATACCTTAGTTTGTCTAAGAAGACAAATTACTTGGACCTTATTAGAATGAAACAAAACTCAAAGGAGCGGAATCGATGTTGTGGAGCCCCACAGAACCTAACTAATTCGTAATCGATGCGTAGTTAATTGATCGATATAAATTATCATGCTCTCTAGGAACTCTAGAAAACTGTGAAGTTCAAGTTTCCAGGACACTATCGTATTCTATGTTGCTTAGACTCTTCAAAACTGTTGCCACACTTGTGTCGGATCCTCCAAAATAACTGTTTTTAGAGGATCTGACGCATGCAGAAGCATTTCTAAAGAGTCCTAGCAACATAGATGTTGGGTTCAATGTGTGTGTGAATGGAAAATGGAGGAAAAAAATAGTGGGGGAAATAGAGTAACCAAAATGAAAAGTGTACTCTTATATTGGAAAGTTCACTAATAGAACTAGTAAATGTTTTTAATGAGGAACACTAACTCCACATGGATAGTGAGTGATACGGGAATTCCTTGCTCGTGACATTTCATAGGAAGTCAAGTGCGTGAGTTGCAATGACCAAGCCTTGTTTAGATCCTTGGCCGTGTGTGAGGCCCTTGTGAGCCCATCTAAGGTCCTATACTTATTAAAGTGTGAAGAGGCCCACCAAAACACCCCAAGCCCACCCACTTAATGTCAAGGGTATTTTGGTCTTTTGTCTCTCCTTTGTAATTGACTATATAAGTCATTTATTACGGCTAGTTTTTTAGTTAGTTCATTCATGATATTTTTGAGAACACAAGACTTGTAATATTTTAAACTTCTCTCTTCTATTGGAAAAGCTCAAAACCAAAATTCCCAAGTGGAGTGACACTTGGGTTATATCTTGGCTAGAAACTAGGTTCTTGAGGTCATTGAGTTCCTCTTGGTCCAAGTAAGAACTTAGTGTTAATATTCTTTAGTCTTAGGGTCCTTTCATGTAGTTAGGGTTCTTAAATTCTTGAATATTGTATGTCAAGTTACTATCTTTCACTTTGTGATCTTGTTGTTTGTGTGGTAATATAGTGAAGCCGTGTGGGGCCATTTTTGATTCACTATAGTTGCTGCCACTTTGTTGCTCTTGTTATTGTTATTGTAATCTTGTAATCTCTATCATCTTGTCATTTTTTTGTAAACCTTGAAGTCTAGTGAAGCGTTGAAGTCTAGTGAAGCCGTGAGTGGCCTATTTCGATTCACTAGCATTGTTGTTGTTCATCTTGTTACTCTTGTGTTGGCTTGACTCTCTTGATACACACTCATTTTTGTATCATTTGGTATCAAATCTTGTGGTTGATTTTGTTCCAACAAAATCAGTCATGGGCTTGGTAGTTAAGAAAATACAAAAATAAAATAAAATTCCTGAAATCTGAAAAATTTCAGAAAAAAAGAGAAATCTGTCCATCTTGTTCTTGGCCGAGAAAATTGTGTTGTGTTGTTCTCTTGGTCAAAATTTGGTAGTTAGATTTACAAAAATTTTGTTTGTCTAGTTTGTTTCTTGTGTTGGTTTCTTTAGTTTGTTTCTTTTGTTGGTTTCTTTCTCATCAACACACAAGGTGTCTAGATCTAAAGTTGAGCTTAATGATAAGTGACTTGTTGTTGTTCATGAAGTTGGCCGTGTGTTGTGGCTTGTGTTTGGACGTTAAAGTTGCCATTGTTGGTGTGTTGTTTTTGTGTTCTTGAAGGTGTTGTTGTTGTGTTCATCTTGATCTTCTCTTCAACTCATGTCTTAAACACTAAAAAGAGTAAAATAGATCCAAAAAAAGTCGAAGGATAAAGTGTAAAGTTGTCTGTGAGAAGACTTGAGCACATCACTTCCATGTCTTGACATCTACTTTTCAACAACTTTTACCACCTTTTAAGGGACCTTGTTTTGCGAGATTGGTACAAGTCAAGTCTTGCCATTTGAGATTGGACTTAAAGAAGTTACAAGACTTTACTTTCCCTCCAAAAGCAAAGTCATCCATTATAAAAATTGTGAAGATTAAGGCTTCAAGTTGATGAACAAAATGTATGGACCATGACCAATACCATGCTGCCACATCACCTTAATCACTGTTCACGTCATTAATTAAGCTCAATTTGGATATTCCAATTTCTAATTATTGATTCTTAGTTTCTTCTAATTGACTTGAGAACTCATTAGCAAGCTAGTACATTCCTACTAGGTTGTCAGTTCGTCCTTTGAAGCCTTGTATTCGTGTCATCATTTGTTTGTGTGCTTTTGTCGTTTGAATACGTTGGTAAATCCTTGAAAATAGTCCGATGGAAATTCTTTGAGTTTCAAAAAAGAATCCATTCCGGACAAGAGCATACTCATACCTTAAGGAATCATAGGTTACTAGCCAATCTACAACACTTGTAGATCTTGAGTGTGAGTGAACCAAGAGAGTATGAGTGAGGAGAGGGGTTTTAAACTAACATGTTTGTTTCTTTTTTAGGTGATACCTTGAAAATGGAGGGAACCACGTCTCAAACCATGGATTCTAATGAAATGGAAAATATGAGGGTCACTCTTGAGGCAATGACCCGAACTCTTGAAAGGTTGAGTACGAAAGTGGGAGCCATCAGGGGAGAAGTGATGACTATTAGTGGGAGGTTAGAACAAGTGGAGAGTCAAAGTTACTCTCACATACTAATCCTCGACATGTTCGTCAAGTGAACATGATATAAATTCCTCTGCCACCGTTACTCCCGAAACATGGCCACAATTGCCAAATCCTTCACTAGCTCCACTAAATGCCGCAAGCCAAACCACTCATAACCCCCTAAACCGAGACTCCAATAGACCAACCCATTCCCAAACTCCTCAAGTTCCATAAGAGGGACTTGGGCATCCAATACCTCCACTAAATCCAAACCCACCCTTCCAAGCCCCACTAAACCAAAGATCACCACCTTCACAAAATCCAATCCCTCCAAATCGAGTTCCAAATGTCCAAAACAATCCCGTCCACTTTGAGAAATATGGTAGAGAGGATTATGAACGGTATAGAGCCTTTGATGATTCTTAAATAAGAGAGGAGGAGATAAGAGGGGGGCGTATGGATCCAAAAATATACCGAGGGTATGGAGAAAGGGGAAATCGATACCAAGAGAGAGACGTAGGCATCAATACCATCAAATTAAGCCTACATATCATTAAGGGTGATAGTGACCCCAAGGTATATCTTGCTTAGGAGTCAGTTTCTGATAAAGTGTTTCAGGTGAATGATATCTCGGAAGAGAAGAAGAGTTGTTATGCCATAGCTCATTTTGAAGGCTATGCTAACACTTGGTGGGAATACTTCAAGTGGCTCGGCAACAATTTGGTAGAGGGGCAACCACCACAATGGTTTTGGTTGAGGTACCTAATAAGGTAATGTTATCTTCCCAAAAGCCATCATCATGAGTTGCTTGCTAGATTGTACAACTTGCGGCAAGCAAATCGAAGTGTTATGGTATATTACGATAAGTTTCAACAACTCATGTTGAAACTTGATCATCGTGGGGAACAAATTAGTCATGACATCATTCGGTTCAAGTCTGGGTTGAACAAAGAGGTCTCCACTCATTTGACAATTCACAAGTTTGATATTGTCGAAGGTATTTTCCAAGCGGATCTTGAGATTGAAAGGGAACTTAAAGAGAGGTCTTCATTTAAATCAAAGTGAAAATCAACCTTGGGTTGGTCGAAGGGCAAGGATATGGTTCAATCCTTTTTGGGTTGGCGCAAAAACAAGGACCAACCCGCCACACTAGGCTGCCCGAGCCCAAAACAGTCCACAAAATCCCTGCGAGGCAAGAAGTTCACAAGTATCCTAATCCTAAAGGGTTCCAATTCTTTAAGTGCCAAGGTTGGGGACATAAAGCCAATGAATTCCCTAACCGAAGCAATGTAATCCTAACAGAAGGTAGATTGTATTTCCTTGGTGAAGAAGTGAATATTGAGGGTGATGAGAGTGAGGCCGAGACTCAAGATGGAGAGACGGCCGAGAGAGAGCCACATGATAATGATGATGATTGTAAGGATGCTTATCCACAAGAAGGGGAGTGCGTGGTTCCAAACTTTGTAGTGAGGCGTGCCATGATTAGTAAGGCGATAGATGATCCTAGACAATGGGAGAATCTATTCCATACTAAATTCCTTGTGAAGGAAAGTGTGTGCACTATGGTGATAAATAGTGGAATTTGTACGAATGTGGTTAGTGTTGCAATGGTGAACTTCTTGAAATTGCCGACTACACCTCACACTAGTCCTTACAAGTTGCAATGGTTGAATGAATGCGGTGAGTTAAAGGTCACAAGGCAATATGTGATATGTTTTAAGGAAGCCAACTACCATGACGAGGTGCTTTGGGACGTGATACCAATGCAAGCCTGTCACTTGTTGTTAGGAATACCTTGGCAATACAATAGGTTGACCAAACATGATGGAAGGTCCAATCGGTATACACTTGAGAAGAATGGATGAAAGGTCGCTCTTCATCCATTATTGCCTTCACAAGCGAATGAATTATACCAAAAGATGTGGTAATTAAGGAAAAAGGGAAAGAAGGCCGGGAGTGAGAAAAAAAGGGGAATCCAAGAGTGAGGGGGTAGGGGAATGTAATGCCCGTGTCTTTTCTTAGCGTAAAATCATCTCAAGGATGTTAGAACTTGCTTTGAAATGCAACTCCATTTTTGTACACGTGGTATTATTTTTGAGATTTTCACTTTCTATTATGTGGGGAAATTGAATAAGCTTTCCATTGATACCAATTTCATCAAAATACGGTGTCAAATGAGGAAGTTATGTCCACAATACAGAAGGTAGCAAAATTACCCAGGTGAAATGGTGCAGGCCGACGGACCATCGGACAAGCAACGGACTATCGACCACGACCGTTGCATCGAGGTAGTGAGCTTTCTCTCTGGATTAGTACGATGATGAGGTCCGGCATACCATCAACCCAGCGACGGATCGTCGCACCACGCTATCACATTGAGGCAGTGAGTCAGTTCTCTGGAAGAGTACGACGGTGAGGTCCACCGTCGACCCAGCGACGGACCGTCGCACCCCACCATCGCACGAAGGTAGTTGGTCCCAATTTCGGTCCCGTTCGACGGAAGGGTCCGACGGACCATCGATCAAGCGACGGACCATCGCATCCCACCATTGCATAAAACATTCAGCTATTTTCAGTCGTTTAACAGGGGTATTTTGGTTATTTACCATCCGTCTATATATACCTTATTATATCCGAACTCAGCTCTTTGTTCATCATCATTTCAACAACAAAACTAGGGTTTTTCTCTCTAAATTAATCCCAAGAACAACATCAAAATCTTCTCCAAGAATTAAGAGATTCAAATCCCTCAAGTTCAAGAACATCAAGAAACTCAATCCAGGTATGCATAGTGTTCATTAATGGACTCCTTTCATCCATGAAGTCCAAGAATCTCTTTTCTAAATTCAAGTTATGAATTTTCTTGTGAATTTCATGATTGGGCTGCTTTTTTTCATGTTGATAATGAGTAAATGGATCTTATTCCATGTTTGGGTATTAAACTCTATACGGGTTGATTAATATAGATATGGATTCATCCAAACCTATGATTAAGCCCTTGAATGATGAAATTAGAATTGAACCATGGTGTTTAATTATTGTATAATGTTGTCTACATATTCCATGCCCACCATGTATTTGATTAAATGGCTAGATGAAGGAAAATGCCCAATTAGCATGATATCATGAAATCCCCATGTATGTACAAGTTTATGCCTATCACATGTTTGATGAAATGCTTCAATAAATGAATTATGGTGATTACTATAAATTCAAGTAAGTTAAGCTTGTCAGTTTCCTTCCATCGAGTCATGGGGTACTTGTACCCGAAACACTAGCTGTGTGCCTAGAACCATGTCATGTTTTCATGATACTCTCAGTCAAGATATTATCCTTAGACTTTAGATAGTCTTATAACTCAGGAAATCTCCATGATCTCATGAACTCAGTCAGTTTTCATATATCAATAGTATTCCGTCAGTCAACGGAATTCAGTAACTCAGTCCATGTTCAGTTCAGTAAATCGTGTTTAGTGTCTATTCAGATAGAAGTAGAAATTAGCACCGGGTGAACCCAAGGATGGGAACTCACTTGTTATATGAGGGTGTGATTATTTAAAGCAATCCTTGCATTCTAGAACTATGTAGCCAGCATAGGTTGAGATATCATATCCTGCTATATAAGGTTAGATGAGGTGGATTAATCTGTTGTATGAGGGTTCCCACCGTTCTCACTAGAGTTAGGGTTATTCACATGTTGTCCTTACCAGTGGTGCGGTATTGATGCTTTTCCAATCAGGGCATAGATTGGACCCACGTTCAGCTATTATAGTGCATATGGGTCATGTCGATTTGATAACTACTTCTCATAGTTTCAGTATCAGTCTTAGTTAAAGAACTTAGATAATTCTTCAAATTTTAGGACTGTCAGATACAGTCAACTCAGATACAGTGTAGAACTCAGATAGTTCCATCAGATTTAGGACTGTCAGATACAGTCACTCATATTATCAGTTATCAAATTATATCAGTTATCAGTATGTCATGTTATCAATATTCAGAATCAAAAATTTTGTATTCACGATATTAGTGTCAGTTATTATGTATCATGCATGTATTCTCACACTCATGATAGTAAGTTAGTTATTATTATTGTTTATGCATATGAATCCCATGCATTCATCCTACCTCACATGCATACCAGTACATTCAAAGTAATGACACATTCGTGCTATAGTGTCTTATACCATAGGTTTGGAGACACGAGCTCCAGAGCAGAAGTAGATTCCAGTCTAAACAGTCAGAATTAGAAGTGAGTCCTCATCTTTCGAGGATATAATTATTTATTTATTATCTCATTGATTAGTTTATTATTTGGAGTTAGTTGGGGACATGTCCCATCAACTCCTTACTCAGACAACTCAGTTAGTTAGAGGCTTTCTAGACTACCATGTTTCAGACCAATATTTTTAGTTGTTTTGGGTATTTCATACCCCTTCTCAGATGTTATATTTTTACTTCAAATATGTGAACCTTATGGACCTTCAGTTCATATTTCTACATTATTCAGTATTTTATACAGTATACAGGTACATATATCAGTCATGGGTTAGCTTGTGGTTCTTCGGGGTCATGAGCACCATGTAATGTTCTGGGTACCAGATTAGAGGTGTTATAAACTTAGTATCAGAGCCAGGTTCAATAGAGTCCTAGGAAGTCTGAAAGCCACATCTAGTAGAGTCTTGTACATGAGTGTGTTGCGCACCACATTTATGTGTAGGAGGCTATAAGATGTTTAGGCATAGTTTCCTATTTTTAGTATTCATGTCATGCCAGTGAGCATAATCTTAAGTCAATCTCTCTGTATAATCTGCTTCTTCTCTTTATTTTAGAATATGCCTCCCTAGAGAAGAAATCAGTCAGCCCCTCAGCCCGAAGAACCTTTGGGCGATCATTTTCTCATGCAAAGTTCAGGACCACATTTACTACTCTTGTTCAATCGGTTGTTGCTCAGAATGAATGACCAACTGTCATTCCGGCCAACCCAGTGGCCAATTCAGCTGCAACTAGGATTTGGGACTTCACCCTAATGAATCCTCCAACTTTTCTCGAGTCTAAGATAATGAGGACCCTCAGGAATTCCTAGATTAGGTGTAGAAGGTGATAGACATTATGGGGTGGACTCTTGTTGAGAGTGATGAGCTAGCTGCATGTCAATTACAGGATGTTGCTCACACTTGGTTTAATTAGTAGAAGTTAGAAAGGGTAGATGATGTAGAGTAAGTTGATTGGGAGGAGCTTGCTTCAACATTCCTTGATAGATTCTTTCCCCTAGATCTTAGAGAAGCCAAGGTGCTAGAATTCATCAATATCAGGCACGAAAACATGACGGTGAAAGAGTAATCTCTTAAGTTTACTTAATTAGACAGATATGTCCCTCATATAGTTACAGACAACAGGGCTAGGATGAGTAAGTTCATCTCAGGGGTGAATGATAGTGTGGTTAATGAGTGTAGATCTGCCATGTTGAATAGTGACAGGACCTTAGCCAGACTTATAACCCATGCTCAGGAGATAGAGGAGCAAAAGATTAAGATGAGGGAGAAGCAGAATAAGAGAGAAAAGACAGGTAGTTTTAACTTTTCTCTGCGTAAATCAGAGGATGAAACCGTTCTCAGTTCATCCTAAGTCATCAGTACCAACTCCTTCTTCAGCCAGTGCTCCAGTTCTTAAGTTCAGAGAGGGTAACAAAAATAGAGTGCCGAGCTCTAAGTCTCAAGGCAGTGTTAGCAGTGCTCGCACCTATCCTCTTTGTTAGAATTGTGGTAAGCACCATCAGGGTATTTGTAGAGCGGGTAGTGGTATCTATTTCGAATGTGGCTATCCAGGCCAAAGAGTTAGATACTGTCCTCATCCAGGTCCTTAGGGTCAGCAGAATCATCCGCAGCTCAGTCCGGTCACTCAAATCAATAGAGTGACACCTCCAGTGCTACTAATGGGCCATGCCCAAATCATTTTTATACTCTCCAGTCCCGACAGGATCAGGAAAATTCTCTTGATGTGGTTACTGGTACGTTACAGATTTTTCATGTGCATGTTTACGCTTTTGCTAGATCTTGGTGCATCCTTATCTTTTGTTACTCCTTATATAGCAGTTGATTTTGGAATCAGTCCCGTAATTCTAGCAGAGCCCTTTTCAGTTTCTACCCAGTGGGTAAAACCATCATAGCCCAGCGGGTATATAGGAACTTCCCAGTTATGATATTTTAGAAAGTCACTTCAGCAGACTTAGTCGAATTAGAGATGACTGATTTTGATGTCATTCTTGGCATGGATTGTCTTTATTCCTGCTATGCCATATTCGACTTCAGAAATAGAATAGTGCAGTTTATATTTCTGAATGAACCCATCCTAGAGTGGAAGGGTAGTGTATCTGCTTTCAGAGATCAGCTTATTTCCTACCTTCGAGCAAGGAAAATGATATCTAAGGGATGTGTCGATCATCTTGTATGAGTTAAGGACTATTGATACAAAACTCCCAATCTTGAATCAGTCCCAGTTGTAAATGAAAATTCAGATGTCTTTCCCAAAGATCTTCCAAGAATTTCTCCCGAAAGGGAAATAGACTTCGGCATTGATCTTCTTCCAGATACTCAGCCTATCTCTATTTCGCCATCAGAATGGCACCATTAGAACTTAGAGAATTAAAAGGAAAGTTGAAGGATATCTTAGATAAGGGATTCATCAGACCCAGCATTTCCCCGTGGGGTGCACTAGTCTTATTCGTGCACAAGAAAGACGGTTCTCTGAGAATGTGCATTGATTACCGTCATCTTAATAAGGTCACGATCAAGAAAAAGTATCCTCTTCCCAGAATCGATGAGTTGTTTGACCAACTTTAGGGTGCTAGTTATTTCTCTCAGATAGACCTCAGATTCGGCTATCATCAGCTCAGAGTTATAGAATATGACAAGGACTCTTGTTACAGAACTCCCAATCTTGAATCAGTCCCAGTTGTAAATGAAAATTCAGATGTCTTTCCCAAAGATCTTCCAAGAATTCCTCCCGAAAGGGAAATAGACTTCGGCATTGATCTTCTTCCAGATACTCAGCCTATCTCTATTTCGCCATCAGAATGGCACCATTAGAACTTAGAGAATTAAAAGGAAAGTTGAAGGATATCTTAGATAAGGGATTCATCAGACCCAGCATTTCCCCGTGGGGTGCACTAGTCTTATTCGTGCACAAGAAAGACGGTTCTCTGAGAATGTGCATTGATTACCGTCAGCTTAATAAGGTCACGATCAAGAACAAGTATCCTCTTCCCAGAATCGATGAGTTGTTTGACCAACTTCAGGGTGCTAGTTATTTCTCTCAGATAGACCTCAGATTCGGTTATCATCAGCTCAGAGTTATAGAATATGACATTACGAAAACAACTTTTCGTACACGATATGGTCACTTCAAATTTATAGTCATGTCATTTGGTCTTACCAATGCCCCAGTTGCTTTCATGGACATGATGAACCGCGTTTTCAAGTAGTACTTGGGCATGTTTGTCATAGTCTTCATAGATGATATTCTGGTCTATTCCCGCAGTGAGCGTGATCATACAAACCATCTCAGAACAATACTTTAGACTCTCAGAGATCATCAACTATTCACCAAATTTAGTAAGTGCAAATTTTGGCTAAGGTAAGTAACATTCCTTGGTCATATAATTTTTGGTGATGGCATTAGAGTAGATCCTCAAAAGACCTAAGTAGTAAGCAACTGGCCTCGCCTTATCTCTCTATTAGATATCAGGAGTTTCTTAGGTTTGGCTGGCTATTACAGATGGTTTGTTAGGATTTTCTTTTATTGCATCCCCTATGTCTAGATTGACTCAGAATAAAGTCAAGTTTCAGTGGTCAGATCCTTACGACGAGAGTTTTTAGGAGATGAAGACTCAACTCACCTCAAATCTAGTCCTAGCTCTTCTAGATGGTTTAGATGGGTTTGTAGTGTATTGTGATACATCTAGAGTAGCTTTGGGTTGTGTCCTCATGCATCATGGTAAGGTCATAGCCTACGTCTCCAGACAGTTAAAGTTCCATGAGAAGAATTATCCTACCCATGATCTTGAGCTAGCAGCCGTAGTTTTTGCCTTGAAGATTTGGAGGCATTACCTATACAGTGTTCATGTAGATGTCTTCACAGATCATAAGTCTTCAGTATGTCTTCTCTCAGGAAGAACTTAATCTTCATAAGAGAAGGTGGTTAGAGCTCTTGAAAGATTATAACATGAGTGTCCTTTATCATTCGGGCAAGGCCAACGTAGTGGCCAACGCTCTCAACAGACTATCTATGGGTAGTGTTTCTCATGTTGCAGACAATAAGAACAATTTAGCTCAGGAAGTCCATCAGCTTCCCAGACTAGGCGTTCTCTTAGTTGATTCTTCAGAGGGTGATGTATGGGTTCAGAATCATCTCTAGTTTTTGAGGTAAAAGAAAAGCAAGATAGAGATCCCAGCCTAGTCAATTTGAAAAAGTCAGTACAGAATCAGAAAATAAAGGTTTTCTCCCAAGGGGAAGATGGTGTTCTTCGTTGTCAAGGTCGCCTCTGTTTTCTAGGTGTAGATGACTTAAGGCAGCAAATTCTTGCAGAAGTGCATGGTGCGTGCTACTCTATTCATCCAGGGGCTACTAAGATGTACCGCAACTTACGGGAGATCTATTAGTGGAGTGGGATGAAGAGTAATGTTGTAGAGTTTGTGGCTAAGTGCTCTACATATCAGTAGGTTAAGATAGAGTATCAGAAGCCTAGTGGTCCTATGCAGGAGTTCATTATTCCTACTTGGAAGTAGGAAGAAGTGAACATGGACTTTGTGATGGGTTTGCCTCGAAAGAGTTATCAGTATGATTGAGTTTGGGTCATCGTAGATAGAATGACTAAATCAGCCTATTTCTTTCCAGTTCATACGTCTTATTCAGCTGAGGATTATGCCAAACTCTACATCATATGTAGAGTTAGTCAGATTGCATAATATTTTGTTGTTTATTATCTTAGATAGAGATACCCAGTTCAATTCTCCCTTCTAGAAAGTATTCCAAAAGGGTCTTAGTACCCAAGTTCATCTCAGTACAGCCTTTCATCCTTAGACAGATGGTCAAGAAGAAAGGACCATTTAGTCTTTAGAAGATATTCTAAGGGCATGTGCAATTGATTTCAAGGGTAGTTGGGATGATCATTTGCCTTTGATTGAGTTTGCATACAATAACAACTATCATTCCAGTATTCGGATGGCTCCATTTGAAGCTCTTTATGGTAGTAGATGTAGATCTCCAATTGGTTAATTCAAAGTTAGTGAGGCCTCAGTCATAGGGCTTGACTTGGTATTTGACACCTTAGAAAAAGTCCAGTTGATTTGAAAGACTCCGGGCTACTCAGAGGGAACAAAAGTCATATGCAGATGTTCGTAGAAAGGATCTTGAGTTTGAGATTGGTGATCATGTCTATCTAAAAATTTCTCCCATGAAGGGAGTGAAGAGATTCGGCAATAAAGGAAAGCTCAGTCCCCGATATGTCGATCCCTTCAAGATTCTCAGTCTCTTTGGTAAGAAAGCTTATGAGATCGAATTGCCTTCAGATCTAGACTTAGTTCATCAAGTCTTCCATGTCTCTTTTCTCAAGAAGTGCATAGGTGACCCAACAGTTGTAGTCCCTATTCAGATCATTGATTTTTATAATAGCCTATCTTACGAAGAGATCCCAGTTAAATTCCTATACTATTAGAGTCGTAGATTGAGGAGCAAAGAAGTCCCTCTAGTCAAAGTTCTATGGTAAAATCAGTCCGTCGAGGGAGCTATTTGGGAATCAGAAATAGACATGCATACTAAGTATCCTCACCTCTTCCTCGCCAACTCAGATCAAACTCAAGGTAACAGTTCTCCTTAAGCTTACTCAGTTTCATGTTCAGTGTTCATCACAAACTTGGTATGATGTACCATTGCATATTCATTCATACATTCAAGTGTCAGTAAAGTTATATAATTATGCATCAAACATACATTATCATTGTTAGAAAATGTAGTTCCTCGGAACACTCAGTTATGTATTCACGAATCAGTTACGCATGCATCAGATAAACATGTTCAGTAGGTTATGTTCAGCTTGTCAGTCATGTCAGGTCATGCGATCATGTTCCAGTTATTCATGTTTAGTTCATGTTCAACTTATCTTTTTCCCTTTCAGTAAATTTGATTTGAGGATGAATGTTCTCAAGGGGGAGATATTGTAATACCCATGTCTTTTCTTAGCTTGAAATCATCTCAAGGATGTTAGAACTTGCTTTGAAATGTACATCCATTTTGTACACTTGGTATTTTTTTGAGATTTTTACTTTCTATCACGTGAGAAATTGAATAAGATTTTCATCGATATCAATTTCATCAAAATCTGGTGTCAGATAAGGAATTATGTCCAAAATACAGAAAGTAGAAAAACCACCCAGGTGCGACGGTACAGGCCAATGGACCATCGGACAAGCGAGGGACCATCGACCATGACTGTTGAATTGAGTTAGTGAGCCTGATCTCTGGATTAGTATGACGATGAGGTTCGATGGACCTTCAACCCAGCGATGGACCATCGTATTGAGGCAGTGAGTCAATTCTCTGGAAGAGTACGACATCGAGGTCCGATGGACTGTCGACCCAGCAACGGACTATCGCACCCCACCATCGCACCAAGGCAGTAGGTCCCAGTTTTGGTTCCGTTCGATAGAGAGGTATGACGTACCATAGATCAATTGACGGATCGTCGCACCCCATCGTCGCATAAAATATTCAGCTATTTTCAGTCATTTTAGCAGGGGTATTTTGATCATTTACCACCCGCCTATATATACCCTATTATATTCGACCTCAGCTCTTTGTTTATCATTATTTCAACTATAAAAACTAGAGTTTTTCTCTCTAGATTAATTGCAAGAACAACATCAAAATCTTCTCTAAGAACTAAGAGATTCAAATCCCTCAAGTTCAAGAACATCAAGAACCTCAATATAGGTATGCATAGTGTTCATTTATGGACTCCTTTCGTCCATGAAGTCCAAGAATCTCTTTTCTAAATTCAAGTTATGGATTTTCTTGTGAATTTCATGATTGGATTGATTTTGTTCATGTTGATAATGAGTAAATGGATCTTATTCCATGTTTAGGTAATAAACTCGATGTGGGTTGATTAATATAGATATGGATTCATGGAAACCTATGATTAAACCCTTAAATGATGAAATTAGAATTGAACCATGATGTTTAATTGTTGTATAATGTTGTCTACATATTATATGCCTACCATGTGTTAGATGAAGGAAAATGCCCAATTAGCATGATATCATGAATCCCTATGTATGTACTGTAGACACCTAATTTTGTCTGTCCGAAAATTTAATTTTATCTATTTATAGCTTACTCTACCACGCACCCTCAACCATGTAATTGTCCCTCCATAAAATAACAAAATAACAAACCCCTAACAAACCCAATCCCTAATTATTCTTGTGGTAACTAATTAACAACCCTACCTATTAAATTAGGACACCTCACCCAATACTACCCCACCCCTATCAACCTCACCACCCCACTCCCCCTACCCCTACCCCACTCACGTGTCTCCCTACCCCTTTACATCTTTTTAGTTTTCCTAACTAACACAGATAGGAACAAAAAAGAAAAAGATTCCCGCACACCTAATTTTGGGTCCATTCACTGGAAAGAAATAGAATTCCACCATGATACATACTCACGGGTCCCTCTAGCATATAGGGAACATGTATCATCATACATAGGGAGGAGACATTTTTTTAGTTTTCCAGGGAATAACCACACAGAGGACCTCACCAGAAAATCTTTTCTTCTCCACAAAATGACGCGCACACACACTACTCACAAGACACACATCCAAGGATAGAGAAATAAAGAGAAAATGAGAAAAAGAAAATAGATCAAAGAGACGTGAGAAAGCCAAGAGAAAGAGAAATCGCGTGAGAGAGTTGAAATCGGTGAAAATAAGGGGACCCTATCAGTTGGATTGAGGTTTCCGGCGGACTTGTCGACTTGAATCAGTCATATCTCACCAGAAACGACCATTTCCGGCCATTGTTGTCGAGACCCGACCAGAAAAACTCCAAACCCATCAGAAAAATCAAGAAAAATAACCTATCGTTCTATTTCTTTGACAAAACAATGGTGGGTTTGGGTTGTAATTCTTTGATTCAAGATGGTTCGTGGTTGAGGTTTGATTCGAGGTTCATCGGCGCGGAGTTTATCGGATTTAATCGAAATAATACATCGAATTGAGAAAGCTTTAAATCGAGGTCCAATTCTACTCTTTCCCTCTTTTTATCTCATTGTTTATTATATTTAGTGTATTGGATTGATTATCATGTGTTGCTTGATCTTTGTTGATGATGAATAGTGATTTGTTTTGATTTGTGGTTGGTTCCCTTGATTATAGATTGTAAGGTGAAATGATATCTCATTTGAGAATTAAAATTAATTTGGGGGGGGGGGGGGGTGAAAATTGAAAACTTGACATAATTGGTGAAATTTGGTTAGTTTGATTCATTGGTTGTTTGACTTGAAATGAACGTTAATTGAACTTGGTAGTATCATGATACGTCGATTGGTTTAAGCAAACATAGGTTGGGTAGGCAAAGTTTAGAATTTGTGGCTTTGATTGAATGTTTAAAATTCCGTGGAATGTTTGAAATTTTATTGAATAGTTTTATTTTCCACACTAAAAATGTATTCATTTGGCTGGGGAATGCCTCGAGGGATTTGTATTGATTTATCCGGGGAATGCCCCGAAGTATCTTGTACTTGGAGGACGTTCGTGATGAAGGCCCGAGGCATCGGGTGAGGCATTGAAGCTTAGTCTAGGATTAGTTTAGAATAGGATTTACATTTTCGTATTTTTCTATTTTGGGACTGTATAACTCGGACTAGACACTATATTTTTGATTCATTTTGTTTTGTTTGTTTTTTTGATTGTTTTATGTGTTTTTGTGTGGTTTGTACATCGTAGTTCCAAATTATCCAATTCACTCTACCAAGCAACCATGGTCGAACCGCTGGATCGAGGGGTGCCTAACACCTTCCCCTTGATCAACAGAATTCCTTAACCGTAATCTCTATTCGCAAACCAGTTTAAAGAGTCAAAATCATTTTGAAAAGGATTTCCAAAGGTAACTTGGTACACCGGATTATACCAAGTGACGACTCTGAGTTTTTGAATAAAAATGTAAATAGTCCTTTCTAAAACAAATTTTCAATCTTTTTTTCACTTTAATAATATAAAACCCTTTTGACCCTTAAATATAATCGTTTTGGTGGTAAAAAAGGGGTGTAACACGTATAAGTTTATGCCAATTACATGTTTGATGAAATTCTTCATTAAATGTATTATGGTGATTACTATGAATTCAAGTTTCATGCTTGTCAGTTTCCTTCCATCGAGTCCTGGGGGTACTTATACCCAAAAAATTAGCTGTGTGCCTAGATCCATGTCATGTTTTCACGATACTCTCAGTCAAGCTATGATCCTTAGACTTTAGACAGTCTTACGACTCAGGAAATCTCCATGATCTCATAAACTCAGTCAGTTGTCATATATCAGTAGTATTCCGTCAGTCAACAAAATTCAGTAACTCAGTCCATGTTTAGTTCAGTAAATCGTGTTCAGTGTTTGTTCAGATGGGAGTAGAAATTATCACCGAGAAGGATGGGAACTCACCTATTATATGATGGTGTGATTCTTTGAGTCAATCCTTGCGTTCCAGAACTATGTAGCCAACAGGTTGACATATCATATCCTATTATATGAGGGTAGATGAGGTGGTTTAACCTTTTATATGAGGGTTCTCACCATTCTCAGTAGACTTATCTATTATACGAGGGTTACTCATATGTTGACCTTACCAGTGGTGCAGTATTGACACCCTTCCAATCAGGGCATAAATTAGACCCTATTTCAGCTATTATAGCGCATATGGGTCATGTCAGTTAGATAACTACTTCCCACAGTTTCAGTATTAGTCTCAATAAAAGAACTCAAATAGTTCTTCAAATTTCAGGACTGTCAGATACAGTCAACTCAGATATAGTGCGGAACTCTGATAGTTCCATTAGATTTAGGACTTTTAGATACAGTCACTCCTGTTACCGGTTATCAGATTATATTAGTTATCAATATGTCATGCTATCAATATTCAAAATCAGAAATCATGTATTCCCGGTGTTAGTGTCAGTTATTATTATTTTTCATGCATATGAATCCCATACATTTATCCTCTCTTTCATGCATAACAGTATATTCAAAGTACTAACGTATTCGCACTATGGTGTCTTATACCATAGGTTCGGAGACACGAGCTCCAAAGCAGCAGTAGATTCCAGTCTCAGCAGTCAGAGTTAGGGTGAGTCCTCATCTTTTAAGGATAGGATTACTTATTTATTATCTCATTGGTTAGTTTATTAGTTGGAGTTAGTTGGGTACATATCCCATCAACTCCTTACTCTGACAGCTCAGTCAGTTAGAGGCTTTCTAGACTATAATGTTTTACACTTCAGTATTTTCAGTTGTTTTGGGTATTTCATACCTCTTCTCAAAAGATATGTTTTTACTTCAGATATGTGAACCTTATGGCCTTTCAGTTCATGTTTCTGTATTATTCAGTATTTTATGCAGTATACAGGTACAGATATCAGTCATGGGTTAGTTGTGGTCCTTCGGAGTCATGAGCCCCGTCTATAGTCTGGGTACCAGATTTGAGGTGTTACAGGGAAGCTGATGGGGGGGGGGGGGATAAATTCTAAGAGGCACGGGAGCATGGTGATAATGCCTAGGAGGAGGAACTATTTGTGGATCATGACAAGGAAACTTTGATGCTCCTCTTGGCTCATTGTTTTAATACCAACCCCACTAACAATTCCATTTCTTCTCCTATTCTCATGTTTTGCAGGATTACAAGGATGTCTTCCCAATGGAATTGCCAAAAGGATTGCCTCCACTTCAGGGCATTGAGGACCAAATTGATTTTGTGTCAGGCTCACAATTTCCCAACATACCGGCTTGTAGAAGCAACCCGATGGATACCAAGGAATTGCAATACCAAGTTGAGGAACTTCTCAACAAAGGGTACATAAAGGAGAGTATGATCCCTTTTGCGGTTTCGATGCTACTAGTTCCTAAGAAAGATGGTACTTTGCGTATGTGCGTTGATTGCCGAGCCATCAATAAGAAAATGGTAAAATATCATCACCCTATTCCTAGGCTAGATGGTATGCTTTATGAATTGAGTGGTTCGTGTTTGTTTTTTGATTTGAGAGCCTATCACCAAATCCGTATGCAACCGGGTGATGAATGGAAAACCGACTTCAAGGCCAAATTCGGTCTCTATGAATGGATGGTTATGCTATTTGGCCTAAAAAATGCTCCAAGTACTTTCATGAGGCTAATGAATCATGTGATGAAGCCATTTATTAGAAAGTTTGTTGTTGTTTACTTTGATGATGTGTTGGTGTACAGTAAGTCCATAGATGAGCATGTAAAACATTTATAATGTGTGTTTGATATCCTCCGAATGGAGAAGTTATATGCTAATCTAGAAAAGTGTTCTTTTGGTGTACATGAAGTTGTATTTCTTGGGTTTGGAGTGAGCTCAAAAGGGGTCCAAGTGGATGAATCTAAGATTGACACCATTAAAAATTGGCCAACTCCCAAAACCGTAGGTGAAGTGAGAAGCTTCCACGGGTTGGCTAGTTTTTATAGACGTTTTGTCAAAGGATTTAACGCCATTACCGCCCAATTAACCAAAGTGATTAAAAAGGATCGGTCTTTCAAGCGGGGAGATGAGCAAGCAAAGGCCTTCGAGGACTTGAAAGCTATGCTCATCTCAGCCCCTTTGCTACAATTATCGAATTTTGACAAGACTTTCGAGGTCAAATAAAATGCTGGCAAAGTCGGCATAGGCGCGGTTTTAATGTAAGAATTGAAGCCTATTTCCTACTTTAGCGAAAAGCTCAAAGGAGAAGCTCTAAACTACTTTACATACAATTTAGAGTTGTATGCCTTGATTAGAGCCTTGGCCACTTGGCAACATCATTTTTGGACTAAAGAATTCGTGATCTGAATGGATCATGAATCGTTGAAGCATCTACGGGCACAAGACAAGCTTAACTGGTGGCATGCCAAATGGATTGAATTTCTTGAAACATTCCCTTATGTTATTCATTACAAGAAGGGTAAAGACAATGTAGTTGCTGATGCTTTATCTCGAAGACATATACTTGTGTTTATTTTATCATCTAAGTTGATGGGGTTTTAAAGACTCAAGTATTTATATCCCGAGGACCCTCTCTTTGCTCCTATTTATAGGGAAAGTGAAGAGTTGTATATGGATAGGTATATTACGAATAGGGGTTCCCATCCCTATAACAAATTTAATGGATAGTGTTTAAGGGTAGATGATTGTGTGTTCTCTCAAGTTCTCAAAGAGAATTATATATGAGGGAAGCAGACAATGGCGGTCTAATGGGCCATTTTGGGGTTGAGAAGACCCTCAGAATTTTGGAAAAAAATGTTATTAGCCTAGAATGCACAAGGATGTGGCCCGAATTTGCGGCCAATGTGTTGAGTGCAAACAAGCCAAGTCACGGCTCTAGCCCCACAGGTTGTACACCCTATTGTCCACCCCTTTGAGTCCTTGTCTTGACATATCAATGAACTTTGTGTTGGGATTGCCGAGAACTAGAAGGGGGCGGGATAGTATTTTTGTCGTGGTGGATCTGTTTTCCAAGATGGCTCACTTTATTCCTTGTTTTAAATGTGATGATGTGCCTAGTGTAGCCTCTTTGTTTGTTGATAATGTTGTAAAACTTCATGGTGTTCTGAGGACCATGGTGAGTGATAGGGATTCTAAATTTCAAAGCCACTTTTAGAAGTCCATGTGGGGTAGGCTCGATACTAAGTTATTGTTTTCAACCTCATACCACCCACAAACCGTGGCCAAACGAAAGTAGTAAATAGGACCTTAGGGTCTACGCTACGGTCCATGGTTAAGGGAAAAATGACTTCTTGGGAGAAGCACTTATAGTTGATTGAGTTTGCTTATAATCGTGTTAGACACTGAAGCACGGGGATGACACCCTTTGGGTGTGTATATGGCATCAACCCCCTCACCCCTTTGGATTTAACCCCTTTGCCAAGTGATCTTGTGATAATCTTAGATGGAAGCAAATGGGCTGAGGCCATGAAGAAGCTACATGAGAAGGTAAGGTTACGGTTAGAGAAGGAAAAATAAAAAGTTGCAAGGAGAACCAACAAATGAATAAGAAAGCTCATTCTTAAACCAGGAGATTGGGTGTGGGTGCACCTAAGGAGGGATAGATTCCATCTAAAAGGAATGCGAAGTTGATGCCGTAGGATGATGCCCGTTCCAAGTATTAGAAAGGATCAACGACAACGCCTACAAGATTGATCTACCCCCAAAATATCAAGTGCACAACACTTTTAACGTGTGTGACCTCTCTTGGATAGAAATAGTGGAGGATGACAATGATCCGAATTTGAGGACAAATTCTCTTCAAGATGGAGAGGATGATACATGAATTCCTAGCTCGAGACCTTTCACACGAAGTCAAGCGCGTGAGTTGCAACGACTCCAAGCCTTGTTCACATTCTTGGCCGTGTGTGAGGCCCTTGTGAGCATATCTAAGTGCCTATACTTATTAAAGTATGAAGAGGCCCAACAAAACACCCCAAACCCACCCGCTTAATGTCAAGGGTATTTTGGTATTTTGTCCTTCCTTTGTAATTGACTATATAAGCTATTTATTAGGGCTAGTCTTTTAGTTAGTTCATTCATGATATTTTTTAGAAAACAAGACTTGTAATATTTTGAATTTCTCTCTTCCATTGGATAAGCTTAAAACTGAAATTCCCAAGTGGAGTGACACTTGGGTTGTATCTTTGCTAGACGTTAGGATCTTAAGGTCTTTGAGTTCCTCTTAGTCCAAGTAAGAACTTGGTGTTAATATTCTTTTGTCTTAGGGTCCTTTCATGTTGTTAGGGTTCTTAGATTCTTGAATATTGTATGTCATGTTACTATCTTTCACTTTGTAATCTTGTTGTTTGCGTGGTAACATAGTGAAGCTGTGTGAGGCCATTTTCGATTCACTATAGTTTCTTCCACTTTGTTGCTCTTGTTATTGTTATTATAATCTTGTAATCTCTATCATCTTGTCATTTTTTATAAACCTTGAAGTCTAGTGAAACCGTGAGTGGCCTATTTTGATTCACTAGCATTGTTGTTGTTCATCTTGTTACTCTTGTGTTTGATTGACTCACTTGATACACACTTATTTTTGTATCAGTGAGGAAAGAACAAGGTGGTGCCTCATGCTGCCGTCATATCGCTCGCTCAGCTTTGGATTTGTCAAATGATCGAAATAAAGTAACCCAAATGGAAAGTGTACTCTTATATTGGAAAGTTCACTAATTCTCCCACATTGGTAGGAGAAGGGAACTTGTAAGTGTTTATAAGAGGAACACTAACTCCACATGGATAGTAAGGCAAGAAAAAGGTGGTTCCTCACACCATCGTCGTCGTTCGCTTGGCTTCAGCTTCCTCGATGAGATCTATCTTTTTAGACTAATTTTATTTGAAACTTATTTTACAAGTGAAACACATACGCAATGCATCTCGAACGGATGCAAACCTTTGAGGTAAAGGGCATACTATTTTGTGCTGTTGGGCAATCTGTACGCACTTTGATGACCTGCGGGTGCAGGTGCAGCACTGATGCTCACTGGAATCTGAACAATGTCACCTGCGACTGCAGTTTGGGTGCAAGTCCAGCACAGACTGGGCGCAGGTGATGTGACTGTACTGAATAGGTGCATTTCTGTTGAGCCAATGCATCTTTTCTAAAAGAACACATTAAAGGCTATAAATACCTGATATATTCCTCGTGTATAGACATGAATTTTGACAGTAAAAACACTCTTCTTCTATACAAAACCTCTGTGTGATCATTCAGCTGTTGAGTGAGTTTGACGAATCCAACAATTTGAGGTATCACTATTGTTCGGATTCACAACCATTTTATCTTTGGAGAAAAATTCCATAACCTCAGGTACAATGAGGGGAAATATTCCTTAAGGACACTCCGTGAAGTCGAGGGACTTGGCTTTACATTTCTATTTCATCTCATTTCTGAAAAATAACAAACTTCTTGGATAGACTATGTTAATCTTTTGTTGAAGGTGTGAATGAACTTCATAAGTGTTATTGTCTTAGACTTGAACTTGTGTTGAAGTTGTTGATGCCTATATACAGATTCTTGTACCCAAAAATATTAAAAATAACAATCTTAATGAATAATTTTTCGGAATTTGTATTGCTTGATTTCTGGAGATTAAAGCTTTAAGTTTTCTACTCTGTTTGAACTTAACTAGTGATTTCAAGACATAAAATCTTCATCACAAGTTATAGATCACTCGGTTGGCGAATGGAAGTCATAAAAACTTCATCGTTAAACTAGAAACAAGAGGTGTTTAAAGTTGCTGCAACTTTTTAATAAGTATTTCGATATACAAAAGGTACTGTCTTGTTGTGATAGGAAAATGACTAACGATAGACATGTGCAAGATGTTGCAATGACTGTGGGGGCAACTAGTATTGCCACAACAAGTCGCACGAATGCTTCGACAGTAATGGCACCAGCGAAGAAACCTGAAAAGTTTGTGGGTATTGACTTCAAGAAGTGGCAGCAGAAAATGTTCTTTTACCTCACAACTCTTTGTCATCAAAAGTTCACATTTGAGAAAGCTCCGAAGGTGCCCAAGGGAACCACTGAACAAGAGCGATTTGTGATTGTGGAGGCTTGGAAACACTCAGATTTCCTTTGAAGGAACTACATATTGAGTGGTATCCAAGATGATCTCTACAATATGTATAGTGGAACAAAGACGCAAAAGAGTTATGGGGAGCGCTAGAACGAATGTACAAGACTGAGAATACTGGAACTAAAAAGTTCTTTGTTGCAAGATTCCTAGAGTATAAAATGATAGACAACAAGTTTATTGTTTTTCAAGTGCAGGAACTGCAAGTGATCATCCATGATTTCCTTATGGAAGGTTTGATTTTGAGAAATACCTTTGTTGAATAGTTGAAAAATGTTCTTAGTATTCACATAAACTTTATTGTAGGTTTGATAGTGAATGAAGCATTTCAAGTAGCAACAATAGTAGTGAAGCTACCACCTATGTGGAAGGACTTCAAGAACTATTTGAAACACAAACATAAGGAGATGTTAGTCGAAGATATGATTCTACGACTATGCATTGAAGAAGATAATAAGACTATGGAAAGAAGGTCAAGAGGAAATTCTGCAATGAATGGATCAAACATTGTAAAAGAAAACCAAAATAAATTTAAAAATCAAAAGAAAGCTGGAAATGAAACCAATCAACCTAAGACGAAGTTCAAGGGAAAGTACTTCAATTCTAGAAAGATTGGCCACAAATCAACAGATTGTCGAGCACCTAAGAAAGGCAAGAAAAAGGACCAAGCAAATTTGGCTGAGTCCAAGAAAAATGGATGATCTGTGTGCTATGTTTTACGAATGCAACTTGGTGGGAATTCCTCGCAAATAGTGGATGGATTCTGGTGCCATCCACCATGTTTGTGCTAATAAGGAGTTATTTTCGATGTCCTCTCTGTCTCAAGTAGAAAAAAAGATCTATATGGCAAACTCCGCTACTGCAAAGGTAGAAGAACATGAAAAGTGTGCTTGAAAATGACTTCAGGCAAAGTGTTGAGCTCAACAACGTCTTATATGTTCCGGAGTTATCGAAGGACTTGATTTTTGTTTCACTTCTAGAAAAAAATAGATTCAAATGTGTTTTTATTTCTGAAAAAATTGTACTTAGTAAAAGAGAAGTGTATGTAGGTAAAGGTTACCTCAATGAGGGCCTATTAAAAATGAATATAATGCATGTTGAAATCAATAAAAGTTCAATTTCTTCTTACTTGCTTGAGTCTTACGATTTGTGGCATGAACGATTAGGCCATGTTAATTACAAAACATTACGAAAATTGATTAACTTAGAAGTTTTGCCAAACTTTGAGTGCAATAAATCAAAGTGTCAAACGTATGTAGAATCAAAGTATGCAAAGCATCCTTATAAGTCTATTGAAAGGAATTCCAATCCCTTAGACTTAATACACACTGACATTTGTGATATGAAGTCAACACATCACGTGGTGGAAAAAAGTCTTTCATAACTTTTATTGACGATTGCACTAGATACTATTAAGTCTACTTGCTAAATAGTAAGGATGAAGCAATAGATGTGTTTAGTCAATACAAAACTGAAGCAATAAATCATATCCATTTGATGGATTTCAAGACCATATAAATCCTTTAAGACAATTAACATTCGAATCGACGTTATCCTCGTTACAGACGAGCATGTATCAAAGTAATCAAAGCCTTCTTTCTGTTTGAAGCCTTTTACCACAAGTCTTGCCTTGTATTTGTCAATAGTAGAATCCACCTTCATTTTCCTTTTGAAGATCAATTTAGAGCCTAAAGATTTATCCCACGTATGGTTGCTTAAGATTGAATCAATCTCACTATTGACTGTCTCTTTCCAAAAGGATGACTCTGACGATGACATCACTTCTTTAAAAGTTTGAGGCTCATTTTCTAAGACAAATGTTACAAAATTTGATTCAAACGAAGTTGACGTTATTTGACGTGTACTACGTCTTGTATTTTCATCATTATGCACATTCTCACTTAGTTCATCTCGAGGTCATTTAGACCCTCCACTAGACTGTTCATGTCTAGTTTTATACGGATAAATATTTTCAAAGAATTCAGCATTATCTGATTCAATTACCATATTTTCATTGATATTTGAATTTTTGGATTTATGAACTAAAAATCAACATGCTTTGCTACTTTTAGCATATCCTATGAAAACGCAACCCACTGTCTTAGGTCCTATATTTACTATTTTTGGCATAGGTACTTGGACCTTCGCTAGACACCCCTATACTTTGAAATATTTCAAGTTGGGTTTCCTTCCTTTCCATTTTTTCATAAGGAATTGATTGTGTCTTACTATGGGGAACTCTATTTAGTATTTGACTAGCTATAAGGATAGTCTCCCCCCACAAGCTTTGCGGTAAACCTAAACTTATAAGTAAGACATTCATCATTTCCTTCAAAGTTTGGTTTTTCCTTTCCAAAATTTCATTAGATTGAGGTGAGTATGGGGAAGTAGTTTGATGGAAAATTCCATTCTCTACACATATTTTGGAGAAGTTAGATTCATAATCTCTGCCTCTACCACTTCTTATAGTTTTGATATTTTTCTCTAACCGATTTTCAACTTCAGTTTTGTATTACCTAAATGGATCCATTTCTTCATCCTTACTATTTAGCAAGTAGAGTAGTAAAGTATGTGAAAGTACATGGAGGCAACACTCAAAGTATTAAAGTATGTGAAAGGGCAACCAAGGCAAGGTGTGTTGTTGTCTAGTGGTTCAGATAATAAAGTGAGTGCCTACTATGATGTAGACAGGGCAGCTTTTCCTCAAACTAGAAGGTATGTAACTAGTTACTTTGTGAAGATTGGAGAGTCAATAGTATCCTGGAAATCAAAAAAAGAAAATATTGTCTCTAAAAGCTTAGCTGAGGAAGAGTTCAGAAGTCTTGCAACAGTAACAATTGAACTAGTATGGATTCTAGGTCTGATGAAGGAAATTGGAAGTGAAACAATGCTACCTGTGGATGTGTTCAGTAATAGCAAGTCTGCACTACGAATAGCTACTAATCCAATATATCATGACAGGACAAAGCATATTGATATTGATTGTTTCTTTATAAGGGAAAAAATAGTCCAAGGAATGATCCAGACACACTACATTGCTACTCAAGATCAACCTATAGACATGCAGACTAAAGAACTGAGAAGAGCTCAACAAACTCATCTCAATCCCAAGCTAGGAATCTATGACATCTTCACACCTTCCTAGCTTGAGGGGGAGTGTTGAAGACATTGAAGAAGTAGTGAACTCAAACAGAAAACAAAGTAGACTTGGTTCCATCTTTTAGTTATAACTATTATAATAGTTAGTTACAAAGTAGTTAACGGCTAGTTGAGTTAGTTAGGCATATCACAATTTAGTATATATACTTAACAATGTACATTGTTTTATTCATTCAATACTAGCTATTACTCTTCTCTCTCATTTTCTTCTTCTCTCAATTCTCTTCCTTCCCTTCTTCTACAAACACTATCAAACTCTGTACTTCCTCCGTTGTTGAATAAACAAGAATCTTACTTCTATTTTGTATAATTACAAGTATTTTGGCATAAACTATATCTGTAAATTCAGCCCATAAGTTCTAAAATCCAGAAAAATAAACCTGAACAAAAAGACCTCCTTAAGAGTAATTAGCAATTTCATACTCTAAGTGAAAGAGTCGGGCACTATTATCTTGGTTGTAAACCTTTTGTAACTACATTTGAGACTGAAACTCCCATGACAAAAAATTCTTTCCAGTGAAACGAACACTGAATGATTCAAACTGATATGAAGTCATATTTATGAAAACTAGAAACACTGACTCAAAAAGAATAACCAAAATGACCAAGATCAAAGTCCAAGGTGTTAATTGCCGAGGAACAATCAACAAAAACAAAAATTTTCCAAAAAGACTGAAAGGAACCACAAATGAACTCTATGAAACAAATCCCATCTATCCTTGTAATGCCGACTTTGATATTCTCGTTCCTGGTTACTTTTTTTTTCATTTTCTTTACCTTCGACTAGCCATTTAACAGATTCAAAAGGACCGGAGTCATTCAAAGCGAAAGAAGTTCCGATCACAGACAACTTCTAAAAGAAGAGAAAAGAGAAGAGGGGCAAGGGCTAATACCATGTCAATTTTCTCCCTCAATATTGAGAGTGTTGCCATTAAATAAAAAATATTCAATGATTACATCCCTAAAGATCCGTCTTCCTACCCCTGAAGATCAGCTTTTCTATCCCTCTAAATTCACTATTCTATCCCACCAAATCTGCCTACTAAAGCCACTATTATTCTCTTTAATTACTAAATCAAATCTATGTAATTACACTACTATACAACAATATATGGTTACATTAATATATAAAATATTTACATCATCATGCTAACATAACTGAGAACTAATCTATTCATAGCTTAGAAGACAATGATATCATCTAAATAAATACAGGCGAAGGTAGAGCAAGAAATGGAATTATAGTTTTACTTGATGTTTCAACACCACATCAAGAATGGACAAAATTTGAAGATTTGTGAGTGCACGCAAATCTTTCTTTCGCTTGACATAATACTTGAACTAGTATATCAAAATTTCACCAGCATATACTCAAGCACAACCAGTATTTGAAAAATAAATATGCAGCTGCTTACCTTCTTTGTTGTCACCATGCATGACAATGCAATATCAAGTAGGGTCTGGTTTTGTTTGTTAAATGAAATCTTCTTTTCTCTAGGATGGTTTATTAATTCAGGAAAATGGTTGCCAGAGGCAGCAAGCAAATGGAGAGGAGTATTGTCATTGCTATCTGGCTCATCAACAAGGCTGTCGCACTTATCAGAGTCTAATAAGAAGCAGACTACCTTGTCTTGATTCAATACGGCAACATGAGGATCATTTTTATTGTTGCTGTTAAGCGTATCCCAACCGTCGGCAGTGATATAATAGCTTATTTATCATGTTTATGTCACCTTCACTGGCTACAATGTGAATCCCACCTTCCAGCAGGCAGTGAAAACAACTGGACAACATCAATTCACATTGCAGTCGGTGCAGGTAAGGTAGACATTTTACATGAGCTATTAAATCACTGCCCTGATTGCTGGGAAATGCTCGACAACAATGGCCGAAATTCTCTTCATGAAGCCATATTATACTGTCAAGCAAATGTGGTCAGTTACTTATTGAAGCCCACAAAGTGGGATATGCTTATTGAGGATCTAGAAAACGATGGAAACACTTCTCTCCATTTTCTTGCTTCCTCTAATTTTGGTGCTATGTGCCTCTGGAATTAAAAGTTCATCCCCGAACAAAGAAGATGTCATATAACAAGGAAAACAAAACTCCATTTGACGTGGAAGTGTCTTGCATAGAGTGGACAGATAAAATGGATAGAATCGCGCCTAGATTTTATCACGATTTCTTTATCTCCATTGCTCAATTGGGACGACGTGTACTCAAGGTGAACCAGCTTGATCGGCAGAAGCTAATTTTCAACCAAGCTAAGGAACGCGACATAAACATCAAAGGTATCTTATCAGCAGCTCAAATACAACTTGTTGTGGCTACTTTATTAGTCACAGTCACCTTTGCAGCTGGGTTTACATTACCCGGAGGTTTTGAAAGCCATAACAATAGACCTAATAAGGGGATGGCAATTCTAATAAGAAAAACAGCATTATGTTTATTTGTTATAACTGATTCCATCGCCTTTTCATGCTCTGCTGGTGCTATATTCATCTACTTCCATATGGCGATAAATCCTCGTCCGATGTCCTATCAGGATTTTGGTTATTTGTGGTCTCTCAGTAAAGTTCGACTAAGGTCACAGCTCGTGGCAATGTCTGCAATTGTCATTACATTTGTAACTGGTATGTATGCTACTTTAGCACATTCACTTGGTCTCGCAGTTACTGTTTGTGCCATCGGTTGCATATCTTTTATTTTTGACATATTTACTTCGTATAATTTTCTATATACATAATATAAATTTTTGACAAAGGATGCTCAACTGACCACCCTTTACTGCGTGTGGGTCGTGTATCTTCTTTAAAATGAAATGTAAAGGGAAACACAAGTGTCAAGTCCACCTTTTGCAACTCGACTAATTCTATGAGGTATTTGCTATCTACCCCTCAACAACCCCCAACACATGTATGTGTAACTCTTAACAGATGGGAAGAAACCACTTAGTGTTTTCTCCTTTCATCGGTTGCACCTCTTTCCTTGTGTACAATTTTCTATTACGTTCCTTGTACTAAACTCGTGATATATATTAGTAATATGTAAGAAAAAGAATAGTGTAGTTCACGAACGTGAGCTGAAATAACTATTTCAAGAGTTTGTAATTGGATCCTAACTATTACAAATATGAGTCCAACGTTGAAATGGGTGAAAATAAAGTTTCTACAGTGAAAAAATGAATATGAACGGTATAATTCAATTCAACATTTTTTGTCATTTGGAAATGCACTCTTCCCTCAATTTTTCAACATTGGGGGTCAGCTTGCTTCCGCTGGTGATGGATGGACCTACGAAAGATCCAACAGACATATTGTGAACACAGATATTCCAGAGGCTAGCCAAGTTGTTGTGCCCGAGGCTAAACCATGAAGAGATCCAGGAATTAGAAAGACCAACAATAGATTTTCTTGTGATTCAAAGAATATAGTAACCAAACTATTCACAAGATGGGATTGTACATTTTTATGGACGGAACGTGTCACGACCCGAACTGGGTCCCTAGCTGTGATGAGTATCCCGAACCATGAAGGCTCGGATGCCCTTCTAACTTATAATCACATACACCGTTCAAAAAAATAATGTCGAAATATATACTGAAATGAAAACATGGTCATTAAATCTGAATTCAAATCATAACGAAAGTTGCAATTCACAAAAAAAAAAACTTCAGAACGATATCTGACTCAGTCTGCGAAATCTCTACTACATGCAAAAACCCAACTGTCTGAAAACTGGGACAAGGCCCCTAGTAGACCAAAACATACTAATAATAAATTACTGAAGTATCTAGGACTTCTGAAACATAGAAGGCTTACCACAGGACTCTGCACTTCTGCCAGGAGAAAATCTACTACTTAATGGGACCCCTAGATTGAGCCTCAGAACCTGGAAGAGAGGGGGTCAATATAGATGTACTGGTATGCGAAGAAATCCAAATAAAACTTGTATATAAATAAAATAGTTGAGATCTAGTCATAAACATCATGAAAGATACAATTTCAAAACACATGGGTATTTTTGAAAACATAAAACCTTTCGGTCAATGCAATTCTATTCTTCGTATTACTTTTGAGTTAGGTGGCACTCCCCTACAAGTCTGATATTTCACGGGCTATATGGAGTCCGCCATTGACTCGGAGGGGAAGCCCCCAATCCAAGTGTTCCACAAGGATTGGAGTGTGAGTCTGATACGCCACAAGGCACTAGGCCAACGTAAAATAATATACCCGGATCGGTAAATCACGATTTTGAACAATGAGTTATCTGAACTCATGCCTTCTTCGGGAAACCACCTAAGCTCTCTTTATGCCCAATTTTTATTTGTTCTGAAACATGAATCATTCTAGTTTAAAAATCTGAAAATCTGATTTTAAACATGCATACTATTCTGTTCTGAATTAACATGGCACCATCTATGTTGGTGTCGTCACACCAAGACTTGCAAGTCCTATATCTAAGCCATAATGCATCATGCATATTCTTTCATCAAAAACTCAATTTAGACCACCAAAACATGTAAATAGTATAAGAGATTTCATGTTCCAAAAGCACAAGTCAAAACTATGTAAGGATTATCATTCTTGCAATAACAATGTGGTGGTCTTGATATCTTTGTCAAACCATGCAACTCTTTCCATTAGATATTTATATTCAATATTTATCAATACAAACAACCTTCTCTTTTGATTTAAAAATCATATTCATGTTATAGTATAAATCAATACATTTCGTATCATGCTTTTCAAGATGCATTTCAAAACAATCCATATCATATGAAAAATGGGATAAATCATATCAATAGAGGGATTTCATGTGAGTCATGTTCTCAATTCAAACATCACATTAAAAAACATACATACATATACATAGAATTTCAAATCACTTCGGGGGAAGGCCTAAAGACAAAACAATATTAATTAAAGCTTCTAAAACATGCTAGTAATGGTAAAATTCAAACCCTTTCCGTAAAATCATGATTTCTAAATGTTTAGCATGAATTAAAGAAGGTTTCTTTGCCCATAAATATTTTAGGAAAATCCCACGTAACTTAATTTATGACTCTTGAATGAACTCGTGCTTTAGGGATAGTATTCGAACAATTGATGGGTGCTTCTTGTAGCCCTCACAATGGGGATTTCGAATCTTGAAGAATTATTGAAAACCCACGGTGAAATCTTAAGATATTTTGATCTTTGGGTTAAAACCCTAAGAAGTGTTCTTGGTGATTTTGAGAGAGAATGGCCATATTTTGGTGTTTAGGGGATTTAATCCCGTGTTATAACAGAATAGGGGGGTTGGAAAATACCACTTTTGCCCTTAAAAATGCGAAAAAAGAACCTGAAAATTGGGTGTGTGCGATAGAGCATGCGTCGTACGCTAATCGTGCGATGCTACTGTCTCAGTCACAAAAATAGCCATAACTATTTGCTTGGATATCGAATTTTGTCGAAATTGGTATCGTTGGAAATATAATTCGTAGAGCTTTCATTTGATATGTAGTAGGACCTCTAATTCGTTATATACAAAGAGTTATGGTCGATTGAAGTTGACCCAACTTTCGACGCTCACTCAAACTCAAATGATAGGAAATCTTTCAACTCGTCTTTGAGTTAGGGGACCTCTATAATCTCAATTCATGCTCAAATAGGTTCCTACACTATATTATTTATTAACATGCTAAATTTGCATAGGATTTATGGATTTTAGATCATCTACGCATAGAAATAACGATTTTCGTTCTAGCCTGAAATGCGGGGTGTTACATTATCTCCCCCTTGGTATTATTCGTCCCCAAATGATGGGTAGGAACGTTGAAGCTTAAAGGTAAGGAATAACACGGACATGATGTGTCTTCTAAGAAAGGATATAACTGATCTAAAATATTTAGATTTCTATCATGAAACTGAATTCTAAGATTACTTGCCCTTACTTGTTTTAAGGAGCTGATTCATGCTGAGAGTTTAGGATTCCCCCCGAAGTGTTTATTCTCAAATCACACACATTGGATTTTGAAGTGATAACTTATGTAAGTACGAATCATGAGGCAACAAGATTTAGATCGTACAAAGGTATTACACTGTCTGAGCTAAAATACCTAGAAAAATTTGAGATTATGAGCTGAACTCTTATGAACTTAGTCATGACTAAATAACTGAATCTAAAAAATAATGCTTGGACTGAACTGAGTTAGCAACTTACACGGATGGAATAGATTATCTTTTAGGATGGTCATACAAATTGGACTTCAGATAGTAGGATTGGGTGAAAAGGTGGAAAACCATAGTAACTTGTCTGCCTGACTGTTAAACTGAATTATACTGGACACTTATACTTAACTGGAGTATCTCTTCAGCACTCTTTCTGAAGAAGTCCTAGCAGCATTAGGGAGCAAAGAATCTCTGACATGAGTTACACAAGACATCCAACTGAGGAATCACAACAATGACACAACTCTATAGCATGGAATATAGACATATAACTCGTAAACTAGGATAGAATTACCAAACCATAGGCAATGCAACTTCTTACTTTCAAGATTAGCCACACTTCTAAAATACTCTCTCAACTATACTTTCCCCTTAAACACCATGCTCATTGATTCCACTTATTTTTCTCACATAGCCACTGATATTTCCATCTACTAATGTCTAAATTGAACTAAGTTCCTTCATCATCTTCAGGCCTAACTCAAAATCACAAGACGCATCACATAATACAGTAGCACTAGTCTGAATCATGAATTTAGTACACCCTACATTTCACAATTCCTTATCTCCTGCATAATTCTTATTTCCACTCCTGCAATCACCTTCAACTTCGTATTAGACATTCACAAACACTCAAAGCATCCATCCGTATGTATACAAACATGAAATTTAAGCCTATCTTGATACCCACATATGCACTTCTAAAGAAACACTCATAAAGCATCTTTCTCATATTCTATAATACTTCTATCCATAGCAACTTCCTTGCACTATTCAGATGATACACATAAAATATCCTCACCTTACCAAGCCATACACGAAACTTTACCTCAAAATTCTTTCAACTTATAGACTTACATAAAACAAGCACACAACAATTTTTCCCAAATATAACACATAAAACTTCAACTAACCTTGACATATATCAAAGACTTGGCCTCAATCTTACTCCACAATTACTGCCTTAACTCAAATAAGTACACAACCATCTTTCATCAACATGAAATATTTACTCTTTCCCATCTAGACAATTGTTCATCATCACTCTCTTAACCTAAGGGAAAAGATCACTGAAAAATTGGATTATCAGGATCCGAAACATGAGAGGAGTACTAAGCATAACTTGATACCTTACTGAGCCGTGAAGAATAGAGCACTCATGGTATGGACTCATTAAAGAGATCTAATCTGAGGATGTACCTGATATAAATCTGAATTTTCACTGATCGTTAAGAGTATCACATGTGCACAAGAGTCATGAACTGCATGACCTGAAGTTTTGGAATTCATAACTTATGGAAAGTGATTCTGAATACTGAACAAACTGGGAACTCATATACTAGGAACTAGGAGAGTACATGATTCCTTATCATATGCATGAACACGAGCTATGATCATGAAGCTGAAACATAAAGCATGAGTATGTATTGGAATAACTGAAGTAAACTGCTGAAATAAGAATAGATCGAACATAATTCTTTCTCACGGCCAATTCCACAACTTACTAGCACATCTATTAGCATCTAAAAACTTTACTTGGTTACTCGTTCTATCATCCCCCCCTTAGATTTAAGCCATTACTCTTAGTATGTGAACCACTATATACACTTTGGTATAAACTGAAATCACTTTATTCTAGAGTCGGGATATAGCAATACATATAAAACTAAACTTACCCTGTAAGACGGTATCTTTATGTATAACAACCAATGCTAACACCTCCTTCTAAGATTCAACCCTTAGGTTTCTATAGCCCCTAAATTCATAATATAACTACTTAAACATTCACCAATTTAGATTCTTCTAACACTAAACATGGATATCTCCAAACTTTTGACGGATCATACCACTTCTATCATAGTCTACCAGCATCATGCCTGCAAACTTATATTTCTAAACCATGAGAACCAACATTATACAAAAAGGCTCAACATCATTAATCATAACTCCATAACTTAGCTATCAAGAACATCACATATTATCTAACAAGTATTTTTCCACCTAGCAACTCAAAGGTACTACTAACCACACAACATGCAATGATCCTTGAAAATAATGTAGTCCCATAGCACCTTGGGCATACTTCTACATCAAACTTACAACGTCAGACTTGATTACGAATCAATTAAACTTAAGATCTAGTATATACTGTTCAAGCCTACTAGATCACTTTCACACAACTAACACCCACCACATCAATTCATTATATCCACCTTGATCACCATCTACTATTCCAACTTAATGTCTAGTTCTAGCTATGATGAACCACAACTTCACACAATTTTCTTACATGCCAAACATCTGAAATAATCCGCCAAAACATCATAATAGTAAGGATCAATCATAATCCTATGATCTATCTTACTTAAAATCCATAAAAACATCCTCTTTCTACACATCATTACTATCTACCCCTTTTATATAGCTAAACTTAGTTCATAGCTCTATAAGTCCCAACTAAACTCCCTCTTACAACCTCAAGGGTATCTAAATTAACACCACTCATCCACCAAGTACCTTTATCAATAACCTATAATTTTCTTGCACAACAAACACCGTCAACAACTCTTTTCACACTTCAAGTAAACAACAATTCACCTTAACTAATAACTCTTTCTCTACGTTACCTTCTACTAAACTAACACACAGGGACGTACCACTTCATTATCAACCAATCTCATGCAAAAAGATTCGGCCATACATATATTTAATAAATTGGCCTTACTACTTTTCTTGCCATTACGCCACTAAACCCCAGTTCCAACCAACACAAGAACAACAAGATGAACAACAAGTTGCTAGTGAATCGAAATAGGCCCCACACGGCTCCACTAGACTTTGATTTTGTGTTTTAAATAAGAAATGAGATGAATGAAAAGGTAACTATCCTAGTGAATCGAAAGAGCCCCACACGACTTCACTAGACTTTCATTTTCAACAACACAATGATAACAAGATTACAAGAGATAAAAACTTGACAAACAACATTCAATGATCTAAGAATACACATCTTACTCTGTATAAATAAAAAAATCTGAGTCAAACACTTCCCCCACAGACTACCATACAATCCATACATGCTACTAGCTACCACGTTAGTCTATCACTATAAAATGGTAAATCATTCTCAAACATCAGTTATTCAACTAAACACATTCATCTACCCAAAAGTCACTCTCACTCTGATTTCTAACCTTGCAACTTCATATCACCAACTTCTTGGTCCAATATCACTACCAATAGGTCATGACACCGTCACTTTAACTTATACTACTACTCAGGTGGAAATATAGTTTCAATATTCTACTACACATTATTCCCCCTGAAGCATGATGTCTGCAACATAAATTTTAAAAAGGACTGAATACACTTAATACTGCAGGCTGAAAAGCACGATTTCATCAGAATCAAAGTTCTCACTAGAATCAATACACCTTGGAGCACTAACAGACTCTTCTCAAGTCTTTGCAAAAATGTTAAACTCTTATATGGCTTAATTAGAAAGGACCATACTGTTTAGACTTTAAACTTCTACACTTGAATCGCCTCAATAATGAAATATATCTGAGCATATCAAAGTAAGGAAAGAATTGGGATGACGTTACTTCCGTATGGGCGACACCATAGCATGAATTAGATTCTGTAAGAGAAACATTCTGACTCCAAAGAATGAACTAGAACATGAAGAAAGAGAGACATTCCTAAACGCCTAGTAGCCTCCTACCTATAACTGTGGCGTGCTACACACCCATAAACAAGACTCTACCCAGCGCGATTTCATAGAAACCCTGGGACCATGAATCGTGCTTTTATACCAAGTTTGTCACGACCCGAACTGGGGCCCTAGCCGTGATGAACATCCCAAACCATGAAGGCTTGAATGCCCTTCTAACTTGTAATCACATACACTATTCAAAAAAATAATGTGGAAATATATACTTCAACGGAAACATGGTCATTAAATCTGAATTCAAATCATAATAAAAGTTGCAATTAAAAAAAAACATTCGAACGATATCTGACTTAGTTTGCGAAGTCTCTATTACATGCAAAAACCCAACTGTCTGAAAACTGGGACAAGGCTCCCAGTAGACCAAAACATACTAATGATAAATGACTAAAATATCTAGGCTTTCTGAAATATAGAAGGCTCACCACAGGACTCTGCACTTCTGCCTGGAGAAAATCTACTGCTTATCGGGACCCCTAGACTGAGCCTCAGAACCTGGAAGGAAGGGGTCAATATAGATGTACTGGTACACGAAGAAAGACAAATAAAGCTTGTATATAAACAAAGTAGTTGAGAGCTAGTCATAAACATCATGAAAGATATAATTTCAAAAAACATGGGCATTTTTGAAAACATAAAACCTTTCTGTCAATGCAATTCTATTCTTCGTATTACTTCTGAGTTAGGTGGCATTCCCCTACAAGTATGATATTCCATGGGATATATGAAATCCGCCACTGACTAGGTGGGGAAATCCCTCAACTCAAGTGTTCCATAAAGGTTGGAGTGTCTGAGTCTGATACGCCACAGGACACTAGGCCAGCGTAAAATAATATACCCGGATCGGCAAATCAAGGTTTTGGGCAATGAGTTGTCTGACCTCGTGCCTTTTTTGAGGAACCACCTAAGCTCTCTTTATGCCTAATTTTAGCTTGTTCTGAAACATGCATCATTGTAGTTTCAAAATCTGAAAATCTGATTTCAAATATGCATACTATTTTGTTCTGAATTAACATGGCATTATCTGTGTCGGTGTCATTACACCAAGACTTGCAAGTCCTATTTCTGAGCCATAATGCATCATGCATGATTCTTTCATCAAAAACTCAATTCAGACCAGCCAAACATGCAAATAGTATAAGAGATTTCATGTTCAGAAAGCACAAGTCAAAACTATGCAAGGATTATCATTCTTTCAATAACAATGTGTGGTGGTCCTGAAATCTTTGTCAAACCATGCAACTCTTTCCATTAGATATTTACATTCTATATTTATCAATACAAACAACCCTCTCTTTTGATTCAAAAATCATATTCATGTCATAGTATAAATCAATACATTCCGTATCATGCTTTTCAAGATGCATTTCAAAACAATCCATATCACATGAAAAATGGGATAAATCATATCAAAAGGGGAATTCATGTGAGTCATGCTCTCAATTCAAACATCATATTAAAACACATACATACAAATACATAGGATTTCAAATCACTTCGGGGGAAGGCCTAAAGACCAAACAATATTAATTAAAGCTTCTAAAACATGCTAGTAATGGTAAAATTCAAACCCTTTCCGTAAAATCATGATTTTTAAATCTTTAGCATGAATTAAAGAAGGTTTCTTTGCCCATAATTTTTTTACGAAAACCCCACGTACCTTAATTTATGACTCTTGAATGAACTCGTACTTTAGGGATGCTATTCGAACAATTGATGGGTGCTTCTTGTAGCCCTCGCAATGGGTATTTTGAATCTCAAAGAATTATTGAAAACCCATGGTGAAATCTTAAGATATTTTGATCTTTGGTTGAAATCCTAAGAAGTGTTTTTGGTGATTTTGAGAGAGAATGACCTTATTTTGGTGTTTGGGGATTTAATCCTGTGTTATGGCTGAATATGGAGTGGAAAATACCACTTTTTCCCTTAAAATCGTGAAAACAGAACCTGAAAATTGGGTGCATGCGATAGAGCGTGCGTCGCACGCTAATCGCGCGATGCTACTATCTCAGTCACAAAAATGGTCATAACTTTTCGCTCAGATATCAGATTTTGGCGAAATTGGTATCGTTGGAAAGATAATTGGAAGAGATTTCATTTGATATATAGTAGGCCCTCTAATTCATTATATACAAAGAGTTATGTTTGATTGAAGTTGACCCAAGTTTCGATGCTCAGTCAAACTCGAACGATAGGAAAACTTTCAACTCATCCTTGAGTTAGGGGACCTCTATGATCTCAATTCATGCTCAAATAGGTTCCTACGCTACATAATTTATTAACATACCAAATTTGCATAGGATTTTTGATTTTTGGATCATCTACGCATAGAAATGACGGTTTTCGTTCTAGCCCGAAATGCGGGGTGTTACAGAATGGCATTTAAGCTGGGGAAATGATTGTATTTGCTAACAATATGAAATGAGTAGCCTTAAATCTTGAAAATGAGTATGAGAATGATTTTTATCCTCCACCATTTGTTGTCCCAAACATCACGATAATCAAATGCACGCATTTATAATTTATGATGACCTATCTCCACTATGTTCTTAGTAAAGAGGCAGCATATTGTCAAATGTCATTATTATTACGCTGACCACCAGGTCGTGAGTCTTTCACAAAGGAAGTTTTCCATTTACATTCTCGACTCTTAAAAAGAGCAACCAAACAATCAAAAATTGGACAGGTGCAAGTAGCTTAACCGCCTTATCCATCACTGAAACTATATCCACGTCACACTGAAAACGCATATGTCAAAAACCCATGCAACATATTCATACCCAGGGTTTCGATCTAGTGGTAAGAGCGTAATTTTGAATTAGGCGCACGTGATAGGTTCAAACTTTGCAACAGAAAAAATCCTGATAGTTAAGTGGAAAAGGGTATAGGGGGCTCATTATCCACCGAGTTTCGAACCATGTGCCATCAGTAGTTGTCAGGGATTTAGTGAAGGTACATTGGGTCATAGCATTGTCGGTGATGGAAAAATGATCTCATGTGACCACTTATAATTTGAAAAGAAGAAAATGATCTTACATAGATTGTTATATCATGTGATAAAGGATGTATAACTAAAATAACATGTAATGGACTAAAAAACATAGTTGAATTATATATTTGCAAGCAATAAGTACAATGTTATGTCCCTTAAATCGTAATCGAATCGTGATAGAGAAATCGAAGATTCAGCTGAACAAAATTGGGATTTTATTGATAATAGTTCAATACAATTGTTACAATAGTATCCACTACTGCAAGATTATTGTGAACCAAACTCCAGTGATGAGCTTCCAAATCTCTTTATCAAAGTGATCGTCATTATCAAAGTGGCCACAACAACATGCATTTGAGCTGACTTCATAATATTTTCGACTTCTGTTTGATCTGCCTTATTAGCTTTATCGTGATCATCTTCCCTCAGTGGCCTGTACTTCCGCTTTAGCTCAAAGTCATGTTTTACAAATAGGCCAATTCTACACAAATCCCGCCCCAATTTCTCCTATTTTCATCAATAGTACAGTTTATATTCAGCTAGATTTCTGAATCCTGATTGCAAAAAGTTTTGAAAGTCATTCTTGTTCTACTCTTTCAAGAAAAAAATAACTTCAGTAGTTATCTGAAAATTCTATCAAATAGTATCAAACATGATATTTCAGATAATTAGCATATAGTAGTTGAACTTGAAAAGGAGTATTTGAAGTTTTGTGGAACTACTTGTAGTTGGACAAAAAGCTGAATATTTGAGAGTGAACGCGAACCACTCTTTCACTTGACATAATCAGTGAACTAGTATTTCAATATTTCACCAGCATATACTCAAGTGCAACCAGTAGTTAAAAAACAAATGTGCGACCGCTTACGTTCTTTGTTGTCGCTTTGCATGACAATGCTATATCAAGTGGAGTCTGGTTTTGTTTTTTAAACAACGTCCTTTTTGCTCTAGGATGTTTTATTAATTTAGGCATATGGTTACCAGAGGCAGCAAGCAAATGGAGAGGAGTGTTGCCGTCACTATCTGGCTCATCAATAAGGTTGTCGTACTTATCAGAGTCTAATAAGAAGCGGACTACCTTGTCTTGATTGTTCAATACAGCAACATGAAGAGCATTTTGATTGTTGCTTTTAAGCATATCCCAACAATTAGGGCAGTGATTTAATAGCTCAATGATCATGTCTACATCACCTTCACTGGCTGCAATGTGAATTACTGTCGTCCAGTCATTTTCACTGCCTGCCGGAAGGTACACTAAGGATTTTTTCCACACCAGTATATCAGAAAATACGTCTTCCATTCCTAATTTAACATCATAGTGCAGTGAATTCCAACCCCATAAGTCAGGTTCCTCGCATAAAGGCTTATTCCATCGCCAGAGTGATCTAATGCAATCTGGATGTGTCAACAGTCAACACGATAAATGAGAAATTAAGGGGTTAGATCATCTCGCAAATACAGTTGCACAACAGACATTAAGAAACCATCAACAAAAATTGCAGATTAATGTTTTTTAGAGCGGTCGCATAACAAGTGACCTGAATGCTACATAAGTTGATGAGGCTAATGGAGTATCCTAGGGAGACTATCAACATGATTAATCTAAATTTATGTAGACGATGTTAAATATTGGAAAGTCAACTTTAGTTAGATATCGATACAGCAAATAACAAAAATTATGTACCTCTATGTTCCTGAATTACTGCTGCATGCAGCGACGTTCGATTAGATGGACCTGCAGCATAAGTTGGTTTCTTGCAGGATTTCAAGATGATAATCAAAGCATCATGAAAACCAGATTCAGCCGCCAGATAGAGTGGTGTCTCCTGCGCATGGTTAGGCGGAAATTCAAATTCAGGATCTTCTTTCACCAAGAACTTAACCACATCTAGATGTTGGCTCCGCACAGCCTTGTGCAGGGCTATATCTCCACTAGCATCCGTCATCCTCGTGAGTTTCTCCTAGGTATTATGATCTTCTATACATGCAAGTAGCACACGTACTACTTCAGTGTGCCCTTCGTTAGATGTTATGTGAAGAGCGGTTTCATTTTTCTTGTTTTGACAGCATAACATTGCCGGAGTAATCTTAAGGACTTCTGCCGCAAAATGGGAGTGTCCATAAAGGGCTGCGACATGAAGGACCGTGTTGCCCTTCGGAGTGACTTGGTAGCCATTTTCTTCATCCCTTTTCAGATAATCAGCAAGTATAAAATTGGCATCTCCGATATTGCCTCTCATCGTAGCATTATACAGGGTCGGATCCATTCCTTTTGATTTGGTGTTTTATCCAAAATCTCCCAATGATAATCCTGTGAGTCCTTTGCTTTCTCTGATGAAACATTATTATATATAGGAAAAACTAATTAGATTCTTAATGAATCTCAAAGAATAAAGAGATCTGGTGCTTGCCTTGATCACAAGAAAGGGATTTTGATGTTTCCGTATTTCGCATTCATGTCAAAACAACCCACTCCGATCGCACATCATATAGCTTACTCTAAAGTAACGCATCTTTAATAAATGAAATAAAAAACCATGACCATGTTATACAGTAAGAAATTCATATTAATTTTGATGTTGATGACATATCTATCACGCAAGAACATTATACGAAGAGGTTGAAGAACTGCAAACCAGTGAACATGTCAAGGTTGTAACATAGACGCGAGTTTCTATGTAAGTATTGTAGGAAGTTTCAGATCACAGGGCCCATTTGTTCACCAAAGCAACGGTACTTCTTATTAACACGCGATATTATCTATAGTAGCTTGCTCTTGTAGCATCTTTATCAACTTCCAACGCCAAATTGTAATATAAGGCAGCTGCAACATACTCGACTTTACAAGTTAATAAAGGAACAAAAAAAGAAAAAGGAAAAACAAGAGAATACCATCATAGGTTGCTTCTTAAGCACCAAAGTAAATGTCATTTCTCCAAAAGAAAAGATTGCAGTGTAAAGCATTGTAGCTATGCGTAGGGTCCGGGGAAGAGGGTCAGACCACAGGGGTCTATTGTACGTGGCCTTATATTGCATTTCTGCAAGAGTCTGCATTATAAAGCATTGAATTTGTAATACGAAGAGATTTTGGTAAATCTTGATTTTGCTGCCATGTGACTAGGAGGTTACAGGTTCAAGCGTTGGAAACAACCTCTGACAGAAATGCCAGATAAGGCTGCATATGATACACCCTGCACATAGTGGGAGCTTTAGTGCACCGGGCTGCCCTTCTATCATTTTCAATTACTTAGTCTTTTTTGTGTTGGAAAAAAGAGTCATAGCAAGAAGATCTTAAATAGTAAAAAGATGTTTTTATTCATGTTTGTTTTTCTTTACAAATTCCTTTCTTCTGATCAAAGCAAACAATAAATACCTTTCTTTTTATCAAAGACAAAGATCTATGTGGTGTTCAGAATATTTCTATATAATGTTTCATCCGGAGAAATCAAAGAACTAGGTAAACCAAATAAAAGAAATGAAAATGGATCCAGCCTTGTACAGTGCTGCGGTGGAAGGCAATATCAGTAATGGTGATTTTTCACTTGCTGAATATCTGAAAAGGGATGAAGAAAATGAGTACCAAGTCAGTCCAATGGGCAACACAATCTTACATGTGGTGGCCTATTAAGGCCGATCCCATTTCGTGGCAGAAGTCCTTAAGATTACTCCAGCGTTGTTATGCCATCGGAACAAGAAGCATGAGACTGCACTTCATATAGCAGCTAATGAAGGTCACATCGAAGTAGTCCACTTGCTACTTAGTATAGATGAGTATTATAAGGAGCCACTCATGAGGATGACAGATGAGAATGGCGATACAGCCCTGCACAAGGCCGTGCGTAGCCGACATCAAGATGTAGCGAGACTGTTGGTGAAAGAAGATCCTGAATTCGAATTTCCATCCGACAAGGCGCGGGAGACACCAATGCATCTGGCAGATGAGTTTGGTCTTCGTGACGCTTTGGTTGAAATCTTGAACTCCTGCAAGAATCCAACTTCTTCTGCAGGTCCATTGAATCGAACACCTCTGCATGCAGCAGTGATTCAGGAACACACGGGTATGTACATAACTTTTTGCCATTACTCTCACTATTAACATCTCTTTTCGATTTTTGTTACTATCTGTTGTTTCTTGTACTTTGACTATTGTATTATTTTGTTGTAGTAGTGTTCTATTTTGGACTATTTTCTCTTGAGCTGAGAGTCTATCGAAAATCGCCTCTCTGCCTCTGAGGTAGGGGTAAAGTCTGCGTACACTCTACCCTTTCCTAGACCCACTTAGAGACTACACTGGGGAGTCTAAATTTTTGTTGATTTAACTCTTTATCATCATCATATTTGACACATGCATCCAGATTGTGCGAGATTGCTAATGCAATAGAATAGATCGTTGTGTGAGGAACCTGACGTGGGGGGTTGGAATGCGCTGCACTTTGCTGCTCTTTTAGGATTGAAAGAAGTAGTTTCCGATATGCTTGGGTGGAGAAGATCCTTAGCCTACCTTCCAGCAGGTAGTGAGAATGACTGGATAACAGCAATTTACATTGCAGCCAGTGGAGATAAGATAAAAAGCTAAGGAACTAGTTGTGGCTACTTTATTAGTCACAGTCACCTTTGCAGCTGGTTTTACATTACCGGGAGGATTTGAAAGCCATGACAATAGCCTAATAAGGGGATGGCAGTTCTAATAAAAAAAGCATCATTCCGTGCATTTGTTATAACGGATGCCATTGCCTTTGCTGCTCCGATAGTGCTATATTCAGCTACTTCTATATGGCGACAAATCCTCGTCCGTTGTCCAATCAGGATTTTGGTTATTTGTGGTCTCTCAGTAAAGTTGGAGCTAGATCGCAGCTTGTGGCAATGTCAGGAGTTGTCATTGCTTTTGTAACTGGTATGTATGCTACTTTAGCACATTCAGTTGGTCTCGCTGTTACTGTCTGTGGCATCAGTTGCATCTCTTTCATTATATGGGCTGTGCTGAGGCCAGTATGCTGGATAAGTCTGGTAAAAAAATAATCTAGACGTACAAAAAGTATTTTTGACATATATATACATAATAAGATGCTGAACTGACCACCCTTTACTGTGTGTGGGTCATGTATCTTCTCGAAAAAGAAGTGTAGAGAGAGATACAAGTGTCACGTCTGCACCTCGACTAATTCTATGAGTATTTGCTATCTAACCCCCCCACCCCCCACCCCCCCACCCAAAACCTCCAACACATGTACCATGTAACTCTCAACAAATTGGAATAAATCACTTAGTGTACTGCCTATTTCATCGGTTGCATCTCTTGTGTAAAATTTCCTGTTATGTTCCTTGTACTGAACACACGATATACATTTGTAATATGTAAGAAAAAGACTAGTGCAGTTCAAGAACATGAGCAGAGACATCGATTTCAAGTGTTAGTAATTGAATTCCGAAAAATTACAAATACGCATCGAACGTTGAAGTGGGTGAAAATTCTAGGAGACCAAGATTCAAATGTGAGTTTACATTTATAGCAAAAATGACTTAATAATGCAAACCATTAACCGCCTTATCCATCATTGAAACTATATATTGTCAGTATGAACATCTCCACCATTATTATCTATGAAGTAGAAAACCTTAGGCAAAAGTTTACGTTATGTTGAAAATAATTTCTACGCTATCAGGTTACATGACATGCACTAACAGTTAATTCTCCTGGTCAAGAATGGCATGAAAACAATTTGCAATAATCCATTTAATTGACAACAGAAATATTAGAACATACATGGGCAGATTTACAATGTTGGTTTTATGGATTCACTTAATTGACAACAGAAATAGTAGAACATACATGGGCGGATTTACAATGTTGGTTTATGGATTCACCATCTGAATCTAATAGTTTGTGACAGATCCTATATATATATATTAAGAAATCACTGAATATCTATAAATATTTTGACTTGAGAACCCATAAATTTAAGTTACGTACAATGGAATTTACTACTGGAAACCAAACACCGTATCAGTTATGTAGAGATTATATAATCATTAACAGTTGGAAATTGGTAAAGTTGTTGTCATATGACCAGAAGGTCAAGTGTTCAAGTCTTGGAAACATCTAGCACAAATGCAAAGTAAGGTTGCGTACACTATACTCTTATGGTGGGGCCGCCCTTCCCCAACTGTAACACCCCGTAAAATTCTTCATGTATTATATTGTAATAGTGTGCTTGTTGAGTTAAGAGCTTGAAAATTTTCTAAGTGTAAGAAAAGACATAGAATTATTTTTAGCTTCTAAACTTCGGGGAATTTATTTTGGACCTTCCTGACCTCGGATTTTAGATTTTTTTATTGCGTTGAGATGGGGCAAGCCTATAGAACATCTCGGGTGAGTTCGAAATTTTTGGACCTCGTTTAGGGCATGTTTGGATGCCCAAAACAGTAGCACCATGCGATATGCGTGCGTCGCATGGTCCAACGCACGGTGGCAGCATGCAATATAGCATGCGTCGCATGCTCCAGTGCGGTGGGATAGAGCATGCGACGCATGGTCTGCTGCACGCCTGAGAATTTTTCAGCATCTAGACTCCGTCTCATTAAGGGTGTTTTAGGTATTTTCCATGCCCTTATAATCTTAAACACAAGATTTTTACCCGAATTAAGCACATTATTCATACTTGCACCAAAAATCATCAAGAACACTCTCTAGGGTTTCAAACAAGAATCCCAAATAACTCAAGATTCAACCGTGGGTTTTCAAAATCAATTAGATATTTGAAATCCACAAGCCGTGGGCATCAAGAAACATCCGTTTATTTCTTATATGGAGGTACGTGGGGTTGTCCTAAATTTCATGGGCATGCTTTTGAAAGAATTCATACAAGACTTTAAATTTATACAAGTATATATATATTATTACAACTGGGGTTTTCATTTTAATACCAATAACTTGTTTTGTGATACGGTTTTGAAATAAATATTGAAATATCATGGGGTTGTCTATTTGAATATATGTTCATGGTTGAATTGTGAATATGTGATCTGAATTTTGAAAGGATGTAATGTGTATTGATTGTGAATTCTTTAAATCCCCCATGATAATGTCTTATACCCCATATTATACTTGTGTTAAACTATTGAGAGCATTAGTTTTGAAATTGATATGATATTACTCATAAATGATAAAACTTCTTGAACTATTACATGTTGAGAACCATGGCGCATATGTGATGTGTATCAAAGTCCTATATATGTGCATGGTGTGAATGGCATGAGAAGTTGGAGAATTGATGTGATACCAATGACTTACAAGTAGGGTATGACGATACCCTACATATTATGATATGTGATTGATTGAATTGAGCTTAATGCTTGACTTTATGCGAGTTAGGTGGTTACCTGAAGAAAGCTCGGGTCAAATGACTCTATGCTGGAAACCATGAATTGCCGACATGGGAAACTTGGTACTATGCTGTGTGATCTTGTGTACCTAATAATGTGTCCTCCCTATTTGGGACAAATGGTTAGGAGCCCTGCTCTGTGATCTTAAGCCCAACCCTGACACATGGACTTGATTGGGATGGAGACACCCTGCTGTGTGATCTTGTTTGTCTTTCTCTCCTCACTAATACTCAGATCTCGGTGACAATCAGGATTTGACAGTTGGTGAAAATTGTAGGGTGTACCACCTAGCTCAGTAGTGTTACATTGTTGTTGAAAAATCATTATACCATGCCCATGTGTTTTCGAACTATTTTGCAATCACGGGTTTCATAGAAGCTCTTATTTATGTTATATAAAAACCTTTTATATAGTTTTTGGATTATTCTGCATACCAGTACATCTGTATTGACCCCCTTCCTCCCTCCAGGTTCTGAGGCTCAGTCTAGTGGTCCAAAAAAGCAGTAGATTTTATCAGACAGAGTTGCTGGTGTCCAGTTGATGAGCCTTCTCTATTCCAGAAGGCCTGTTACTTTCAGACAATTATTATTAGATATGATTTTGGTCTGCTGGGGGCCTTGTCCCAGTTTTCAGATTATGTTAGTAATCATGTAGTAGAGATTTTGCAGATGATTTTCAGATGTTATTAGATGGTTTTGAATGGTCCTTCTCTATTATTGAATCTATATCAGATTTATGACCATAATTCCGTTTTGCCAAAAAAAATCTGCATTTTCTTATTTGTGTATGAATGGTGTATATGATCAGGGTATCCGGGCCTTCATGGTTTGGGATGCCCGTCACGGCCAAGGCCTTGATTTGGGTCGTGACAAACTTGGTATCAGGGCATGGTTCATGATCCCAGGGTGTCTGCGAAAGTGCATCGGGTAGAGTCTTGTTTATGATTGTGTAGCACACCATACTTATAAGCAGGAGGCTACCAGACGTTTATCGTCATTCCAACAACCAGGAAACTCAGGAAGATAAAGTTTACCCCACCCATGGGATATAGACCCGTAATAGAGCGCAAACTCCAAAACCTGTTCCTACTTCGGGACTACCTCCAGTCCCAACCAGTCCTCCTCGAGCTCCCAGGACAAATGTTAATCGTCCCCAGTCTTCTCAGAGGGACATATCGAATGCAGAATTCAGGCAGTCTATTAACATGCTTGCACAACTGGCAGCTTCATAGACTCAGAGGTCAGAAGATACTGGGTCCTCATTTGTCACTTCTAAGGCTACTAGGGTGGGCCAGTTTATGAGAATAAACCCGCCCAAATTTTTTGGCACTAAAGTAGAAGGGGACCCACAGGAGTTCGTAGATGAAATGGAGAAGATTTTCAAAGTAATGCATATGGATCAGGTGGAAGGGGCTAAGTTAGCATCATACCAGCTTAAGGATATAGCGAGCCAATGGTAGAACGAATGGAAGGATGCAAAAGTGGAGAGTGCTGAGCCCATAGTTTGGGATGAGTTTGTGGAAGCTTTTCTTGATTGATTCTTTCCTCTAGAGTTGAGGAAAGCCAAAGAAGAGAATTCATGAATCTTAAACAGGGGAAGATGAGTGTTCAGGAGTACACTCTGAAGTTTAATCAGCTGGCTCATTATGCACCAGAAGTGACAAAGTAATATGAGAGCCTGGATGAGGAAATTTACATCCGGCCTTTCCAAAGATCTAGCGCTTGAATGCCAAAGGGTGATGCTAAATAGGGATATGGATCATGCTAGGATATCAGTCCACATGCAGCTAGCTGAAGAGAAGAAAAAGAAAATTATCGAGTCTAGGGAGAAGGATAGATAGACGAAGAGAGCCAGAACAGCGGATCAGGACCCCAGTCAGCAGCAGAGCGGTAATTGTAATAAAAAATCACAAAAGAAGAAGTTTTGGGGCAAGGCGCAGTCTGCAGCTAGCGCCCCAGCGCCCAGACCCCTAGTTGATAGGTGATCTTAGAGTTTTCAGACTAGTCATGAACCCATAACTTAGGATACTCAGTCACAAGGTAGTGTGGCGCAGCCCGCTAGATCTTTTCCCCATTGTAACACCTGTGGGAAGAATCATCCAGGAAAGTGTTACTTTGAGAGGAGAAATTGTTATTCCTGCAGTCAGGTAGGACACATTCAGAGAGATTGCCCTGTTACAGGAGGTAATGTTGTGGGAGCCAATTCATAGGAAAATTCTTCCGCACCAGCACCTCAGAAGGGAGCTACTTCAGCTGACGAGAGCGGTCGCAACCGGCTGTATGCTTTGACCAACCGCCAGGAGCCAGAGGCCTCACCAGATGTGGTTATTGGTACGTTACAAATATTTTCCCATGATGTATATGTGTTGCTTGATCCCAGGTCTACCTTATCTTATTTGACGCCATATGTGGCTGTTGGTTTTAGGTTTCAGCCCGATGTGATTACAGAACCTTTCTCTATTTCCACTCTAATGGGTGATTCTGTTGGTGCTAGGAGGATGTACAAAAATTGTGTTATGTCTATTCTTAGTAGGGATAATGTGTCAAACCTCATAGAACTTGATATGGTTGCTTTTGATGCGATCCTAGGGATGGATTGGCTCCATCGTTGTTATGCCACAATAGACTATAGAACCCGAAAGGTTACTTTTTCTTCTCTGAATAAGCCAGCAATAGAGTGTGAAGGGAAGTCTTTAGAACCTATAGGGCACTTCATATCTTATCTTAGAGCTCATAAAATTATTTCCAAGGGTTGATTGTATTATCTTATTTGGGTTAAAGATTCTAATGCCGAAAGTCTTCCTCTTCAGTCTCTCCCTGTAGTATATGAATTCCCAGAATTTTTTCCAGATGATCTCCCAGGAATTCCACCTGATAGGGAGATATATTTTGGCATTAATGTGTTGCCAGATACCCGTCCTATTTCTATTCCGCCATATAGAATGGCTCCTGCAGAGCTAAAAGAGTTGAAAGAATAGCTAGCAGATCTTCTAGATAAAGGTTTTATCAGACCTAGTGTTTCTCCCTGGGGTGCACTTGTACTCTTCGTGTGAAAGAAAGTTGGTTCCCTACGTATGCACATAGATTACCGTCAGCTGAATAAGGTGTAAGGCCCATTAAAATCTTAAGTCTAGAATTCATCTCTTTAAGCTTCTCAAGCTCCAAGACTTAGAAAATTTTGAAAATTGTTCAAAACTTAGTCTCATTTTAGACCTCCAAACTTTGGGGATTTATTTGACGACCTTCCCGACCTTTGTTTTTGGATTTTCAAGTTGCGTTGCAATAGGGCAAGGTCGTAGTACATTCCGGTTAAGTTTTAGAATTTTTCGGATAGCGTAAGGGCATGTTTGGGTTTTCAAAACAGTAGCTCAGGGCAATAAGCCCGCGTCACCCCAGCTAGAGCACCGCTATAGGACAGGTGCTGCCTGGTGGATAGCGGGCTATAAGGCAGGCACCGCCTGGTGGATAGTGTGCTATAAGGCAGGCGCTACCCCCTGGATCGCCCCAGGCCAATTTCTGCAATCCAGCTCTGTGTCCTTGAGGGCATTTTGGTCAATTTTCATCCATATATAAGTCCCAAACATGGGATTGAGGCCCCAAATCAGCTAATTACACTACTTTTCATCAAAATTCACTCAAGAAACATCAAGAACAAGTCTAGGGTTCAATTGGGGGTTTCAAGTTTCAGGAAAATTCCACCGTAAATTCCATGAATTCTTAATCTAAGGTATGCGTAGTGTTCATTCATGGATTCCTCTCGTCCGTGGAGTTCAATAATTAATCTTTAAATACTAAATTATGATTGTTTCATGGTGATATGATTTTATACATGTTGGTGGTTGTTATTTGTGTTGTAAAGTAATATTTTGATGTATTTTTATTGAGATTATGATCATGTTAGTTGGAACCCATGAATTTGAGTCGTTTAATGTGGTGATACTTATGAATATACCTATGCCTTAAAGAGTGCATGCAAGGTCTTTGATAAAATGCTTAGGATGCTAGAAATTCATGTTTCATGATTCTAAAGTATCTAAATGACAGGTCAATGTTAACTATTATAATTCAATATGAATTCCATGCTAGTGTAGTGTTGCTATTGTTGTGGTATGAAGCATTCATGATAATGGAGTTATACAATATGTACATGATATATATATATATATATATATATATATATATATCCATGCACTCCCTACCATGCACAAGATGTTGAAAAACTACATGTGATATGCTATCCCCTACCTATGGTGTTTTGAAGTGTGAACTCCAATCTTGTGATTAAGTCAGTCATGTGTGTCAGTTTCCTTCTATCGAGTCCTGGGGGTATTCGTACCCAAAAAATATAGCTGTGTGCCTAGAGCCATGTCATGTTTCATGAAATCCAAAATCAAGCCATGATTTAGTAGAATACAGTCAGTCATGTGACTCAGGAAACCTCATGATCTCAGTTAGTTATCAGATATCAGTTATATTTCGTCAGTCAACGAAATTTAGTAAACTCAGTCTATGTCGATTCAGTTAATCATGTTCAGTCACTTCAGATGGGAGTAGAAGTTAGCGCTGAGTGAACCCAAGGATGGGAACACACACTGCCAGATAAGGGTGTGATTCTTAGCAGTCATCCTTGTATTCCAGAACTATGTAGATAGCATAGGTTGAGACATCAATACTATTAGATGAGGGTTGATGAGGTGTCTTAGCACTGTCAGATAACGGGCCCACCATTCTCTTTTGAGAATACTGTGAGATGGGGGTTACCCACAGTTGTCTATACCAATGGTGCGGTATTGACACTCTTTCAGTTAGGGCAGAGATTGGACCCCAGCTTAGCCATAATGGCACATATCGGGCATGTCGGTTAAACAACTACCTCCTATATTTTCAATATCAGTCTCAGTAAAATAACTTAAATAGTTCTTCAAATTTCAGTATATCATGACTGTTAGATACAGTCAATTCAGTCACAATACAGAACTCAGATAGTTCCATCAAATTTAGGACTGTCAGACACAGTTGCCCATGTTATCAGAATTACAGTATCCGTCATGTTAGTTATCAGTAAACCATGTATTAGCGTACAGATTTAACTATCACGTATTTATGATTCCAGTTACTATGTGTGCATGTTTGCACTCTTACATTCATATCAGTCAGTCAGTTAGCATTGCTCATACATGTAAACCCCTTTTGGATTTAGCCTACCTCACTCGTATACTCAGTACATTTCCACGTATTGATGCATTTGCGCTATGGTGCTTTTTTTTCATGTTATACCATAAGTTCAGAGATACAAGTTCCAGACCAGCAGTAGCAATCGTATTCCAGCATACAGAGTTGCAGTTTGATTCATTTATTATTTTAGTTATCTTTCAGTTTACGGAGTTAGTTGGAGACATGTTCCTTCAACTTCTTATTTCAGACACTATTTAGAGGCTTTCAGATTTAGTTCAGATTTGATTCAGACTTCAGTTGTTTTGGGTACGTTTCACCCACATGGATGTTATATTTTATTCAGTTGAACCTTATGGCCTATTATTTCTGTTTTACGCATTATTATGTCTTATATTGCAGTATATAGGTACAAGTATTAGTCATGGGTTAGCTTATGGTCCTTCGGGGTCATGAGCACCGTGTAGTATTCCGGTTCAGATAATCGGGGCATTATATAAGGTCACTATTAAAAATTAATATCCTCTTCCTAGAATTGATGACCTCTTTGATGAACTTTAGGGTGCTAAGTATTTTTCTAAAATAGACCTTCATTCGAGATATCATCAATTGAAAGTTAGGGAGTCAGACATTCCAAAAATAGCTTTTCAAACCAGATATGGTCATTATGAATTCTTAGTCATGTCTTTCGGTTCGACTAACTCTCCTGCAGCTTTCATGGATCTAATGAGTAGGGTCTTTCATCCATTCCCAGATCTGTTTGTTATATTTTTTATTGATGACATCTTGATTTACTCCAAAATTGAGGACCATGCCAATCACCTCCGCTCTATTCTTAGACTCTCAGAGATCATAAGTTGTACGCAAAATTCTCCAAGTGTGAATTCTAGCTGAATGCTATTGCTTTCTTGGGGCATATTGTGTCTAGTGAGGGGATACGGGTTGATCCCCAAAAGGTTGAGGCAGTGAGGAAATGGCCTAGATCCACGACTCCAACCGATATTCAGAGCTTCTTGGGTTTGGTGGTTATTACAGAAGGTTCATAGAGAGTTTTTTTTTTCATAGCTGCACCACTTACTAAGTTGACTCAAAAGAAGATGAAGTTTTTGTGCTCTGAATCTTGTGGGAATAGTTTTAAGAAGTTGAAAGAAAAGCTGACTATTGCTCCTATTTTGACTCTTCTGGAAGGTACAGAGGGTTTTGTTGCATATTGTGATACGTCCCGAGTGGGACTTGGCTGTGTACTTATGCAGTATGGTAAGGTAGTAGCTTATGCATCTCTGCAGTTAAAGGTGCACGAGCGAAACTACCCTACTCATGACTTGGAGTTAGCAGCTATGGTTTTTGCACTTAAGATCTAGAGACACTATTTGTATGGGGTACATGTTGATATATTCACTGACCACAAGAGTTTACAGTATGTTTTCTCGCAGAAAGAATTGAACCTCAGGCAGAGGCGCTGGATGAAATTGCTAAAGGATTACGATATGAGCCTGCACTATCATCCGAGCAAGGAAAATATGGTAGCTAACAGCCTTAGTAGGTTGTCTATGGGCAGTCTTTCTCATGTTGAGAAAGAAAAGAGGGAGATGGTAAAGGATATTCACCGGCTTGCAAATCTAGGAGTGCTACTCTTGGATTTCAAAGATGGGGGAATGGTTGTTCATGAGATAGCTAAATCTTCCCTTTGTGCAGAATTTAAAGAGAAGCAGATTGAAGATCCCATTTTCATGCAGATCAAGAAAGATGTGGGTCAGCAAAAGGTGATGTCCTTCGAAATTGGTGGTGATGGTATTTTGAGGTATCAAGGTAGATTATGTGTTCCAGATATTGATGGTTTGCAGGAGATAATCCTTGACGAAGCTCACACTTCGAGGTATGTTGTTCACCCAGGATCTACTAAGATGTATCATGATCTGAAATCTATGTATTGGTGGAATACTATGAAGCGTGATATGGCTAACTTTGTTTCCAAGTGTTTGAATTGCCAATAAGTTAAAGTAGAGCATTTGAGGCCAAGTGGTTCTTCCCAAGAGATAGCTTTACCCTTGTGGAAGTGGGAGATGATTAATATGGACTTCTTACAGGACTTCTGAGGTCACAAAACCAGTATGATTCTATTTGGGTAATTGTAGATAGGCTGACCAAGTCAGCCCACTTTCTGCCTGTCAGGACTAACTATTCGTGAGAGGATTATGCCAAGCTGTTCATTGCGAAAATAGTTCTTTTGCATGGAGCACTTGTGTTCATCATATCCGACCGAGGTACACAGTTTTCTTCTCTGTTTTGGAGATTTTTTCAAAGAGGTTTAGGTACCCAAGTAAACCTAAGCACTGTTTTTCACCCTCAGACTGATGGGCAGGCCGAGCGCACCATTCAGACCCTTGAGGACATGTTGAGGGCCTATGTGATAAACTTTAAAGGTAGTTGGGTGGAGCACTTTCCCCTGATAGGGTTCGCGTATAATTACAGTTTCCATTCTAGTATTAAGATGGCACCATTTGAGGCGTTGTATGAGAGAAGATGTAGGTCACTAATAGGGTGGTATGAAGTGGGTGAGATGCAGATGTTTGGGCCTGATCTTGTTCATCAGGCAATAGAGGATATGAAAGTCATTAGAGACCGACTTAATACAGCCCAAAGTCATCAAAAATCCTACGCCGATGTTAGGAGAAGAAATTTAGAGTTTGAGGTGGGAGATTTGGTGTTTCTTAAGGTTTCTTCCATGAAGGGAGTCATGCGGTTCGGGAAGAAGGGTAAGATGACTCCTCGCTACATAGGACCATACCAAATTGTGAGAAGGATAGGTAGGGTTGCGTTTGAGTTAGAATTGCCTGCAAGTTTAGGTTTTGTTCACCCAGTATTTCACCTATCCATGTTGAAAAAGTGTATTGGACACCATTTATTAGTATTTCTTGTTGAAGAAATCAAAGTGACAGACTCCTTATCCTATGAAGAAGAACCTATAGCAATTTTGGATCGCCACGTTAGAAGATTGAGGAGCAAAGCGATAGCCTCAGTTAAACTGTTGTGGAGAAATTAGAAGGTTGAAGAAGCAACTTGGGAATCAGAAGATGACATGAGGGCTAGATACCCAAGCTTATTTAATCCGACGAATGATGATATGGAAGGTACAATCCTTGTTTTATTCTTTTCTATGCCTTATTGTGCTTGGAATCATGCTTGTCTGTTTTTACACATCATCATTCGGGGACGAATGATCCCAAGGGAGGGATAATGTAACACCCCGTGAAATTCTTCATGTGTTATATTGTAATACTGTGCTTGTTGAGTTAAGAGCTTGAAAATTTTCTAAGTGTAAGAATAGATTTAGAATTATTTTTAGCTTCTAAACTTCGGAGAATTTATTTTCGACCTTGACCTCGGATTTTAGATTTTTTTGTTGCGTTACGATGGGGCCAGCCGATGGAACATCTCGGGTGAGTTTTGAAATTTTTGGACCTCATTTAGGGCACGTTTGGATGCCCAAAATAGTAGCACCATGCAATATGCTTGCGTCGCATGGTCCAACGCACGGTAGCAACATGCGATATAGCATGGGTCGCATGCTCTAGCGCGGTGGGATAGAGCATGAGACGCATGGTCTACTGCATGCCTAGGAATTTTTCAGCACCTACACTCCATCTCATTAAGGGTGTTTTAAGTATTTTCCACGCCCTTATCGGCATAAAAATGAGACTTTTATCCCAATTAAGCACATTATTCATACTTGCACCAAAAATCATCAAGAAAACTCTCTAGAGTTTCAAACAAGAATCCCAAATAACTCAAGATTCAACCGTGGATTTTCAAAATCAATTAGATATTTGAAATCCACAAGCCGTGGGCATCAAGAAACATCCGTTTATTTCTTATATAGAGGTATGTGGGGTTGTCCTAAATTTCATGGGCATGCTTTTGAAAGAATTCATACAAGACTTTAAATTTATACAAGTATATATATATTATTACAAGTGGAGTTTTCATTTTAATACCAATAACTTGTTTTGTGATATGGTTTTGAAAGAAATATTGAAATATCATGGGTTGTCTGTTTGAATATATGTTCATGGTTTAATTGTGAATATGTGATCTGAATTTAGAAAGGATCTAATGTGTATGGATTGTGAATTCTTTAAATCCCCATGATAATGTCTTATACCCCTTATTATACTTGTGTTAAACTATTGAGAGCATGGGTTTTGAAATCGATATGATATTACTCATAAATGATAAAACTTCTTGAACTATTACATTTTGAGAACCATGGAGCATGTGTTTGATGTGTGTGAAAGTCTTATATATGTGCATGGTGTGAATGGCATGAGAAGTTGTAGAATTGATGTGATACTGATGACTTTCAAGTAGGGTATGACGATACCCTGCAGATTATGATATGTGATTGATTGAGTTGAGCTTAATGCTTGACTTTATGTGAGTTAGGTGGTTACCCGAAGAAAGCTCTGGTCAAATGACTATATTCAACAGTTGAGAAAGGGATTTGGAAAGGACAAAAAAATGACTCAGTTAGAGATGTATCAAAAAAAAAGAAAACCACAATTGAATATAAGAGTAGGTTTTTTGAAGTATCTAAGTGATATAGAAAAAGATGCTAAGTGGTTCATGATAGAATATTTTTTCCTAGATCATGAGTACATGAAAAGCAAAGATGCTATTAGTAAAGGTTTTACTTTATCTAGTAAAATATTCCCAAGTTGCATGAATGTTTTTCTTTAAACGTCAAGTTTCTTCTCCTAATTCTTCTCTTGGCCCTCCTAGTTTTGGTTTTTATTTGTCATTGATGGTTAATTTTGTGTGAAAATGATAAAATCTTATATTTGTAGCTGAAAGGAAAAACAATACATATAAGGTATAAAGATACTTTAATCAAGCGAGACAATTATACAAGAAAACTATGTAGACTTGTCCCAAAAACATACAATACAACACAAGTTGTTGTGCCCGAGGCTAAACCATGACGTGGGGCGCCCTGATCGATTTTCGGCCTAGAACACACCCGTCCCCAGATCCACCCCCGGAACCGTGGGCTATAGCCCACCGATTTGGCCCGAAAAAGACTCGTTCGCGCCGCTTCGCCTGATTGATCACCCAAATGGCCCCGCTTACATCAAAGGCCCACACTAGGCCACTCCCAAGCCTGCCTGGGGCGTCCCAGTCAATTTTTGACCCAAAACACGCCCAAGCCCCAGACCCACCCCCGGAACCGTGGGCTATAGCACATCTATTTGGTCCAAAAACACCCCGTTCGCGCCGTTTCGCCCAGTTGTACCGTTTCACCCTGTTGCGTCATTTCGCCCGTTTGACTACCCAAATGGCCCCGCCGACCCCTAAGGCCCACACTAGGCCGCTCCTCAACCCACCTAGGTTCCCTGGTCGATTTTTGGCCAAAAATATGGCCGGGCCCCGGGCACACCTCGGAACCGTGGGCTATAGCACACCGATTTGGCCCGACTAGCCTCAGGTTTTCATCCACTTCACAGTTGTTAGCTTGCATCTCGAGGCCAAATATTTCTATTATAATTATGTTTGATGAAGTCTATTTACCCAAGTCTTTGCTATAGAATATCTTAATATTATGCCAGCCTGGTGTAGAACTTCTAGGTGTTTCATATTTCTTAATGAAACTTTGTTGAGTCTTTATATTAGAATATCTTAAGATACTAGACTGGTCATTTCTTATATATGGTGTGGCTATCAGCTGACATTGTTGATATTAAAGAATCCAATGAACTTGAGAGTCCTTTTGTTCTATTTCCAAGGGATACCTACTACCTTATACCAGCAACAAATACCAAATACCAAATATTAGGTATTTCTATCCATCAAGGCTAGAATAGATAAACAGTGTAGCCGGTACACTAAAGTTTCCGCTATGCATAGGGTTCGGGGAAGGGTCCCACCACAAGGGTGTATTGTACGCATGTCTTACCATGCATTTCTGTCTGAGGCTATTTTCTGGTCACATGACAACAATTTTACAAGTTACTCCAAGACTCTCTTCATATGAAGACGACGACATTTATGTCATGCGTGGGGTGGCCTCCACATGGATGAGTTCGAAAAAACTTGTATTTTGTTCTACTATAAAAAGAAAGACTCAGCAGGACTTGACTATGAAGAGTAATTGTTTTCCTACATAATGTTTCATCAAGAGAGAAGCAAAGGACATACCAAGTATCATAATTTTGGATAGCTGCCCAAAACAAAAAAGAATGGCAGAGGTCGTGGTGAGTTCCGTGGTCATGCAGATTGCAGATACACTCCTGCCCATGATGTCCAGTGGCGGATGTACATGTATTCCAGGGGGTTATCTGAATCCCCTTCATCGGAAAATTATACTATTTTTACATGATAAAAATTTTTTTATGTATAAATAATAGAGGCTGAACCTCCTTCAACTAGTCCGTATATGTACTACTGAACCCCCTCACTGAAAATCCTGGATCCGCCCCTGATGATGTCTGTGACAAGAAGGATGATGGTGCCGATACCGAAGACGGTGTCAGAGAGTAATGATCAAGAAGACAAAGCTAAGAGAGATGAAAGAATGGTTGAAAATATTATGAAGGCAGCTCAAATACACTTAGTTGTGGCATCTCTATTAATGACAGTGACCTTCACAGCTGGTTTTACGTTACCAGGAGGTTTTGAAAGCGATACTAATAGTCCTAATAAAGGGATGGCGATTCTATTAAGAAGAACAGCATTCCATGCATTTGTCATTTCTGATGTCATCGCCTTTGCGTGCTCCGCTGCAGCTGTATTCGGCTACTTTCTCATGGCAACAAAGTCAATATCATCTGCAACAACAGAGCTAAAAGCTATTATCCGGCTTTATAATATGGCAATTCTGTTGCAGCTTCTGGCAATGACAGCATTCGTAGTTGCATTTTCAACTGGTTTGTATGTTACTTTAGCACATTCTGTTGGTCTCGCCGTTACTGTCTGTGTCATTGGTGCCATCTCTTTTTATATGGTCTGCTATATGATTCTTCTTTCAGAAAATTAACAATTGCATCATTTTGCCATCTTCATATTTGATGATGTCCCTACATAATTAATGTACCTTAACACTATGCCTTTACTCTTTCAGTCTAGACAAATACGAAGCTAGTGTCAATGACTCAATCATGTTATAGGCAGAGGCGGACCCATAAAACATATATTAAATTGTGCACCCATAAAATCAAATGTCATTTGGGTGCATTGGTCTAGAGAGCAGATGAAAGGTCTCTTGACCCGGGACGTTGCAGGTTCGATGCTTGGCAAGCGTCCCTTTTTTGTTTTTTTGCCTTTACAAATTATATATTCATATTTAATAAACCCATGGGCCATGGCAATTCTCCAATCCCAAACCCAAAACTGTCAAGCCCACAACATCAAATACCTAAAATTTACAATTTTCTCAAGTTCTCTTCAAGTAAAATATACCCCATTTGGCCATGAAAATCATAATTTTTTGGAGTTGGAGTTGGAGTTAGAGTTTGGAATTAGAGCTGTGTTTGACCATAAATATAAATTAAAGTTGTTTTTAAAATTTGGTGAGAGAAATATGAGTGAAAAAAGTCAAAACGAGTAAAACTTATTTTTAGTTTTCCAAATATAATTCAGAATTTTGAATTTTGAAGGCCAAACCCATATTGTTTTAACTTTTTTCACTAAAGTGAAAGAATTTTTCAAAAATTCGAAAATAATTTTCATTACCAAACGACTACTAAATATACGTTAGAACACGCACACTCAACTGATAGCTTTTTCAATTCTCTAGCTACCGCAACTGTAGAGAGAGGTTTTTCATCCATGAAGCATATCAAGAATGAGTTGTGTAGCAGTATTTGTGATGCATTTTTTAATTGATTATTTAGTTTGTTACATTAAGAAGGATGTATTTGTAAATATAAACAACGATGCAATCATTGACCATTTTCAGAATATGAAAACGCGTCGATGTCTAGTATGAAAGGATAGTCTACTTTTGTCATATTAATACTAGATCATTTTGAAGTTTATACTTTGATCATAATTTTTTTTGTAATTTTTAAGTTTAAAAAAACTGTATGCCAAATTATGTAGTTAATAGACATGACCATGTTAAAGATAATAGTGTACCCTCTAACTTCAAATTCTAGGTTCCCCTCTGGTTATAGGACTATCAATGTCGTTTTCATAATGTGAAACCATCTGAGAAGGTCATTATCATGAATTGATAGTTTCCACTACTAAATGTATTTGAGCTGTCTTCATAATATTTTTGACTATTCTTTCATCTCACGGAGAGCATTAGAGTGATTGGTAAAATTGTTGTTATTTGATCAGGAGGTCACGGATAATTAATAAATAAATCTGCAATGAACTTGAAAGTCTTTTGGTTCCTCGAGGTGAAACAACAACATACTCAGTATATTCCCCACTTCCCCACCAAGTGGGGTCTTGGGAGGGTAAGTGTACACAGTCCACATCACTATCTCAGGAGATGTGGCCCAACTTGCCATCTTTATGTCAGTTGTATAATTATTACTTTATTACAATGTTTTAGAGTGGGATCAATAACCCGGATCAATAACCCCACACCAACCCATTTTGTCAAAGGCAAGGTGGTAAGTTTGACAGAATTTAGTAATTTCTATTCGAATTTAATTTGTATTTATTTTTAAAATGTACATTTACAAATGATTAGTTTGGAATCCATTAACACCATCTTGACAAAAAATTATGTTGTATCTATAAGGTAATGCAAACAGTAGTAGTCTTGTTTACTTTATAATAGAATCGACATCCCTTTATTAGGGCTATCGAGTAGTTTGGTTTGTAGTCTTGTTATGCAGAGATTATCATATAAGAGATTATCATTGGTTAACTGTTATCATATAAGAGGTCGTCACTGGCGCAACCTTGATTTTTCTCATGATTCACTAGTTGATAATAACAGTGATAAAAGAATATCAGATGCCATATATTTATATCAAATAACGTTCACAAAAATATATTCAATAATCATACGTGAGATTGAATCTAGTATCGCTTAACTATATGCCTAATATTTGCAGATACGCCTAATATTTAACAGAAGATAGAACATAGGGAAAAAGATGCAACCGATTGAACAGACAGTAACAGCGAGACCAAGTGAATGTGCTAAAGTAGCATACATACCAGTTACAAATGCAATTACAACTGCTGACATCTCCACAAGCTGCAAAAGAATTGCTATATGATAGCGCACAGCTATAATTACTAATGTTTTCACACCTGCTGCATCTTCCGCAATGAAGAAGTAGCAGAATACAGCACAAGCAGAGCATGTAAAGGCAATGGCATCTAAGACAACAAATGCACGGAACGCTGTTTCCCTTATTAGAATCACCATCCCTTTATTAGAGCTATTGAGATCGCTTTCAAAACCTCCAGGTAAGGTGAAACCTGCTGCGAAGGTAACAGTAACTAGTAGTGTGGCAACTACTAGATGTATTTGAGTTGCCTCCATAATATCTTTCAGCATGCCTTTCTTATCTCTCTTAGCTGTGTTCTCCCTCGACTCTGTTTCATCTTCTGGCTTCTGCATTTTCTTCCATTTTATATCAAAATCACGCTGTCCTAATCGACAATGGCGAAGATTCCGCTGGAATGACCATTTCGCCTATTTTCATCATGTGGTGAGTTTATATATAGTAAAAGAACATGTAACGTCAATAGCTATACATCCTCTACTTCTATCGAATACGAGTATCGAACGTAATACGTAGTAAAAAAGGCAGCCCGGTGCACTAAAGCTACCGCTATGCACTGTGTCCGGGTAAGGGCCCCACCACAAGGGTGTGTCGTACATAACCTTACCTTGCATTTCTGCCAGAGGCTGTTTTCCAGGCTTAAACCCGTGACCTCCTGATCAAGTGGAGGCAACTTTACCAGTTACTCCAAGGCTCTCCTTCAAACGTAATATGTAGTATTAAATAAATTTGAAGATTCATAACCAACATTCTATATACCAATCTTTATGTATTTAGTTGCATATGGGTGAGACTAATTACATTTAGTCGCGGAATTACCAATAGATTGTAGCTGAATTGACCATAGATTTTGAAGTTGAAAATTGAAAATTCGAGTTTTTGATGTTGTGATCTTTGAACATGCCAAATTTCATGTCCAAACAAAGATATTTGAAGATAAATTTTCAAAATCTACAGCCAAACGCTAGCAAAGTAACATGTAGGCACGTACCTGCAGTGTTTTCTCATAGCTATAATCTGATATGTGAAGTGGAGTCTGGTTTTCTTTGTTAAATAGCATCTTCTTTGTACGGAATGTCTTCTAAATTCAACAGGCACATCTATCCAGTCGGGCAGCAAGCAAATGGAGAGGAGTGTTGCCATCATTATCTGGCTCGTCAATAAGGTTATGAGATTCTTTAGAATTCAATAAGAATCTGACTATCTGGACAGTGAAATGATAGCTCACGTATCATGTTTACACGACCTTCATTGGCTGCAATATGAATTGATGTTGCCCAGTCATTTCCATTGCCTGCGTGAGTGTAGGCTAACGATGTCTTCCACCCCAGCATTTTACGAACTACTACTCTCAATCCTTGTTTAACAGCATAATACAGTGTATTCCAATCCCATTTGTCAGTTTCCTCGCATAATGATTTGTTCCATTCCCACAGTGATGCCGCACAATCTGGATACATATATGTCGAATATTAAAAACTAAAAAAGAAGGCAGTCCGGTGCGTGAAACATCCTGCAGGTGTAATGTAGGAAGCCTACCATAACACAAACATCAGTGGCTGAATCCATAGTTCAGTTCTATACAATAAGCAGTGATTGGTGGCCTTGAAAAAATAGTTAACTGACATGTTATATATAATTTGATTCACAAGTATAAAAACTTGTCAAGTGTATATGAATCGAAAGGAGGATTCAAGCTATATACACTGTCAGTTTCAAGTTTACACTACTTATTCAATTTAATCATGATCAGAGGTTATTAATCAACTTTAAAACCAAAAATGAGTACCCAAGTGTTCCTGGATTATTGCCGCGTGCAAAGCCGTTTGACCACATGGACTGCTGTATGTTGGTCTGTTGCAGTGTTCTAAGATTTCCGACAAACAGTTAACAACACCAGACTCCGCGGCCAGATAGAGTGGTGTCTCCCCAGCATTGTTTGCTGGAAACTCGAAATCAGGATCTTGTTCCACCAAGAGTCTGACAGTGTCTACACATCCAGTCCTCACGGCTTTGTGCAGGGCTGTATCACCACTGTCATCTGTCATCCTCATAAGTGTCTCCTTATTGATCCCCACGGGTTGTCCAGCTACGTCTACGCCACGCAGTAGTACCTCCACCACGTCTTTGTGCCCTTTATTAGCTGCTAAGTGAAGTGCAGTTTCATTTTTCTTGTTCTTACAGCACAACAATGCAGGAGTAATGTCAATAACTTGTGGCACAAAACCTGATTGGCCATAGAGAGCTGCAACGTGGAGGACTGTGTTACCCTTTGGAGTGACCTGGTACCCATTTTCTTCATCCCTATTTAGATAATCAGCAAGTAAGAAATCACCATTTCCTGTATTGCCTTCCATCGCAGCTTTGTACAGTTTTGAGTCCATTACTCTTTTTGATTTTTACGAGATTATCAAAAGTCACCCAAATTCTGATCTTGTGAGGTTTTGCTTTCTCAGATTGAAATATTATATAGAAACTAAGACCTATCTAAGTCTTTGCTGTGTCTTTGTTTTAGAATAATATATTCCCTCCATTCACTTTTACTTGTCATGTTTTGCTTCTCGACCATCAAATTGCATGGATTTTGAAACAGTCTCTCTATCTACATCGTAAGGATAAGATCTATGTACACTCTACTCTCCCCATACAGATTACATCCGGTATGTTGTTGTTGTTGTTGTTGTTATAGTATTAATATAAGAAGGGTTGTAACTTACGATATTAGTTCAAGAACATCTAAATTTTTAAAATCTGCAATATTGAATTAATCATAAAATATCATACTGGTCCATTAAAAGTCTTTGTCAATATATAAATATCCTAATGAAGTCTTCGCTGAGTTCATTATTCCTTTTCCCAAAAGAAAGCTTAAAAAAGGAAAAGAAGAAAAGCAAAAGAAGAGAATCAAAAGCAAAATCATTGATTGGTAACTTTGAATATATACTTCACTAACATGCTATAACAATTTAATTTGTAAAGGATCAAATATGTCATCAAACTATTTGAAATTGTTTATGCTATCGTCGTTACAAAACAAGTTCATCCATGCCATTACTTGTTAACGGTGATTTTTCCAAAACATCTTTGCCACGTGTCATCTTACTAGAGATCCGCATCATTAATTAAAATAACGGGAAAAGGTTCAAATATGTCATCGAACTATCAGAAATGTCTCATTTATGCCATCCGTTAAAAGTTTATCTCGTTTATGCCATTATCGTTACAAAACAGGTTCATCTATCCCATTACTTGTTAACGGTGGTTTTTCAAAAAATAGCTTTGCCACGCGCCGTCTTACTATAGGTTCACGTAATTAAAATTATGTGATTGTCCCAATTAAGTTATCTAAACAGCTGGATATATTCTGAGATATTCTTAGGCCAAGCACCAATAGCTGTAAAAACAAGTGAGGCCTAAATATTCTTTTGTCAAGCCTTACAATCCACAAAATGACTAGTAACTCATTCTGCTGCATACATTTTGGTCGATTAACGTTTATGCCTCAGGGATTTTTCATTCGATGCTATGACGGGTGAACTTCCTCAAAGATTCAAGGCACTGAATATTATGAACAAAACTTAAGAGAAAATCAATTCTTATTGATTTATTTTAATTAATGATGTGGACATCTAGTAAGATGACACATGGAAAAGCAGTTTTTGAAAAAACGCCATTCACAAGTACTGGCATGTATGAACCTGTTTTGTAATAGCGATGGCATAAACGAGCTAAATTTTAAACGGATGACATAAATGAGCCATTTCTGATAGTTCGTGGCATATTAGAGCCTTTTCTCTTTGTTTTAATTATGATGTGGACCTCTAGTAGGACGACACGTGGAAAAACTATTTTTGAAAAACCACTGTTAACAAGTGATGGCATGAATGAACCTGTAACGGTGATGGCATAAACGATCCAAACTTTTAATTTTTCCCTAACTTAATATGATTCTTGCTCCAAAAACAAAAAAAACTGATTGCTAGCGATGACTTGGTGAAGGTAAATCTATGAGAGAAGGTACTCGAACGGGGTTATGACCAATGCGGAAGCAACGAGTTCATTCGAACAAGGTAATGAGTCTAATAACTTGTCTCCACCTTTCATTCGTTTTATGATTCTCTTTTTAGTGCCTGTCAGATTAATTCTGATTAGGATTAGATTAGACAGATACCAATTATATTATGCAGCCAGGTGCACCCAAGCTTTCGCTAAGTGTGCACGGTCCAAAATAGGATCAGACCATAAGGGTATATTGTACGCAACCTTACCTTGCATAATATTGCATAATTTAGACAAATATCTCTATTATTTGATATTTGAATTGTCTTTAATCGAATTCCGGCACCCATATCCGTTCACTCCAAAATTAAGAAAGAAAGAAATCCTGCAAAGACTAGACTAGAAAACACTTGCAAAGGGATATAATTGATCATATATAGCTGGAAATTATATGCAACATCAAACACATTGTTGCACTTTTAGAAATTAGAACAAATACATTATCTTTAGAATGATGAAGTCCTCTTGTCACCTATGTTGCGCGGACTGTTCAGTTTTGAAGCCGCCGCGTCAGATTCTCCAAAAATACACTACTTTTGGAGAATCCGGCACGCATCCGCTGACAATTTTGGAGAGTCCGAGCAACATAGCTTGTCACACATAGGCAGCTCTGTTCTGGTTTCTTTCACCATGCTTCTTTTTTTTAAGACCAATTGATCCAGCAAAGCCAAGCAACGTATACAAAGAGAACCCGCCCATGATAGCGACAGTAACAGCGATACCAACTGAATGTGCTAACGTAACATACATACCAGTTGCAAATGCAAATACAACCGCTGTCATCGACAAAAGCTGCAACATAGTTGCAACCATATAAAGACGAACAATAAGCGAGAACTCCTTTTCGGATGATCTGGCATTTGTCGCCATGGAAAAGTAGGCGAATACAGCAGCAGAAGAGCATGCGAACGCAATGGCATTCGAAACAACAAATTCACGGAACACCGTTCTTTTTATTAGAATTGCCATACCTTTATTAGGGCTATCAGCATCGCTATCAAAACCGCCTGGTAACGTGAAACCCGCTGTGAAGGTCACTGTCATTAATAGCGTTGCCACAACTAAGTGCATTTCAGCTGTCTTCATAATATTTTCAACTATTTTTTCTTCTTTCCTAGCTCTTTCTTCTTGATCACCCACCGACTCCATAGCTGGTAGCAACTGCATCATCCTTCTCGCACCTAGAATGCGCGAGAAGACTTTATCTACAATGTGAAAAACCGTTCTTTTTTATTTAAATAGCTATGCAATTATCCAAAACTATGATCTTGGTATATTTACATACACATAAGTCCTTTGCTTTCTCAACATTATATAGGAAAACAATTAGACTCTTCATCCTTAAGTCTCTGCTGAGTAGCACATCTTTCTTTTTTTGAAAAGAAATATACTCTCTCTGTTTCAACTTGTTTCGCTTACTTTCCATTTTAGTCTGTTTAAAGAATGCCACTTTCCTTTTTTAGCAACTCTTTAGTTTCAACTTTTAATGTGACAGGTTTAAGACTGACACTTTCCCTTTTTAGCAACTTTTTGTTAGGTTTAATTGGTGTGAATGGAAAATGG
>NC_061115.1:216439258-216487113 GCF_002878395.1 Capsicum annuum | reverse complement strand
ATGCCATGATAACTTCAGAACAGAATAGAATGCATGTTTGAAATCAGATTTATAGATTTTGTGATTTGAATGTTGCATGATTAGAAATGGTTAAAAATTGGGCAGAAAGAGATGTTAGGTGGTTCCCCGAAGAAGTCATGAGTCCAGTAAACTCATTGCTCGAAACCGTGATTTGCCGATCCAGGTATATCTTATATTACGCTGGCCTAGTGTCGGTGGCGTATCAGAATCAGAGACTCCAACTCCTGCAGCACACTCGGGTTGGAGGCTTCCCCGCTGAGTCAATGGAGGATTCCATATAGCCCGTGGAATATCAGACTTGTAGAGGAGCGCCACCTAACTCAAAAGTAATACAAAGATTAGAACTGTTTTGACAAAAAAATGACTTATGATTTACGAATGATGCTCATGTGTTTTCAAAAATTATTTTATGCATGATGTTTGATGAAAATTGTCCTCACCTATTATATATATTTATGTTCAAATACTCTATTTTTGATTTGCGTGCCAGTACTTTTTTGCTAATCCCCCTCCTTTCAGGTTCTGAGGCACAGATCAGATTGTGTAGTGGTGAGCCTTCTACAATCCAGAAGGCCTGGTTATTTCAGATATTTATCCTTAGTTATGTTTTGGTTGACTGGGGGTCTTGTCCCAGTTTTCAAACAGTTTGTTTAGTTCATAGTAGAGATTTCGCAGACTGAGTCAGACATTATTACTATTCAGCTATATTTTGAATTTCAGTTTTCAGTATTATGATCACTTTTAGATTGACCATGTTTCCTTATTAGATGTCTATTTCCGCATTATCTTTTATTAAGTGAATGTTGTGCATGATTACCGGATAGAGAAGGGTGTTCCGGACTTTCATGGTTCGGAATGCTTGTCATGGCTAGGGCCCCGATTTGGGTCGTGACACCCTTCTAACTCATAATCATATACACCTTTCATACAAATAAGGAAGTGCGGAAAATATGGAGAAACAGAATCATGGTCATAAGTCTGATATAAAGTTAGCAATGAAAATTGAATCCAACACTATCTAACTACATCTGCAAAACTGTCTGCGAAATCTCTAACACATGATCACTAACAAATCTGAAAACTGGGATAAGGCCCCAGTGGACCAAAACATATCTAATAATAATAATCGCCTGAAAATAACCAGGCCTTCCGAATTATAGAAGGCTCACCACCGGACAAAGCAACTCTGACTGATGGAATCTACTGCTTATTTGGACCCCTAGAATGTGCCTCAGAACCTGAGAGGTTGGAAGGGGAGGGGGTCAATACAGATGTACTAGTATGCAGAGTAATCCAAAACAAAATAAAAAAAATAGAAATTTTTATATAACATAAATGAGAGCTGCTATAAACCCCATTATTGAAAAATAGTTTGAAAATACATGGGCATAGTATAAGGATTTTTCAACAACAATGCCATAACTTTTCGCTCGGATATCGGATTTAAGCGAAATTGGTATCGTTGGAAAGATTATTCGAATAAATTTCATTTGATATATAATAGGCCCTCTAATTCATCATAATATAGGAGTTATGGTCGATGGAAGTTGACCCAAGTTTAAACTTCCACTAAAACATATTCGATTGAAATGTTTTCAACTCGTCTTAGAGTTAGGGGATTTTTGTGAACACAATTCATATTCAAAGGTATTCTTACACTATAGGATTGATAAACACACATATATTAACAAGGAATCATCTAGTTCGGGTCTATATGCATAAGGACGACGGTCTTGATTCTATCCCGAAAGTACGGGGTGTTACATTATCTCCCCCTTGGGATCATTCGTCCCTGAATGATGGGTAGGGACATTTTGGAGTTCTAAAAGTGTAGAATAAAGAACGTAATATAGCGTTAAGTATTTTTTTCTCAACAAAATATGTGAAGGCAGTGAACAAGCTTCATGATAACCCCTAGTGAAACGTGAAAGCACGAAACATGAGATAACGAAACATGGCATCGACATGATCTTGGCATGTGTTTTATGGCACATGATCAAAGAATTGTAAGATATGTATTTTTTCTTAGAATCCTCGGCCTGATTAAGATTGGTACAATTCATGAGATGAAAATCTCTCCGTACGTACGAATATTAACCTTCTCCATCTTCAAGATACAATTAAAAGACTTAAGCTTGGAGACATTATTTGCCTACGCCCCAAACAATAAATTACATGCCTCATCATTCCCAACTTAAAACTTTCCCCATATGCGTCTAACCACACGAATTTGACTTTCCACTGTAATACACTACTATGTTGAAGCCTCACTCGGAGGAAAAAGGTGCTAACTTAAACTACGGGACCCTGTACTCTACATCATATCCATAAGTCATCTCACCTTATCACTATAATCCAACAACTCAAGTCTTAATTCAAGGAATACTAACCACATGGCACATTGGTTTATTTCTTCACCCAACACAAAATTTAAGCCTGTCATTACCATACACACTATATGGATCTCTCCCCACTAAGACCAACAATTTTAATCACTCTCACAATTAGTTTCACCATATTTTTTTTTCTTCTTAGCTATTTCACACAACAAAAGTTCATCTCTTTCCTTTCCCTTTTACCTATAACCTCAGCTCGAGAATCACATCAAATTTCTCACCTTCAAGAACATCTACTCCCATACCTAACTCACTACTACGCTTCCACAACCACCATCATACGAACATATGGAGGGTCATTAAGGGACTCGAGCATAAACATCATGAATGAAAGTAACATTTTCAGACCATCATGCATACTTATTCCACTATTAGAGGAGGGACATGAAGTGAAGATATGATACAATAGGCATGGAGTGCTTCCGATATCAAGTGTCTGGATCATAAGTAAACGGTTGTTTGTCACGGACAAAACCCATGGTGGTTCCCTTAGGATAGAACAAAATGAGAAACATGGATGCACATATCATGAGCTATGTGGCATAAAGCCAAAATTTATGTCACTAACAACTAAGGTAAGGATTTCACTTAAAGTGATTGCCCCCCATTCAAGGAGCTGAAAATTTTCCATGAGTTAGCATAGACTTTATCACTTTGGCTAATTCCGACACAAAATGATTCTGCAACATATAGAAACATATTTCCTTAGGACCGAGCATGTCATGAAACATAGGTTCGGATCATGAGCAACATAGACTATGGCTCGGATACTTGGAGTATTAGGTCACTGAGGTATATTATTTCTTCTTGTTTGGACGTTGAACATGACATGACTTACATAGAGAACACAAATCTTAGACGTCGGTAGGACTTGAATGCATAAGACATTGGTAGCATGAAATCTTAAACTAAAGTAAGAGGAACAGACTTGAATAGGAGGAGGTCCATCATGACTCTTCCCAAACTTGCCATAATGAGAAAGATTCGGAAACTACCTTAACTCACCATCTCCCCCTTAGATTAAAGTCACAATCCTAGACTTGAAAACTTAACTTATTATCAATCTATAACTACAATTCTCAATACAATAGGGGATATCGATATACACATGAACACAAACTTTCATCAATAATTTAACATAAAGACACTAAATTCTTTCTGGGACATCCCCCTTTCGAGGATACTAATCATAACTTCCTATAACCCCAAGATCATCCACTCATGACTAACATCATTATAGGCATGGACATCCACGCCTCTAAACACTTAAGAGTTAGGATTTATGTTCTTGGCAGGGAAGGATGATTTCAATTTGGGAAGAATATTAATTTGGGGCTAAAGTGTTGTTTTGCTACTCAAATGTGGTGTTTAGGCCAAATTAATGTGGGTGGAATTTGACCCAAATGCCCTTTATGAGATGGAGTGTAAATACTGAAATTCCCAGAAACGTGCAGTAGAGAATGTGTCGCATGCTCTATCCCACCGGACTGGAGCATATGTCGCATGCTGCATCGCGCAGCACTATACCATGCAACGCATGCATATCGCATGATGCCATTGTTTTGGGCATCCAAACATGCGCTAAATGACACCCAAAAACTCTGAAACTCACCCAAGACGTCCCCATGACTTCCCCGATATGAATCAACAAGAAAATTTAAAATCGGAGGTCGGGAAGGTCGAAAATAAAATCATCAAAGATTGGGAGCTCAAAATGTAACTAAGTCATTTTCTTCAATACTTAGAAAAAGGGAATCATTCAAGTTGTCATCCCTCTTAGCCCGTTGCTGAGTAACATCAAATCGAGAAAGCTATGGGGCATTATGACTACTTAACGCATACTCTAAAATTATTGCTTTCCCAGAACGCTACTCTTAAATTTTGCTATTCTCAATCGTCATCAACCTAAAACTCGCACTCTCATGAGCATACATACAAATCCTCCCTTCTTATCACATAAAAATCCACTCTAAACTACTTAACCTTCTAACATTAGACCGTTAATCGCATAACTTATATCATAGAAGAAACCTTACCTAGCAACTCAACGGTACTACTATGTCTACTAGGCACAAACAACATGTAATAGTCTTAGAAATGTTGCAACTCCATATCACCTTGGGCATACTTCTATCTCATACATACAACATCATACTTTGTTACGAATCAAATAAACTTAATCTATTGCATACACCATTCAAGCCTATTAGATCACTTCCATATAAATAGTATCATTAACCAAGAAATCATCACATCCACCTTTATGGACATCAACTGTTGAAACTTAATGTCTAGTGCTAAGCATGATTTACAACCCAACCTGACACACAATTCTCACAAAACATTCATCATTAATCTTAATCCACTATTCTTACATCCACACCCTAAATTAAATTCAAGCCAATAGTCTAGAATGAATCATCTACCACCAATGAAGAAGGAAACATAATATACTAGTCCGTCAAATTGGGACATTCTATCCAAATATCTCAAAAATCTACTATATGCATTCTCACAAGTAGTACTTGTTTACAACTACCAACGGAAAAAAGGTCGGGGGGTGGGGGGTGGGGGTAAAGTTAGATAATAGACATGGTCAACCTTAATCTTACTATAACCCCATAAAATCATATCTACTTATACGGGTTTCTCACATCACACTTACTTGCCCAAGCGTACATTTAGAATACCTTCAAATTCCACAAGCAACCATGAGTCTATAATAATTACTTACTTGCTCATCTAGCCATTTTAATACTTCAAGCAGACAACAATTCACCTTAACTAATAACTCCTTCTCTACCTTCTACTAAACTAACACACAAGGACGTATCACTTTATTACCAACTCAATATCTTGCGAAAAAATTTGACTATACAAATATTCAACCCACACAAGAAAAACAAGTTGCTAGTGAATCAAAATAGGCCTCACACGAGTTCACTAGACTTTGATTTTTGTGTTTTGAATAAGAAAATGAAATGAATAACAAAGAAACTATGCTAGTGAATCGAAAGAGCCCCACACGGCTTCAATAGACTTTGATTTTTTTTTTTGTCAAAAACACTATGATAACAACATTACATATTACAAGAGATAGAAAATTGAGACACAATATTCAATGATCTAAGGATACACATCTTACTCTGTATAAATAAAAATCTGAGTCAAACACTTCCTCCACGAAATACCATACAATCCGCAAATGGTACTACCACATTAGTCTACCACTAAAAAAGTGGAAAATCATTTTCAATCAATGGTTATTTGGCTATAAATATTTAGTTACACAAAGGTCACCCTCACTCTGTCCTCTAACCTTGTGACAATATCACCAACTTCTTGGTCTAATTTAACTACCAATATGTCATGACACTGACACTTTAACTTATACTACGGTCAGAAATACAGTTCCAAAAATCATAATTTTAAACTTGAGGGACTTATGACACATCAGGGAGCTTCTCTCAATCCCGTTGTGTGACTTCTGAATTTTCTATTAGTAAATCTGAGAGCATTATCTAAAAACTCCATAGTAAGGAAAAGAATTAGGATAACTTTTCTTTTGTATCGGCGACATCATAGAATGAATTGGAGTATGAAGGAGGAACATTCTGACTCTATAGCACAAACTAGATTATGAAGAAAGAGAGACATTCCTAAACACCTAGTAGCCTCCTGCTTATAAGTGTGGTGCGCTACACACCCACAAACAAGACTCTACCTGACGCGATTTCGCAGACACCTTGGGACCATGAACTGTGCTCTGATACCAAGTTTGTCACGATCCAAACCGGGGCCCTAGCCGTGACGAGCATTCTAAACCATGAAGGCCCAAAACACCCTTCTTTATCTAGTAATCATACACAACATTCACTTAATAAAAGATAATGCGGAAATAGACATCTAATGCGGAAACATGGTCAATCTAAAAGTGATCATAATACTGAAAACTGAAATTCAAAAAATATCTGAATAGTAATAATGTTTGACTCAATCTGTAAAATCTCTACTATGAACTAAACAAACTGTCTGAAAACTGGGACAAGGCCCCCAGTCAACCAAAACATAACTAAGGATAAATATCTGAAATAACCAGGCCTTCTAAATTATAGAAGGCTCACCACTGCACAATTTGATCTGTGATCTCAAATATCTACTATTTATTTGAACCCCTAGAGTATGCCTCAGAACCTGAAAGGAGGGGGGTTAGTACAAAAGTACTGGCACGCGAAGCAATCCAAAATAGAGTATTTGAACATATATATATATATATATATATATATATATATATATATATATAATAGGTGATAGCAATTTTCATCAAATATCATGCATAAAAATAATTTCTGAAAACACATGGGCATCATTCATAAATCATAAGTCATTTTTTTGTCAAAACAGTTCTGATCTTTGTATTACTTCTGAGTTAGGTGGCGCTCCTCTACAAGTCTGATATTTCACGGGCTATATGGAATCCTCCATTGACTCGGCGGGAAAGCCTCGAACCTGAGTGTGCCACAAGAGTTGAAGTCTCTGATTCTGATATGCCACACGACACTAGGCCAGCATAATATAAGATATACCCGGATCGGCAAATCACGATTTCAAGCAATGAATATCTGGACTCATGCCTTCTTTGGGGAACCACCTAACATCTCTTTCTGCCCAATTTTTAACCATTTCTAATCATGCAACATTCAAATCACAAAATCTGTAAATCTAATTTCAAACATACATTCTATTCCATTCTGAAGTTATCATGGCATTTTCTAAGTTGGTGTCGTTACACCAAGACTTGCAAGTTCTATTTCTAAGCCATAATGTAATAAGCATGATCTTTCATAAAAATGTAGTTTCAGACCACCCGGACATGTAATTTGCATAAAATATTTCAAGTTCCGAAACTCAAGTCAATACTATGCAAAAACTTTCATCAAACATATGGTGGTCATGTGCTCTTGGAAAAAACCATGAACACTTTCATTATATGTATATTCAACATTCTCAATCCTCTCTTTTATATTCAAAAATCATATTTGAAACACAGCAAAAGCTAAAGTATTTCAATGATGCTTTTCAAAATGCATTCAAACAATTCATATCATACGAAGATGGGAAAACTCCAAAAAAAGAGAGGGATTCATTATAATTCATGCTCTCAATTGAATAAACATTCTTTAACACATACGTACATATATACATAATTTCATATCAATTTGGGGGAAAGGTCTAAAGACCAAAACAATACCGTCAAAACTTCTAAAACATGATAATATTCATAAACTTCAAAACCCCACTCTTAAAACATAATTTCTATGCCCATGAGATTTTAGGAAAACCCCGCGTACCTTGATTATGGAGAAAAGTGGATGATTCTTGAAACTTTTGGGGTGGGGAGTCCAAATCTTTAATCACTTTCGAAAACCCACAGTTCAATCTTGATTTATTTGGATTTTTAGTTTGAAATCCTAGAGAGTGTTCTTGGGTAATTTGGGTGAATAAAATCATATTTCGGTGTCTTGGGAGTTTAATCCCGTGTTATAGCTGGATAAGGGGTGGAAGATACCCATTTTTCCCATAAAAACGTAGAAACAGTATCTAAAAATTTGGTCGATGGAAGTTGACCCAAGTTTAAACATCCACTAAATCTTATTCGATTGAAATATTTTCAACTCGTCTTAGAGTTAGGGGATTTTTGTGAACTCAATTCATATTCAAAGGTATTATTACACTATAGGATTGATCACCACATATATATTAACAAGGAATCATCAAGTTTGGGTATATACGCCTAAGGACGAAGGTCTTGATTCTATCCCAAAAGTACGGGGTGTTACAATGGTTTTCGGGCCTTCATGGTTTGGGATGCTCATGACGGCCAGGGCCTCTGTAACACTCCGCATTTTGGGCTATAATATAGACCATGATTCCGATGCGTTGATAATACCAAAGCCATAAATCCCATGCCAATATGGAATATTAATTATTTGTGTAGTATGTGAATCTATTCAAGCTTTAATTTAGACCATAGAGGTCCTTTAAATCAAGGACGAGTTGAAAACTACTTCGATTGATTAAGTTTAAGTGCAGATTATAATTTGTGTCAACTTCTATCGACCATGACTCTTTGTATATGTCAAATTAGAGAGCCTACTATGTGTAAAATGATAGGTTTTCAAGTTAGCTTTCCAACGATACCGATTATGCTAAAATCTGGCACCCGAGCAAGAAGTTATGGCCTTTCAAAGTAGAATGCGTCGCCTAACCAATCGCACATGGCCACTGGAAAGCATATGTGGTGCCTATGTAAATATAGGCGATATCATATGCAGCGCCTATGTAAATATAGGCGATAGCATATGCGATGCCTATATAAAGATAGGCGATATCATATACGGCGCCTATGTAAATATAGGCGATATCATATGCGGCGCATATCTTATGATTTCAAGTGACTGAAACACACCGTTTTTGGGGCAAAATGGTCCTTTTCCCACCCTTATTCAGCCATAAACACGAAATTCAGTCCCAAATTTTCCAAAATACATCCACATTCATCTAAAAATTCTCAAGAACACTCCCAAGGGTTTCAATCTTAAAACCCAAATAAATCAAGATTCAACCATGGGTTTTCAAAATTGAATAGAGATTTGGAATCCCCAATCCACAGGCTTCAAGAAGCACCCATTATTTTCTGAAATAGAGGTACGCGGGGTTTTCCTAAATTCTCATGGGAATAGAAAAATCATGTTTTAGAATGGGGTTTTTGAATCTATGTATATATTCATGTATTAAATATTTTAACATCATTGTTTTGGTCTTTTGACCTTCTCCAAAGTTATTTGAGAATATGAATGTATGAAAACATGTATTTAAGAATGAATTCTTGTTGAGAGCATGATTTTCGGTGAATTCCCTCTTAATATGAATTTTTCAGATTTCTCATAGCATATGAATTGTTTTGCAATGCATCCTTGAAAAGCACTATATGAAATGATTGAACTCTTGTTATGATTTAAAGGTGGTTTTAAATTACTAAAGAGGGAATCTAGCATGATTGTTTAATGTTCATAATGCATGTAATGAAAGAGTGCATGGATTTGCTAAAGGCACTAGACCACCATATGTTGATGAAGTTTTTGCATGATTTTGACTTGAGTTTCGAAGCGCAAAATATTCTATATCAGTTGCATGTTTTTGGTGGTCTAAATTATGCTTTAAATGAAAGATTCAGCTTAATGTATTATGGCTTAGAAATCATGACTTGCAAGTCTTGGTATGACGATACCAATTCAGACCAATGCCATATCAGACGCAGACTAATAAATATTTTAGACTATCATAATTTTAGACATTCAGAATGTTGCATGTATAGAAAAGGTTAAAATAGGCATATAGAGATGTTAGGTGGTTCCCTAAAGAGGGCTTGAGTTCAAGAAACTCATTGCCTAAAATCATTGTTTGCCAACCCGGGTATATTATTATACGCTGATTTAAGTGTCGTGTAATGTATCAGATTCAGGAACTCCAACCCTTGCGGCATACTCGGGTTGGAGGCTTCCCCGCTAAGTCAATGGCGGATTCCATATTGCCCATGAAATATCAGACTTGTAGGGGATACCACCTAACTCATAAGTAATACACAGATCAGAGTTTGAGATTTACAGACAGGTTACATGTTTTCAGAAGATGCCCATATGTTTTCACAAACTATTTTATGCATAATGTTTGATGAAAATTTTCTATCACGTATTATATATATATATATATATATATATATGTTCAATTAATATATTTGGGATTGCTTCACGTGCCAGTACAATTGTGCTGACCTACCCTTCCTCCTAGGTACTGAGGCACAGTCTAGGGGTCCAAATCCTCAGTAGAGTCTACAGACAGGGTTGTCTCAGAGTTCAGTTGGTGAGCCTTCTTTGCTTCGGAAGGCATAGTCATTTAGGTATTTATTTCAGTATGTTTTTTGGTCTACTGGGGGCCTTGTCCAAGTTATTCAGATAGTATGTCAGTAGAGATTTTGCCGACTGTTGCAGATGTTTATTAAATATTGTTGGGAATGTTTTCAGTCCTTTAACTATTTTAATTGTTGACCATGTTTCCGTAATATTATGTCTAATACATATTAATTTGATCATTGAATTATGTGCATGATTACCAGATAGACAGAGGGCATTCCGGGCCTTCGGGATTGGGAATGGTCGTCACGACCAGGGCCCTGGTTCGGGTCATGATAGCCTCGATTCAGGTCATGAAAAACTTGGTATCAGAGCATGGTTCATGGTCCCAGGGTGTCTGCGAAATTGCATTGGGTAGAGTCTTGTTTATAGATATGTAGCGCACCACACTTATAAGCAGGGGGCTACCAGGCGTTTAGCAATGTCTCTCTTTCTTCATGTTCTAGTTCGTGCTATAGAGTCAGAATGTTTCTCTTCCATGCTCTTATTCATGCTATGGTATCGCCCATACGAAAGAAAAGCTATCCTAATTCTTTCCTTACTCTGGTGTTCCCAGATAATGCTCTCAGATTTACTAGCAAAAATTTTAGAAGTCACACAAAGGGCTTGAGAGGGGCTCTCTAGTGTGTTATAAGTCCCTCAAGTTTAAAGTTATGTCCTCATTCTTATGAGGCTTTCAGTTATGATAGAGTAAGATGTGTATTCTTAGGTCATTGGATATTGTGTGTCAAGTTTCTATCTCTTGTAATCTTGTTATCATTGTGTTGTTAAATCTAAAAGTCTAGTAAAGCCGTGTGGGCTTCTTTCGATTCACTAGCATAGTTACTTTATTATTCATATCATTTTCTTATTCAAAACACAAAAAACAAAGTCTAGTGTAGCCGTGTGAGGCTTATTTCGATTCACTAGCAACTTGTTGTTCATCTTGTTGTTCTTGTGTTGGTTGGAACTGGAGGTTTAGAGGTGTAGTGGCAAGAAAAGTAGTAAGGGTGATTTATTGAATATATATATGTATAGTCGCATCTTCTTGCATATGATTGAGTTAGTAATGAAGTGATATATCCTTGGGTGTTAGGTTGGTAGAAGGTAGAGAAGGAGTTATTGTCACGACCCGAACCGGGGCCCTGGCCATGATGAGTATTCTGACCCATAAGGCCCGAAACACCCCTATCTGTCTGGTAATATTGCACACAATTCATATGATAAGCAAAATGCGAAAGATACACAATATAACGGAAACATGGTCAAGAATCATGCGAAAGTAATGATGGGGAATAATGTCCCAAAATCTCAACACAACATCTCTATAATGTCTGCGAAATCTCTACTACATGACTAAAACAATTGTTTATCTGAAAACTGGGACAAGGCACCCAGTAGACCCAAAACTAATAAATGATAAATTAAACTGCATACATCAGGCCTTCTGAAATATAGAACGCTCACCACTTGATTTTGTCATATGTCGGAAGGAAATCTACTGGTTGTCTAGACCCCTAGACAGTGCCTCCGAACCTAGGTGGAGAGGGGGTCAATACAAAAGTACTGGTACGCAGAAAAATCAAAATAAAAATATAATATTTTTACACAATATAGGCGAGAGACATTATAAAGCAGTTTCATATCAAATTACTTGAAAACACAAGGGCATAATGTAATAGTTTTTAATACCAATGTAATGCGATTGAGCTAGGTGGAATACCCTACAATTGTAATTCCATGGCTATGTGGAATCCGCCTCTGGTGCTCGGCGGCCAAGCCTCCAATCCAAGTAGCCACCAGGATTTGGAGCCGGTATACCCCCATACGAGTACACCGCAGGGAATCCCCTCATGTAAGATGTCCCAATTATTTTATTATCCTCCCATGTAGGATACAATATCATATGACCCGCATCGGCAACTTCGGTTTCCAGCGATGAGCCCTTTCGCTCAAACGCCTTCTCCGAGCATCCACCTTTCTCATGAAAATCAATGCATTCAAACTTTGTTCAAATCAATCACATGTCATACTCTGTAGGGTATCGTCATACCCGAATTGCAAGCCATCAATATCACATCATTCTTCTCATTCAACCATTGTATTCAACATGAATAACTTTCTCGTTTTCAAGTCAAAATTATATCAGTTCTCAAAACATTTCATGTCATGCTCTTCAAGATGTTTTCAAACAATTTACATCATATGAACATTTAAAACAAATTCACATCAAGAGAAGAAATGTCATATCATTCATGCTCTCAAGTTAACATCTTTTCGGAATACATGCATATACATATATCCTATAGCAAATCACTTTGGGAGTAGACCTATGGGCCAAATCAATATCATAAATCATTTAAAACATAATCATATTCGTTATTTCAAAACCCCCATTTGAAAACATGAATTTTTAAAGCCCATGAGATTTTTGAGATAACCCCGCGTACCTCTATATGCGAAAATTATAGGTGCTTCTTGAATCCTACGTTCTGGGGATTCCAAATATACGATTAGTTTCTAAAACCCCCAGTTGAATCTTAAGTTGCTTGGGTTTTTATTTTGAAACCCCAAGGAGAATCCTTCAGCACTTTTGATGAATGAAGGTGTATTTTGGGGTCCTTGGAACTGAATTTCGTGTTTTAGGGCTAAGTAAGGGTGGAAAGGGACCATTTTGCCCCAAAAACGAAGTGTTTAAGTCACTTGAAATCTTTACATAGGTGCCGCCCATTCCATCACCTATGTTTACATAGGCGCCGCCTAGGCTATCGCCTAAGTTTACATAGGAGCCGCCTAGGCTATCACCTATGCTTTCCAGTGGCCATGGCCGATTGGTTAGGCGACGCTTATCACTTTGAAAGGCCATATCTTCTTGCTCGGGTGCCGGATTTTAGCATAATTGGTATCGTTGGAAAGAGAAATTGGAAACCTATCATTTCACACATAGTAGGCTTTCTGATTCGACATATAAAAAGAGTCATGGTCGATAGAAGTTTACACAAATTTTAGTGTCCACTTAAGCTTAAATCGGTTGAAGTAGTTTTCAACTCGTACTTGAGTCAGATGACCCCTATGGTCTAAATTCTAGCTTGAATGGATCCACATGCTACACAAATAATTAACATGCCATATTGGCATAGGATTTTATGGCTTCGAGATTTATCTACACATCGGAATCATGGTCTATCTTGTAGCCCGAAATACGGGGCGTTACATTATCCCCCCCTTAGGATCATTCGTCCCCGGATGATGAGACGGGACACAGACAGACACGATTTCAAGCATAATAAAGAACTATGAAAGATAATATAGAAATAGTACCTTCTGTCTCCTCCTCCATCAAAGAAAACAAATTGGGATATCTAAATCTCATGTCATCTTCTGACTCCCAAGTTGCTCCTTCAACTTTCTGATTCCTCTATAGTACCTTTACTGAGGCTATCTCTTTGCTCCTCAGCTTTCAAACTTGGCAATCTAAAATTTCAACGGTCTCTTCTTCGTAAGACAAGGAATCTATCACTTTGATACCCTCTACTGGAAATACCAAAGTATGATCTCCAATGTATTTCTTCAACATTTATACATGGAATACAGGATGAATGGAACCCAAACATGCAGGTATTCTAGGTCATAAGCAACTGCACCAATCTTTCTCAGAATCTGATATGGCCCTATATAGCAAGGTCTTAATTTACCCCTTTTTCCAAATTGCATAACTCTTTTCATAGGAGAAACCTTGAGAAACACCCAATCACCAACTTCAAACTCTAGTTCTCTTCTCCGAACATCGGCATAGGACTTCTGATGACTCTGAGCAGTCTTGAGTCATTCTCTAATGATCTTCACTTTCTCCATCGCCTGATGAACAAGATCAGGCCCATATAATTAGTTCTCACCCACTTCATACCATCCTATCGTAGACCTATATCTCCTCCTATACAAGGCCTCAAAAGGAGCCATCTTGATGCTGGCATGGTAACTATTATTATAAGCAAATTCAACCAGTGGCAGGTGATCGACCCAACTACCTTTAAAATCAATGATGCATGCCCTCAACATATCCTCGAGGATCTGAATGGTACGTCAGCTTGTCCATCCGTCTGAGGGTGGAAAGCTGTGCTCAAACTGACTTGTGTACCTAAACCCTTCTCAAAGGATCTCCAAAACTGAGATGAAAACTGCATAACTCTATCGGATATAATGGAGACTGGTGCCCCATGCAACCGAACTATCTCCTCAATGTAAATATTAGCATAACCCTCTCCCAAATAATTAGTCCTCACAGGCAAAAAGTGGGCTGACTTTGTCAACCGATCTACAATCACCCAAATAGAATCATACTGATTTTGGGATATCGAAAGTCCAGTAATGAAGTCCATGTTTATCATCTCCCACTTTCATAAAGGCAGGGCTATCTCTTGGGAAGTTCCACCTGGCCTCATGTGTTCTACCTTCACTTGTTGACAGTTCAAACACTTGGACACAAAATCAGCTACATCACGTTTCATGTTATTCCACCAATACAAGGTTTTCAGATCATGGTACATCTTAGTAGATCTTGGGTGAACGACATACCTTGAAGTTTGCAGCTCATTAAGGATTCTTTCCTGCAGCCCATCAACATTCGGAACACACAACCTATCATGAAATCTCAGAATACCATCACCACCAATTTCAAACGACATAACCTTTTGTTGACCCACATCTTTCTTGATTTGCATCAAGATAGGATCTTTAACCTGCATCTCCTTAACTTCAGCACAAAGGGATGACTTAGCTAACTCATGTACAATTACCCCTCCATCTTTGAAATCTAAGAGTCGCACTCCCAGATTTGCAAGGCGGTGAATATCCTTCACCATCTCTTTCTTTCCATCTTCTATATGAGAAAGGCTGCCCATAGACAACCTGCTAAGGGCGTTGGGTACAACATTTTCCTTGCCCGGATGGTAATGCAGACTCATATCATAGTCTTTCAAAAGTTCCATCCAACGCCTCTGCCTTAGGTTCAATTCTTTCTGCGAGAAAACATACTGGAAACTCTTATGGTCGGTATAAATATCAGCATGCACTCCATAGAGATAGTGCCTCCAAATTCTAAGTACAAACACCACGGCTGCTAACTCCAAGTCATGAGTGGGGTAATTATGCTCATGCACCTTGAACTGCCTAGATACATAAGCTATCACCTTACCATGCTGCATCAATACATAACCAGTTTCCACACGGGATGCATCACAATAAACCACAAAACCCTCTACACCCTCGGGAAGGGTCAAAACAGGAGCAGTAGTCAGCTTGTACTTCAACTTCTCAAAACTGCTTCACATAAGTCAGACCACACAAACTTTTTCTTTTTCTGAGTCAGTTTAGTAAGTGGAGCATCTATGGAAGAAAAACTCTCTACGAACCTTCAGTAATACCGCGCCGAACCCAAGAAGCTCCGAACATCAGTTGGAGTCGTGGGTCTAGGCCATTTTCTCACTGCTTCAACTTTCTGGGGATCCACTCTTATCCCGTCACTAGACACAATATGCCCTAAGAAGGCAATAGCATCTAACCAGAATTCACACTTAGAAAATTTGGCATATAGCTGATGATCTTTAAGGGTCTGAAGAATAATTCGGAGGTGATTGGCGTGATCCTCTTTACTCTTAGAATAGATCAGGATATCATCAATAAATACAATGATGAACAAGTCAAGAAAATGACGGAATACTCTATTCATAAGATCCATGAAGGCTGCAGGGGCGTTAGTCAACCTGAAGGACATGACTAGAAATTTGTAGTGACCATATCGGGTCGGAAAGGCTGTCTTGGGAACGTCTGACTCCCTAACTTTCAACTAATGATAACCCAAACGAAGATCTATTTTCAAAAAACACTTAGCACCTTGAAGCTTGTAAAAAAGATCGTCAATCCTAGACAGAGGATACTTATTTTTAATCGTGACCTTATTCAGCTGATGATAGTCTATGCACATACGAAGGGAACCGTCTTTCTTTCACACGAAAAGTATAGGTGTACCCCAAGGAGATACACCGGGGCGAATAAAAAACTTATCTAGATGGTCTGTAAACTTCTTTTTTAACTCTTTCAGTTCCGTGGGAGCCATTATATATGGCGGAAAAGAAATAGGACGAGTGTCTGGCAACACATCAATACCAAAATCTATTTTCCTATCAGGTGGTATCCCTGGGAGATCTTCGGGAAAAACATCTGGAAACTCATTCACTACAGGGACTGACTGAAAAGGAATATTTTCAACTCTTGAATCTTTTACTCAGATTAGATGGTACATACAGCCTTTGGAGATAAGCTTTCGGGCTCTAAGATAAGAGATAAAGTGACCTCTAGGTTCCGCAGAACACCCTCCCCATACAATTGGTGTCTCATTCGAAAAATAAAAAGTGACCTTTTGGGTTCTGCAATCAAGGGTGGAATAACACGAAGGGAGTCAGTCCATCCCAAGGATGTCATCAAAATCTACCATATCAAGTTCTATAAGGTCGGCCACAATATCCCTAGTAAAAATAGGCACAACACAACTTCTATAAACCTTTCTAGAAATAATAGAATCACCTACAAGAGTGGAAATAGTGAAGGGTTCTTCAATGACTTCGGGCTCAAACCTAAACAAATAGCCACATAGGGGGTCACATAAGATAAAGTAGACCCGGGATCAAGCAATACATACACATCACGAGAAAAAATTAGTAACATACCAGTGAGAACATCTGGTGAAGCTTCCACCTCCCGGTGGTTTGTCAAAGAATATAACCGGTTGCGACCGCTCCCGGTAGCTGAAGGGGCACCCTAAGGAGAAAGAGTTGTGGGTTCATCTTGGGGCCTAGTCCCCCTTGTATTTCCTCCAGCAGAAGGGCAATCTCTCTAAAGATGTCCCACCTTGCCACAAGTATAACAATTTTTCCCCTCAAAAACACACTTTCTTGGGTGATTCCTCCCATAAATATCACAGCGTGGATAAGTACGATGTTGTTGGGCCACACTCCCCTGCGACTGAGTATCTAGGGCTCTCAATCCATGATAAGTTTGGGAACTCTGAGATCATCTATATATTGGTGGTTCGGGAGCTGGGGCGCTGGCAGCAGACTGTGCGTTACTCTATGACTTCTTTTTTTGCCATCTATTTCCCCAGTTACCGCTTTGTGGATAGCTGTAATTCTAATTCGCGGTTATAGCTCTCTTTGCTTGCCTGTCTTTCTCTCTTGTTTCTGAAATTTTATTTTTCTTCTCTTCTATCTGCTGCATATGAACAGTCAGCCGAGCAAAGTCTAACTCCTTGTTCAACATAGCCGCCTGGCACTTAAGTACTAGGTTATCAGCAAGGCCGGATGCAAATTTCCTCATCCAGGCTCTCATATTACTAGTCAACTCTGGTGCATAGCGGGCTAGTTTATTAAACTTCAAAGTGTACTCCTGGACACTCATATTGCCATGCTTCAGATTCATAAACTCTTCTGCTTTGGCCTCCCTTAACTCCAGAGGAAAGAATCAATCAAGAAAAGCTTCCATAAATTTGCCCCTAACTGTGGGCTCAACACTCTCACCTTTTGCATCCTCCCAGTCGGCATACCACTGATTCGCAACATCCTTGAGCTGATAAGTTGCCAGTTCCACCCCTTCAACCTCATCCACATACATTACATTAAAGATCTTTTCTATCTCATCCACTAACTCCTATGGATCTTTCTCCACCTTGGTGCTAGTGAACTTAGGTGGGTTCATCTTCATGAAATGTCTGACCCTAATAGCCTCAGACGTAACAGATGTGGACCCAACATCTTCCGATCGTTGAGCCTGGTTAGCTACCAACTATGTTAGCATATGAATAGGCCGTCTAAATTTTGCATTTAAAATATCTCCCTGAGCAGTTGGGGGATGGTTGACATTAGTCCGCGGAGCCCGAAGTAGACTGGTCGATACTGGAGGGACTCTCAAAGTAGGGATAAGTTCTGGAGTGTGAGCACTGTTATGGGTCCGCATCCCATGGGGGGGGGCAAACCTCATCTGCCTGAGGGATAAGTTCTGGAGTGTGAGCTCTGTTACGGGTCCGCATCCCATGGGTGGGGCCAACCTCATCTGCCTGAGCATTCTGGTCGATGATACGACGTGGAGGCATAACTGTGTTTCTGAAATACAAGTGATCATTAATTTGGGGACAGTTCAGACTCTGAAGCACGAACTAAATCACAAAGAAGGGAAACATTTCCTAAATGCCTAGTATCCTCCTGCTTATAAGTATGGCACACTGCACAACCATAAATAGGACTCTACCCGACGTGATTTCATAGACACCCTGGGACCATAAATCGTGCTTTGATAGCAAGTTTGTCACAACCCAAACCGGGGCCATGGACATGACGAGTATTCCAAACCATAAGGCCCAAAACACCCCTATCTGTCTGGTAATCATGCACACAATTCATATGATAAAAGAAATGCAGAAGATACACCATATAATGAAAACATGGTCAAGAATCATGCGAAAGTAATGATGGGGAATAATGTCCCAAAATCTCAACAAAACATCTCCATAACTTCTGTGAAATCTCTACTACATGACTAAAACAATTGTCTATCTGAAAACTGGGACAAGGCCCCCAGTAGACCCAAAACTAATAAAAGATAAATTAAACTGCAGACATCAGGCCTTCCGAAATATAAAAGGCTCACCAGTTGATTTTGCGATCTATTAGAAGGAAATCTATTGGTTGTCTTGACCCCTAGACTGTGCCTCCAGACCTGGGAGGACAGGGGGTCAATACAAAAGTACTGGTACACAGAGAAATCAAAACAAAAATATAATATTTTTACACAATATAGGGGAGAGCCATTATAAAGCAGTTTCATATCAAATTATTTGAAAACATATGGGCATAATGTAATAGTTTTCAATACCAATATAATATGATTGAGCTAGGTGGAATACCCTACAATTATAATTCCACGGCTATGTGGAATCCGCCTCTGGTGCTCGATGGCCAAGCCTCCAATCCAAGTAGCCACCAGGATTTGGAGCCGGTATATCCCCCATACTAGTACACCGCAGGGAATCCCCCCATGTGAGATGTCCCAATTATTTTATTATCCTCCCATGTAGGATACAATATCATATGTCCCGTATCGGCAACTGTGGTTTCTAGCGATGAGCCCTTTCGCTCAAACATCTTCTTCGGGCATCCACCTTTCTCATGAAAATCAATACATTCAAACTTTGTTCAAATCAATCACATGTCATACTCTGTAGGGTATCTTCATACCCACTTGCAATACATCAATATCACATCATTCTTCTCATTCAACCATTGTATTTAACATGAATAACTTTCTCGTTTTTAAGTCAAAATCGTATCAATTCTCAAAACATTTCATGTCATGCTCTTCAAGATGTTTTCAAACAATTTACATCATATGAAAATTAAAAAAAATTCACATCAAGAGAGAAAATCTCATATCATTCGTGCTCTCAAGTTAGCATCTTTTCAGAATACATGCATACCACATATATCCTATAGCAAATCACTTTGGGAGTAGGCCTAAGGGCCAAATCAATATCATAAAATGTTTAAAACATAATCATATTCGTAATTTCAAAACTCCCATTTGAAAACATGAATTTTTAAAGACCATGAGAATTTTGAGATAACCCCACGTACCTCTATGTGCGAAAATTATAGGTGCTTCTTGAAGCCTATGTTCTGGGCATTCCAAATATGTTAGTTTCTAAAACCTTGAGTTGCTTGGGTTTTTATTTTGAAACCCTAAGGAGAATCCTTGAGCACTTTTGATGAATGAAGCTGTATTTTGGTGTCCTTTGAACTGAATTTCGTATTTTAGGCCTAAGTAAGGGTGGAAAAGGACCATTTTGCCCGAAAAACAAAGTGTTTAAGTCACTTGAAATCTTTACATAGGCGCTGCCCTTTCCATCACCTATGTTTACATAGGCTCCGCCTAGGCTATCGCCTATGCTTTCCAGTGTCCATAGGCGATTGGTTAGGCGATGGTTATCACTTTGAAAGGCCATAACTTCTTGCTCGGGTGCCGGATTTTAGCAAAATTGGTATCATTGGAAAGCTAACTCAGAAACATATCATTTTAAACATACTAGGATTTCTAATTTGAGATATACAAAGAGCCATGGTCGATAGAAGTTGATACAAATTATAATGTCCACTTAAGCTTAAATCGGTCGAAGTAGTTTTCAACTCGTACTTGAGTCAGATGACCCCTATGGTCTAAATTCAAGATTGAATGGATTCATATGCTACACAAATAATTAACATGCCGTATTGGCATAGTATTTTATGGCTTCGGGATTTATCAACACATCGGAATCATGGTCTATCTTGTAGCCCAAAATGCGGGGCGTTATAGTTATTGGTTAAGGTAATTTTTTTTTCTTGAAGTATGAAAAGAGTTATTGATGGTATTTTATGTGTTAGAAAAGTATAGGTTATTGGTGAAAGTACTTGGTGGATGAATGTTGTTAATTTAGGCCTCCTTGAGGCTGCAAGAGGGATTTTAGTTGAAACTTATAGAGCTATCAAAGAAGTTTAGGTGTATAGATAGATAAATAGTAATGATGTGTAGAAGTAAGATACATTAATGGCTTATAAATAAGATATGCCATATGATTATGATCGATCATTGATGTTATGAGATTCTAGTGGGCTTGTATTTCTTGATGTCTTATTTTATAGATTCCAAGTGAGAATTGTATGTAAGGTAAATTGGTAAATCATGTGTAGCATTAGACCTTAAGTTTGAACAATGGATGGTCATCAAGGTGGATGTAAATTTTTTTTTTTTGGTTAGTGCAGCTACTTGTATGAAAATAATCTAGTAGGCCTGAACAATGTGTGCAAGAGTTTAAGTTTATTTATTCATAATTTAGTTCGATGTTGCAGGTATGATGTATAGGTGTGCCCAAGGTGATATGGGGCTTCTATCGAAATTTATTAAGTATTGTGTGGTTAGTAGTACCTTTGAATTGATGAGTATGAATGAGGCTATGTGGCATATGATGTTCTTGTCAGTTAACTGATGGGTTATAGGTTGATGATCTTGGGTATGCTGGTGTAAGTTTAGACACGTGATATTAATACACTACGAAGGGAGCATTAGTAGAGAGTTTTATGCTTTTAGGTGTAGTCCTTCGGGTTAAGTTCTACTATTTACGTGTACTGTAAGACCCGCAAAGTTCCCTCGCTGTCTAAGACCTTTTGATCATGTCAAGAGAGGTCTCACACTTAGAAAATGTGGCTAAGTGTTGGGACTTAGTCATTTTTAGGACCTTTGAATTTTGAGGAATTTATTTACGACCTTACTGACCTCCGTTTGTTGATTTTCTTCTTGATTCACAATGGGGCAAGTAAAAAGTACATCCCGGGGGAGTTTCGGAATTTTTAGATGAGTTTAAGGGAACGTTTGGGGTGGCAAAACAGTGAGCTGGGGCGATTAGCCCGCAGCACCCTTATTATCGCCTTACCTAAGGGGCACTACGATCGGTAAGGCGATGCCCTGGATATCCCGGGAGACTTAGCGGGGCGGCACCCTGCCTAGTCCGGATGGGTCATATTTTTTTTTACTGAATTACAACCCTGACTCTTTAGGGTCAAAATGGGTATTTTCACCCCCACCCCTTTTAGTAGCCTTAACACGAGATTTAAACTGGTAAAAAGTTTGGCATTTATGTGTATAAGAGTTTTACGTACCTAGTTTATGTTCTAACAATTATAATATGGGGAGGTTTGGTGAGTTGTTGTACGGTGTTCATTAGAGTTGGAAAAAAAAGAGAGAATTTTTTTTTTGTAGGCAACATGAGCCTTGGGTATGGTTTTAGAAAGTTTGTTAAGTTTTAAGTTATGTGATTGAGGGTGTAATGTGAACATTCTAAGGATTTGAAGAGGAAGTGTTGAGTGACTTGAAGCATAGATGCCCATGCCCATAATAATGTTATTCATAAGTTAGTGACTTTGGTGTTAAAAGAATTTATGATTAGTATCCCTGAAGGGGGATGTCCTAGAAAGAATTTAGTGTCTTTATCTTAAATTATTGGGGGGAGTTGTATTCATTTGTATATTGATACCCCCCCCCCCTCCCCATTGTAATGAGAATTGTGATTTTAGATTGATAAGAAGTCATGTTCTTTAGTCTAGGATTGTGACTTTGATCTAAGGGGGAGATGGTGAGCTAAACTAGTTCTCGATTATTTCTTTTGGGTGTCAAGTTTCAAGTAAGAATCAAGACAAATCAATTCCTATTTAAGCAAGCTCTTCCTACTTCGGTATGAATGGACATACCCCAATGTCTTATGTATTCATGTCTTGCCTATGCCTAAGTTTTAACTCTCTGTAACTCATGTCATGTTTCGATTTCTAAATTAGGAGCAATGATGTTCCTCAGTGAACCAATACTCCAAGTATCCAAGCCATATGTTATGTTCTCATGATCCAAAACTATGTCTCACAACATGCTTGGTCATAAGGAAATATGTTCCTCTATGTCACTAAATCACTTTATGCCGGAGTTAGCCAAAGCGGTAAAGTTGTGCAAACTTATTTATATTTCAGATCTGAAAATGAGAAGCAATAGCTTCAAGTATTAACCTTTGTCTCAATCATTGACTTTATGAATTCGATCATTATTTTATACAAATTATTAGATATGTGCACCCATGTTTCTCACTATAGCCTGTCTTAAGAAATTAGGTTGTGTTGTGGTTATGCCGAACGACTTTTTACTTATGATCCAGACACTTGATAACTGAAGCACTCCGTGTCAATTGGATTGTATCTTCACTTCATGTCCCTCCTTGAGTAGTGCAATAAGTATAACCTATGGTTTGATAAGTGTTACTTCCATTCATGACATTTATGCTCGGGTCCCTCAACGACCCTCCGTATGGTAGTATGACGGTGGCTGTGGAAGCGGGGCGATATGTTAGGTAAAGGAGGTAGATGTTTTGAAAAAAAAATTTGGTGTGAATTCTCGAGATAAGGTTATAGGTGAGAAAAAAAAAAGGGGAGATGAACTTTTATTATGTGAAGAGGTTAGGAAGGAGATATATGGCGTATTATTATTTTTTTTGTGAATGCGAGTGAATTTGCTGATCTTAGTTGGGGAAATCCATAAAGTGAGAGTGGTAATGATAGGCTTGAATGTTGAGATTGATGAAAACTCAACCCATGTACTATGCGGTTAGTATTCCTTGAATTAAAACCCAGGGGTGTTTGACAATAGTGATAAGTTAAGGTAACGTTCTTAATAGGATGTAAAGTACAAGGTCCTATAGCTTAAGTTAGCACCTTTTAACTCTAAGCTAGGCTTCAACATAGCAATATTAAGTAGTGCACTCAAATTCTTGTGGCTAGATGTAACACCCTGCATTTTGAGCTAGAACGTAAACCGTTATTCTTCACATAAAGGTTACGAAATTCCGGAATCCTTTGCAAATTTAGTGTGCAATCAATTATGTAGTGTATGAATCTAGTTGAGCATGAATTGAGATCATAGAAGTCCCTTAACTAAAAGACGGTTTGAGAACTTTTCTATCGTTCAAGTTTTAGTGAACGTTGAAACTTAGGTCTAATTCAATCAATAATAAGTCATTATATATGATGAACTGGGTGGCCTACTATATATCAAATGAAAGATCTTTGAATTATATGACCATCGATGCCAAATTCGCCTAAAACGGACACTCGATGAAGAAGTTAGAGCATTTTTAGTGTCTGCGTTCCCGTTTGACTGGCCACAGCGTCGCGGTGAGCCTTAAATGAGAATTGTCAATTCCAGTAGCTCACCGCGATTTCCAGCTCATCGTGGTGAAGCTTTAGACGGTGTTCCAGTCCCAAATTTTAAATTCTAAGGCCAAATTAGACATTTACCATGGCCCCAAACCCATCCAGATACAGGATTTAATCCCAAATATACCTAAATACATACGCTTTCACCAAAATTCATCAAGAACGCTCTCTAGGGTTTCAAACAATAATCCCAAATAATTCAAGATTCAACTGTGGATTTTCAAAAGCAATTAAAGAATTGGAATCCCCACAACGTAGGCTTCAAGAAGCACAAGCTAATTTCGTAAATAGAGGTATGTGGGGTTATCCTAAAAATCTCATGGGCTTAAAATTCATGTTTTAAGAATGGGGGTTTTGAAATTACGCATATAATCATGTTTTACAAGTTTTAACGATATTGATTTGGTCTTTAGGCCTCTCCCCGAAGTGATTTGATATATTATATATGTACATGCATGTGTTTCGAAAAGATGATAACTTGAGACCATGAATTATATGGAATCCCTCTCTTGATATGATTTTCTTTTAAATTTTCATATGATGTGAAATGTTTGGAAAATCATCTTGAAAACATGACATGAAATGTTTTGAAAATTGTTATGATTGGATATGATTTTGACTTGCAAGGAGAGGGTTGTTTATGTTGAAATATGTTGAATATAATGGTTGAATGAAAGAATGATATGATACTGATGACATGCAAGTCGGGTATGATGATACCCTATAGAACATGATATGTGGTTGTATTAAATGGAGTTGAATGCATTGATTTTACATGAGATAGGTGGACGCCCAAAGAAGGCATTTGAGTGTAAGGGCTCATCACTGGAAACCGTGTTTGCCGACATGGGAATTTGGTACTCTGCTTTGTGATCTTGCGTACCTGACTTTAAGTCATCCCAAATTGGGACTATGATTAGGAGCCCTGCTTTGTGATCTTGTGCACTACCATAATTTATTGGGTTGAGACACCCAGTTGTGTGAACTTGTGTGTCTTCCCCTCACTTATATTCTAATCTCGATGACAATCGAGGTTTGATAGTTGGTGTAAATATGACATGTAGGGTATTCCACCTAGCTCAGCTGCATTGCATTGTTGTTGGAAAATTATTACATTATGCCCATGTGCTTTTCAAATGATTTGATGCGAAACTTCTTTATAATGGCTCTCACTTATATTCATTAAATATATTATATTATTGTTTTGGATTTCTCTACGTACCAGTACTTTTGTATTGATCCCCTTCTCTTCCAGGTTTGGAGGCACAGTCTAGGGGTCCAGATAATCAGTAGATTCTTCAGACAGATTTGCAGAGTCACTTGGTGAGCCTTCTATATTCCGGAAGACCTGATGTCTGGCGGTTTTATTTATCCTTTATTAGTTTTTGGGTCTACTGGGGGCCTTTTCCCAGTTTTCAGACAGTAATTTGTTTCAGTCATGTAGTAGAGATTTCGCAGACGATTTTCAGATGTCGATAGAGGTTGTGGGGCATTATTTCTCATTAATGATTTCATTAGATTCATGACCATGTTTCCGTAATATTGTGTATCTTCCGCATTTATTTTTATCATATGAATTATGTGCATGATTAGCGGATAGATAGGGGTGTTTTGGGCCTTGAAGTATGTAATTTATTGTTTGGGGCGTAAACAAATAGTGCGTCCAAGTTTAAGTCTTTTCATTGTATCTTGTAAGATGGAGAATGTTAATATTCTTATGTCCCACGAGAATCTTATCTCATGTCTTGTACCAATCTTGATCATGGTCTATGATCATCAAATAAATCCCTACCATATGTGATGATGATAATGATTCATAGAATTCATGTGCAAGATCATCCCTATGTGAAGTCTCATTGCCTCTTGTTTCGTGCTTTCACGTTTCGTTAGGGGTTATCATGAAGCTTGTTTGATGCCTTTGCATATTTTATCGAGGAAAAAAAATGTTCAATGTGAGACTGCGTTCTTTATTCTACACTCTTAGAGCTTCAAAAGGCCCCTACCCATCATTCGGGGATGAATGATCCCAAGGGGGATAATGTAACACCCCGCATTTTTCAGGCTAGAAATCAAAGCGTCGTTTCTATGCTTATAGAGTCAAACTAGATGATTCCTTGTTGATATGTGTGTGGTGATAAATCCGAAACACCCCTATCTATCTGGTAATCATGCAAATAATTCATATGATAAAAGAAATGCAGAAAATACACAATACTAAGGAAAAATGGTCATGAGTCTAATAAAATCAATAATGGGAAATAAAGTCCCACAACATCTATCGACATCTGAAAAACGTCTGCAAAATCTCTAATATATAATCACTAATAAATCTAAACACTGTCTGAAAACTGGGACAAGGCCCCCAGTAGACCAAAACGGCGATAAGAAATAAAATCTGAAAAGACAAATCTCCTGGAATAGAGAAGTGTCATGACTCGAACCGGGGCCCTGGTCGTGACGAGTATTCCGAACCATCAAGGCTCGAAACACCCCTTATCTATCTGGTAATCATGCACATGACTTATATGAAAAAAATGCGAAAGATACACTATATAACGGAAACATGGTCAAGAATCATATGAAAACAATAATGGGGAATAATGTCCCACAATCTCAATCAACATCTCTATAACGTCTGCGGAATCTCTACTACATGACTGAAACAAATATCTATCTGAAAAATGGGACAAGGCCCCCAGTAGACCCAAAACTAATAAGTGATAAATGAAACTGCCAGATATCAGGCCTTCCGAAATATATAAGGCTCACCAAGTGACTCTGTGAATCTATCTGAGGAAATCTACTGATTTTCTGGACCCCTAGACTGTGCCTCCGAACCTGGAAGGGAAGGGGGTCAATACAAAAATACTGGTATGCAGAGATATCAAAACAAAACATAATATTTTTACAAAATATAGTTGAGAGCTATTATAAAGCAGTTTCATAACAAATCATTTGAAAACACATGGGCGTAATGTAATTGTTTTCAAAACTCAATTCAGACCACCCAACATACAAATAGTACAAAAGATTTCATGTCCCGAAATATAAAACAAAACTCATGCAAAAACTCTTCAAAACATATGGTGGTAATGTGCTTTTGGGAAAACCATGCACTCTTTCATTATATGGATATTCAACATTTGTAAATACAATCAACCCTCTCTTTTGAAATCAAGATTCATAACCAAATCATTCATAAATCACGACATTTTGTAACATGCTTTTCAAGATGTATTTTAAAACAATTCATATCATGTGAAACATGGGAAAATTTACATCAAGAGAGGGATTTCATGTAAATCATGCTCTCAATTCATATTTAAAGACTTAAACACATACATACATCTATATATAACTTTCAAATCACTTTTGGGGAAAGTTAAAAGGCCAAAAAAATATCATTAAAGCTTCTAAAACATGAATATATACATGAATTCAAAAACCCCTTTCTTAAAACATGATTTCTATGCCCATGAGAATTTAGGAAAATCCCACGTACCTCTATTTATGAAATTAGCAGGTGCTTCTTGAAGCCTACGTTGCGGGGATTTCGATTCTTCAATTTGTTTTGAAAACCCATAGTTGAATCTTGAACTACTTGGGTTTTTAGTTTGAAACCCTAAGGAGAGTTCTTGGAGTAATATGATGAATGTGGGTGTATTTTGGAGTATTTGGGATTAAATCCCGTGTTTAGGATGATTGGGGAATGGACAATTACCAAAATACCCTCAAAATCTCGGATAAAACTGAAATTTGGCCTGGGGCGATTAGCTAGGCATCGCCTACTTTGGAGCACCGCTCTAGGCCAGGCGTCGCCTACTCTATCACGGTGGTTCTCCCAGGCCAGGTGATCTGCTAGGTGACTCCTGCAGATCGCGGGGGCTCACTGGAATGGCACCCCAAACGTGCCCTTATGCTCGTCTAAAAATTCCCAAAACTCACCCGAGAAGTACTACAACCTTGCCCCATCACAACGCAACAAGAAAATCTAAAAACAGAGGTCGGAAAGGTTGAAAATAAAATCCCCGAAGATCAAGAGCTAGAAATCAGACTAAGTCCCTTTGACACTTAGAATATTTTAAAATTTTCAAGACTAAGAGTACGCTATTAGGGACTAGCACAAGCACACCTTTTTTTTACGGGGCATTACATTATCGATCTCCCCTTTGGGATCATTCGTCCTCGAATGATGGGTAGGAACTTGTTGAAACCTTAAAGGTATGGAATAACGCGGACATGATGTGTCCTCTAATAAGGATACACTGATTTGAAACATGACTATATGACTGGAACTACTGATATTCGAAATTCTTATACCGAACATGCATATCTGTTGCATGGAATATGCAACTGAGTCTTTCTCATGAACGCAGGACTGAATACCTGATAACCTGAACTTTTTCTATTGAACGTGCATTTCTAATGCATGCATATCTGACTGAACTGACGTATGAACGTATGACTGAATACGCAATAATAACTAATGCAAAGCTTGTAATAAGAATCTATGCATGCAACTGAATGGGGTATCTCCCCTTTGGGACACTATGTCCTTCTATGAATGCTCAATTCACTAACATACTCAGAAAATTGAGGCGATGCACTAGGCACCTACGAATTGAATCATAACTGAACATCTAGAATCTGAATCTAGTACATGACGCATGAACTGAGCTATACTCGCTACAACTAGTATACTCTATCTTGGAATAGTAACATATCTGAGATGCTGGGTAGCATGATTAAATGAAAAGACGAGAAAACAAGTCATACGAATTTTACTGTTAAACTTATTTGCCGCCCACAAATACTGAACTATACTAGAAACTTATACTCAATCTAGAGTATCTTATCAACACTCTTCCTAACAAAGTCCTAGTAGCATTTGGTAGCAAAAGATCTTGGGCATGAGTCACACAAGATATCCGACTATAGGATCTCAACATTGACATTACTCTGCAGCATGGAATATAGACATATAACTCATAAATTAGGATAGAATTACCAGGCCTTAGTCAATGCGACTTCTTACTTTCAAGATTAGCACACTCCTCGAATACTTCCTTAACTGTACTATTTCCCGTAGATACTATTTGTTCTCGTATTTACATTTATAAATCTTTCTACTAATGTCTATAGTAACTTAAATCCTCTTCACCGTGATCAGGACTAACTCCAACTCACAAAATACTACATGCCACTCCACGATACAAGTCTAAACCATAAGATTCAACCTGCTATATCTCTTAAAATATCACACCCTAAGCCTATCATGCCTTACCACTTCAATGACTAACTCTAAACTATTACTACGAAGTCGCTAGCGCATATAGTGTTCCTTTACAAAAATTCCAACATGTCATTCAAGCCTATCTTTATAACCACCTATGAACTTCAAAGCAAACACTCATAAAGACACACTTCACATATTCCACTAACCATCTATCGATATATCTCCCACATGCTACCCCAAGAACATACACACACCTTTCAGCTAACCATCACATGTATCAAAGACTTGGCCTTGACCTTACTTCACACTTATGGCCTTATCTAAAACAAGCATACTATGATCTTCCATCAACAAGAAATATTTTAGCATCACCACTACCATCACATAAAGTGGAGTCACTAAAGATTAGAACATAAGATCTTGAAGCATGGAAGGATATTATATGAAACTTAACACTTAACTGAGGCCTGAGGAATAGCAAATCAACATCCGGGATTTATCAAAGAAAAATATGAATTGGGATATACATGGCTATAAGCTATATTTCGCCTATCATAAAGAGTATAGCATGAATTATGGGAACTGAGCACACTATAAAGCGTGAATACATGAGTCACGAGCTGCATGACCTCAATTTAGAGTTCATAGCATATGGAATGTGATTCCGACTGCTGAATGAACTGAAGTTCCTCATTTAGGAATCTGGAAGTGCACGTGCTTTTCTATCATATACATGAACATGAACTATGATCATAGAACTGAAACGTGAGGTATGAGTAGGTATTAGAATAACTTAAAAATACTGAAATAGGAATGGGTTGAGCCTCACCCTTCCCTTCTAATGTTCTATGTCATACTGACATCACTAGTAGAATCTGAAGGTCAGACTTGGTTACTTGTTCTATCATCTTCCCCTTGGCTTTAAGCCATCGTCTTAAGTTTCGGAGATCCCTTACTAGACTTTAAACTTAACTGCACTCACTGCACTCTGGGGTTTGAAATATGACAATACGCAAAATTAATAGAACTTAATCCAAAAGACTACACATGAAAGTGGAAAGCCCATTGCTAATACTACCTTCTAAGATACACTCTATATTTTGATACACTCTAAATAGTCATAGTATAATGCTTGCACACTTACTTCTATCGGTTCAACCTTCAAAACTCAACTTAGATTCTAACACTAATCATGGATATCACCAAGCCTTTGATGAACCATACCACTTTCGACATAGCGTACCAATATCGCGACTCCAAACTTATGTCTTATTACTATGAGAATCAAGATCATATAAAAAGGCTCAACACTACCAATCAGAACTCTTTAACCTAGCTATTTAGAACCCATATAACATCTACTCGTCTTTCTCCATCTAGAAACTCAATGGTACTGCTAGCCACACGCAACATGTAATAGTCTTAGAGAAATGCCACAACACCATATCATCTAGGGCATACTTACACACCATACATACAATATTATACTTCATTATGTATCAACTGAAACTTAAGCCATTTCACACACCGTTCAAGACTATTAGATCACTTCTATATAACTAGAATCATTAACCAAGAAATCATCACATCCACCTTCATGGACTTCAACTGTTCAAAACTTAATGTCTAGCTCTAAACATGATTTTACAACCCAACCTTACGCATGATTCTCACTTGGGAACCATGAAATAAACATCAAGAAACACTAGTACACTCGAACTTCATAACAACAATAATCAATCTTGACCTTACGGTCTTCCTTATCATAACTCATTAGCACGTACTATTTTAACACATCAAGCCTACCAAAAATATACATCATTAATCTCTATTTTTACCACCACATTCTACACTTAAATTCAATCCTATAGTTTAGCATCAATCATCTACCATCAATGACGAGTGCAACATAATATACTAATCCATCAAATTGGAACATTCTATCCAAATACCTCAAAATTTGCTACATATCTTCTCATAAATGGTACTAGTTTACAACTACCAACATAAAAAATAAAAAGGTCAAGGGGTAAGGTCACATAATAGACATGATCAACCTTATTATGATATTATAACCCCATACAATCTTATCTACTTATACGGATTTCTCACCTCATACTTACTTACTCAATCATACACTTAGACTACCTTCAATTTCCACAACAACCATGAGTCTATAATTATAACTTACTGGTTAACATAGCCATTTTCCCACTTCAAGCAACCGACAAATCACCCTAACTAACAACTCCTTCTCTACCTTCTACTAAACTAACACACAAGGACGAATCACCGCTTTATCAACTCAATCTCATGCAAACAGATTCAGCTATACATATATTAAACCACACAAGAACAACAAGTTGGATAACAAGTTGCTAATGAATTGAAATAGGCCTTACATGGCTTCACTAAACTTTGATTTTGTATTTTGAATAAGAAAATGAGATGAATGACAAGGCAACTATGCTAGTGAATCAAAAGAGCCCCACACGTCTTCACTAGACTTTATTTTTCAACAACACCTTGATGACAAGATTACATGAGATAGAAATTTAATACGCAATATCCAATAAACTAATAATACACATCTTACACTGTATAAATAAAATTGGAGTCAAACACTTCCTTCATGGACTACCATACCATCCACACATGCTACTAGCTACCACATTAGTTTATCACTATAAAGGGTAAATCATCCTCAAACATCGGTTATTCAACTGAAATATTTATTTACACAAAAATCACCCTCACTCAAACTTCTAACTTTGTGACTTCACATCACCAACTTCTTGGTCTAATTTCATTACCAATAGGTCATGACAACAACACTTTAACTCATACTACTATTCGGGCGAAAATACAGTTCTAACATTCTGTTACACATCATTCCCCCTGAAGCACGACATCTACAACATAAGTTTTTTTAAAGGGACTGAATACACTCAATACCGTATTCAATACCGCAGGATGAAAAGCATGATTTCATCAATATCAAGGTTCACACTCGGATCAATACACTTTGAAGCAAACGGATTCTCAAGTCCTTGCACAATTTTTTTAAAATCTTATATGACTTAATCAGAAAGGACTATATCTTGTAGATTCTAAACTTTTTGCACTTGAATCACCCCAATAATGGGATATGTCTAAGAACATCAGAGTGAGGAAAGAATTTGGGATGATCGTTAATTTCATATGGGCGACATCATAGCACGAATTAGAGTATGAAAGAGGAATATTCTGACTCTACTGCACGAACTAGAACATAAAGAAAGAGAGACATTACTAAATGCCTAGTAGCCTCATGCTTATAAGTATGGGTTGCTATACACCCATAAACAAGACTCTACCCGATGCAATTTTACAGACACCCTGGGATCATGAACCATGCTTTAATACCAAGTTTGTCAGGACCTGAACCGGCGCCCTGGCCGTGATGATTATTTCGAACAATGAAGGCCCGAAACACCCTTATCTATCTGGTAATCATGCACTTAATTCTTATGATAAAGGAAATACGAAAAATACACAATACTACAGAAACATGTTCATGAGTATAATAAAATTAATAATGGGAAATAAAGTCCCATAATATCTATCGATATCTGAAAACCGTCTACAAAATCTCTAATACATAATCACTAATAAATCTTAACACTGTCTGAAAACTGGGACAAGGCCCCCAGTAGACCAAAAAGGCGATAAGAAACAAAATCTGAAAAGACAGGCCTTCTGGAATAGAGAAGGCTCACCACTGCACAATCTGATCAGCTGTCTAAATTATCTACTGCTTATCTGGACCCCTAGACTGAGCCTCAGAACCTGGGAGGAGGGGGGTCAATATAATTGTACTGGTATGCAGAGTAATCCAAATCAAAATAGAGGTTTTTATATAACATAAGTGAGAGATGTTACAAAGCACATTATTTAAAAATGTTTCAAAAAATGCATAGGCATAACATAATAATTTTTTTCAACAACAATGCAACACTTCTGAGCTAGGTGGTACACCCTATAATTTAACATTTACACCAACTGTCAAATCTCGGTTGCCACCGAGATTAGAGTATAAGCGAGCGAAAGACACATAAGATCACACAGGAGGGTTTCTAGACCCAATCAAGTATGGTAGTGCACAAGATCACAAAGGAGGGCTCCTAACCATAGTTTCAATTTGGGATGACATAATGTCATGTACACAAGAAAACATAGCAGGGTACCAAGTTTTCGAGTCGGCAAACACGATTTCCAGCGTAGATTCATTTGACTCGTGCTTTCTTTGGGTAACCACCTATCTTACAAAAACAATGCATCAAACAAAATTTAATCAATCACATGTCGTACTCTGCAGGGTATCGTCATACCTGACTTTCAAGTCTATTTTTGAGCCATAATGCATTAAGCATAATTCTTTCATAAAAACTCAATTCAGACCACCCAACATGCAAATAGTACAAAAGATTTCATGTCCCAAAACATAAAACAAAACTCATGCAAAAACTCTTCAAAACATATGGTGGTCATGTGCTTTTGGCAAAACCATGCACTCTTTCATTATATGGATATTCAACATTTGTCAATACAATCAACCCACTCTTTTGAAATCAAGATTCATAACCAAATCATTCATAAATCACGACATTTCATAACATGCTTTTCAAGATGTATTTCAAAACAATTCATATCATGTGAAACATAGGAAAATTTACATCAAGAGAGGGATTTCATATTAATCATGCTCTCAATTCATATTTCAAGACTTAAACACATACATACATCTATAAATAACTTTCAAATCACTGTGGGGGAAATCCAAAAGGCCAAAACAATATCATTAAAGCTTCTAAAACATGAATGTGTACATGAATTCAAAAACCCCTTTCATAAAACATGATTTTTATGCCCGGGAGAATTTAGGAAAATCCTACGTACCTCTATTTATGAAATTAGTGGGTGCTTCTTGAAGCCTACGTTGCAGGTATTTTGATTCTTCAATTTTTTTTTTAAAATCCACGGTTGAATCTTGTACTACTTCGGTTTTTAGTTTGAAACCTTAAGGAGAGTTCTTGGAGTAATATGATGAATATGGGTGTATTTTGGAGTATTTGGGATTAAATCTCATGTTTAAGATGATTGGGGAATGGACGATTACCAAAATACCGTAAAAATCTCAGAGAAACCTGAAATTTAGCCTGGGGCGAATAGCCAGGCGTCGCCTACCTTGGAGCACCGCTCTAGGCCAGGTGTCGCCTACCTTGGAGCACTGCTCTAGGCCAGGCATCGCCTGCTCTATCATGGTGGTTCTCCCTGGCCAGGCGATCTGCCAGGCGACGCCTGCAGATTGCGGGGGCTCACTGGAATGGCACCCCAAACGTGCCCTTATGCTCGTCTAAAATTCCCGAAACTCTCCCGAGAAGTACTACAACCTTGCCCCATCGCAATGCAACAAAAAAATCTAAAAACGTAGGTCGGGAAGGTTAAAAATAAAATCCCCAAAGATCAAGAGCTAGAAATGAGACCAAGTCTCTTTGACACTTAGAATATTTTCAAATTTTCAAAACTAAGAGTATGCTATTAGGGGCTAGCACTAGCACGACTTTTTTTACGGGGCGTTACAGCCGTGAAACTTAACAACATTTTCAATAAACAAAGAAGCTACCCTATCCGCATCTTCACTATTTTTGCAAGGAATAAAGTGTGCCATTTTGGAGAAACGATCAACGACAACAAAAATTCTATCCCGACCCCATTGATTCTGTGGCATCCCCAACACAAAATCCCTAGAAATATCAAACCATGGGTGTGATGGAGTGGGAAGTGGGGTATATAACCCGTGAGAAGGGAGCCTCGACTTAGCACTCCTACAATCCACACATTGGCCGCAAATTTTGACAACATCTTTGCACATCCTTGGTCAATAGAATTGCTCCTCTAATATTCTAAGGGTCTTATCAATTCCAAAGTGACCCATGAGACCGCCGTCGTGTGCCTCCCTCACAAACAACTCTCTCCAAGAGCTAGAAGGTACACACAATCATCTCCCCTAAAACAAGAACCCATCAAACACGGCATAAGGACTAGAATCTGAGGGCCTCCTTTCCCTACCCATGGCTTCACCTTTCCTAAAGATAGGAGTGAAGTAAGGGTCCTCGGGATACAAATACTTGAGGCTCTCAAACCCCATTAACTTGGAAGAAAAAGTGGACACAAGAACATGTTTCCTAGATAATGCATCGACTACCATATTATCCTTCCCCTTTTTGTATTGAATCACATAGGGAAAGGTTTCAAGAAATTCAATCCATTTGGCATGCCATTTGTGAAGTTTATCTTATGCTCGAAGGTGCTTCAAGGATTCATGATCCATTAGGATTATGAACTCCGTGGTCCAAAGATAGTGTTGCCAATTGCCTAACACTCTAACCAAGGCATACAACTCCAAATCATACGTAGAGTAGTTTAGAGTTGCTCCTTTAAACTTTTCACTAAAATAAGCAATGGGCTTTAAATCTTGCATCAAAACAGCCCCAATGCCTACCTTACTAGCATCGCATTCAACTTCAAACATCTTACCAAAGTTAGGCAATTACAACAACGGTGCTAAAATGAGCATATCTTTCAAGGTCTTAAAGGCCTTAGATTGCTCTTCACCCCACTGAAAAGGTTGGTCCTTTTGGATGATTTCAGTCAAGGGGGTGGCAGTGGTACTAAATCCTTTGACGAACCTCTTATAAAAACTTGCCAACCCGTGGAATCTCCAAACTTCACCCATGATTTTTGGGGTTGGCCAATCTTTAATGGCGGTTATCTTGGATTCGTCTACCTCCACTCCCCTCGATCTCACAAAAAATCCCAAAAATACAACTTTATCCACACCAAAGGAGCATTTTTCAATATTAGCATACAACTTTTCTTTACTAAGAGCATCAAACACACTCCTTAGATGCAAGACATGTTCATTAAGAGACTTATTGTAAACTAAAACATCATCAAAGTAAATCACCACAAATTTTCCAATAAACGGCTTCTTTACATGATTCATTAGTCGCATAAAGGTACTAGGAGCGTTGGTAAGACCAAATGGCATGACCATCCACTCATATAGACCAAATTTGGTCTTGAATGCGGTCTTTCATTCATCATCCAATTGCATACAGATTTGGTGATATCCTCCTCTAAGATCAACCTTAGAAAACACACAAGACCCATTTACGTCATCAAGCATATCATCTAGCCTAGAAATAGGGTGATGATACTTTACCATAATTTTATTTACGGCTTAGCAGTCCACGTACATTCGCCACGTCCCATCCTTCTTCGGCACAAGCAACACCAGGACCACGCATGGACTCATGCTTTTAATCCTTTGTTGAGGAGGTCCTCAACTTTCCATTGGAGTTCCTTCGTATCTGTGGGGTTGCTCTTATAAGCCGGCTTGTTCCGTAATTGAAACCCTGGAACAAAGTCGATTTGGTGCTCAATTCCTCAAAGTGGAGGAAGTCCTTGCGGCAACTCCCTTGGAAATACATCATCAAATTCCTACAAAACATTATAAATAAAAAATGGTATAGGAGAAGTGGATGGGTTAGCATTCAAAACATGAGCCAAAAGTAGCATGGGAGTAGTATCATCATACTCTTTGAAAATGTTGCCCTTGCGAGCCAACATTACCATTGAATCCCTACCCCTCAATGCCAAAACTCCCTTTTTACCCTCACTCCTCCCACTCTCAGGCTCCTCCCCTCTACCCATGGGTTCTTTCTCTTTTTTTTCCCTTTCCTTACAAACTCTTCATTTGTCGATGTTCCTTACACGCTTGTGATGGTGATAGTGGTTGGAGGTCGTAACCCTTGAACTCAAAGGAATAACAGTTGGTTCAGCCATCATGCTTGGTTGAACTATCATATTGCCATAGCCGACCCAACAAAAGATTACAAGTTTGCATAGGAATGATGTCACAAAGCACCTCATATTTATAATTTCCAACTTTGAACCGAATCACCACTTACCGAGTCACCTTCATTTCTCCACAATCATTCAACCATTAGATCCTCTACGGATTTGTATGTGGAGTAGTTGGCAATTTCAGGTGATCCACCATCGAGGCACTAGCTACATTAGCACAACTCCCGCTATCATAATCAAGGAGCACACACTCCCCTTAATGAGGCACTTCGTGTGAAAGAGGTTTTCCCGTTGGCTAGGATCATCCAACACTTTCCTAATCATAAATCTCCGCACCACATAGTTAGTTACTTCAAGTTTGCCTTCTTGAGGCCAAACCTCCTCTTCTTCATCATCACTATGCCTCTCGGCCTCCCCTCCCTATCCATATTGCGAGAATTCTTCATTTTCAACCGTTTCAATCCCCATTTCTTCCCCCAAGAAATACAATTTTCCTTCCCTTAATATTATATTTCTCTGATTAGGACAGTCACTAGCCTTGTGTCCCCATCCATGGCATTTGAAGCATTGGAATCCCTTGATGTTGGAAGAGACATTCGGTTTGCCCTCAAACCGTGGTGGAAGTGGTTGAACACTCTTTCTCATGGGTGGGGTCTTGGATGGTTGTTACTTTAATTTGTTCCACCCCGAAGATGATGAAACAATTTCTTTCCCCTTGGTCCAACCCGAGGACCTTTGGTGGGATTTGGTTTTGTATGCCGACTTTTCCTTGTTCTCTCGTTCAATCTCTAAAGCTGCTTGAAAGATCCCTTCAATAGTTTCAAACTTATGAAGTGTCATGTGCGTAGATATTTCCTTATTTAGGACGACCTTAAACCGGATGATGTCGTTACTCACTTGCTCTCCTCTACCATGAAGTTCAAGATGAGTTGTTGAAACTCGTCATAGTAAGCTGCCACAATTTTTTTTCTTTGCTTCAAGTTGTACAATTTTGCAAGGATTTCATGTTGATAACTTTCGGGAAGGTACCTTTTCCTCATAAGATACCTTAATCGAAACCAAGGAGGGGGTTGCCCCTCAATCAATACGTTGCCAAAACATTTGACATACTCCCACCACGTGGTAGCATATCCCTCAAAATGAGCAATGGCGTAGTAGCTCTTCTTATCCTCCATGAGATCATTCACTTGAAAGATTCTCTCGCATGCATATTCCCATGCAAGAAACTCTTCGGGATCACTTTATCCCTTAAAGATCAGAAGCCCCATTTTTATGGTGTTGAGGCCAACATCCCTTTCCCGAACACCTTGGCCGCCCCTACCTTCAATCCCCCAGTTCTCCCTAGGTTCTACACTTTTACCTCTCATCCAATCTTCCATCAAATAAGGATCATCATGCATTCTATACCCTCCCCTTTCGGTTCTCCCTCACAAATCGCTCTTCTTGCATTGGCGGGTTTTGGACATTTGGAATTTGGTATGGCAGATTAGTATTTAGTGGTGGAGGTCTTTGGATTGGCTGATTTTGGTTTGGAGGAGTAGGATTTAAGGGTGGCATTTGGGTTCCAAGTCCGTCATGTGGGACTTGGTGATGTAGAGAATGGCTAGGTCCTTCAAGGCCTTGGCCTTGTGAATAATAGTTGGCTTGAGATATGGCATTTGGTAGGTGCATTCTTGGGTGTGTGGCTTTGGGGGTAAAGGTTGGGGATGTGTTTTTAGGAGTTGAGGGTCGATAACTCCATTGGATTTCTATCCTTTCCATTCGACCACTAATAGAGGCCACTTCTACCCCTAACTTATCAAGACCCGCATTCACTCTAGCTACATCCAGAGACAAGGATTCATGATTAGCCACAAGAGCATTCAAAACGTTTTGGTCCACGGTTTGTGCATTGGAAGTTTCGGTTTCCATATGTAATGGTTCCATTTGCTGATGTACCTACAAAATGAACAAACGTTAGTTCAAAATACTCTCACACAATCTTCTCACTTGGTTCTTCGAGTGTTGTAAGCTGGCTATCAACTTGTGAGAACTTGGGAATGAGTCGACTCTTGAGTTGGAGTGGATTTCGGTTTGAATACTCAAAGATATTTTGTATGTACTTGAACCAAAAATAACTACAATTTTAAACGAGAAAAGCACTACAAAGAACGTTGACACGAAGTCGTACTTGAAAAATAGTTCACAACTTAGTAGATTCTTACTTAGTTGCCAACTAGTGTAGGAGTCAATAGAAAGGAAACTAGTAGAGACAAGAAAATAAACTTGGAAGGTCCTACGACTTGAGTTTTGTTGTTGATGTGGCCCTCACTTCTTTTTATTTTTGGCCGTTTGAATTTGTTGTTAAAGTGGAGTATGATTTTTTTTCTCAAGACTTAAGGGGTTCAATCCTGTGTGTTGATGAGGATTTTCAGTTTTGAAGTACCAAGACAAGGCCTTGGACTCTTTTTCCAAAGGTCAAAAAGGTGTCAATAAACTTTTCACCAACTTGCACCAAAATGGCAAAGCACCTTTTTGTTTTGGCTTTGTCCCTTTCCTCTTTGGTCCTTCTTGAAAAAGGTTTTGACACTCTTTTGGTAAGGGAGTTTTTGGGGGTGTTTGGCTGATTTTCCTTTTTGGTGTTTTCTTGAAACTATTTCCAAGACAAACACAAGACCTAACCTCTCTCTTCCTCTTTTCAAATCAAACACCCCTTTTGTTAAACATTCACCTCAAGAACATTATGAAGAACAATAAGAAAATTATGAACAACAATAACATTCACACTGTCCAACCCTTCAACAACACTAAACAAAGCTTCAAATCTTGGACCTTAGACTCAAGTGTGCTAGGGGGGACAACAAGATAACGCACGAAACTACTAAGACAAGTAAACATAACACCTAAATCTAGACACTTCTCGGCCAACACAAGTCACCAGATAACACTTTTTTTTTGCCTTTTTTTTTTTTTGACTTTTTCAACTAGAAGAGCCCAAGATTGGTGGTGTAAGAACACGACCAGCCTTCGCTATGATACCAAACGGTTTATATAAGAGCTCAAAACTGTCCACAACTCACAAAAACAGTTCACACGTACAAGACATCAAATGGAAACAACAAACACACAAACTTGAAAAATAAGGAGATAGATAACTTGACACAAAGAGAATATAAAATGTAGCAACTAAAGAGTGTAACAAACTCTAAAACCTCTACAAATCACATTAAGAAGCACCAAGTTCTTACGGGAACACAAGAGGAACTCGGTTCACTCAAGCACTTTCGTTTCTAGCCGTCTCACAACACAAGTGGAACCTTTCACTTGTGAAGCTTAAAATGTTTAGTGGTCTACTCTCTTCTTGAGAGGAAATATGGTGTTCAATGTTACAAAGTGATTTCAAAATAAGCTAACTAAAGAGAACAAGACTAAAGAAACACCTTAAATAGTCTTTACAAAAAAGGATGGCAAAAAAGACCCCTTTGCCCTTAATGAAGGGGTGGCAGGTGTGGAGTGTTTCGGGAAGCCTTAGGGTGTCTTTTGGGCCCCTAAGGTCAGCTGCCACATGTCAAGACGTACACCCCCTTGGGTGAGTTCGCAATAAGCTCAACCGCGTCCATTTTCATAAACCCGCCTTGAAGCCTTTGTAGTTCCCGAGATTGACTTCTAGTAAATGGTCTCAAGCCCGTGACACCCGTATCACCTACAAATGTGATACCAGCGGCGAAAGTGACTGTCATTATCAAAGTGGCCATAACAATATGCATTTGAGCTGATTTCATAATAGTTTCGACATACGCTTGATCTTTCTTTTTAGCTTTTTCTTGATCATCTTCCCACAGTTGAATTTTGCCTCCTGCTCCCGTTTCAGCATTTGGATTGGGCATGTACTCGTACTTCCTCTTTACCTCAAAGTCGCGTTTTCCAAATTGGCCAATGCTACACAAATCCTCCATCAATTTCTCCTATTTTCATCAATAGTACAGTTTATGTTGACAATAATTTCAATAGTTATCTGAAAATTCTATCAAATAGTATCAATTATGATATTTCAGATAATTAGCATATAGTACGGAGGCATTTGAACTTGAAAAGGAGTATTTGAAGTTTTGTAGAACTACTTGTGTTTGGAAAAAAATCTCAAATCGTTCTTTCACTTGACATAATCCTTAAACTAGTATATCAATATATACTCAAGTACAACCAGTATTTGGAAAACAAATGTGCGGCTACTTACCTTCTTTGTTGTCGCTGTGCATGACAATGCTATATCAAGTGGGGTCTGGTTTTGTTTGTTAAATGACATCTTCTTTGCTCTAGGATGGTTTATTAATTCAGGCACATGGTTACCAGAGGCAGCAAGCAAATGGACAGGAGTGTTGCCGTCACTATCTGGCTCATCAACAAGGCTGTCGCACTTATCAGAGCCTAATAAGACGCAGACTACCTCGTCTTGATTGTTCAATACGGTAACATGAAGAGCATTTTGACTGTTGCTGTTAAGCGTATCCCGACAATCGGGGTAGTGATTTAATAGCTTCTCTATCATGTTTACGTCACCTTCACCAGATGCAATGTGAATTGCTGTCGTCCAGTCATTTTCACTGCCTGCCGGAAGGTACACTAACGATTTTTTCCACGCCAGCATATCAGATACTACATCCGCCAATCCTAATTTAACAGCATAGTGCAGTGAATTCCAACCCCATTAGTCAGGTTCCTCGCATAAATGCTTATTCCAACGCCATAGTGATCTAATGCAATCTGGATGCGTCAACATGATAAATGCATAAATAAGGGGTTAGCTCTTCTCGCAAATATAGTTGCACAATAGACATTATGAAAGCATCAACAGATTATGGGAAAGTCAGCTGAGGTTAGATATTGGTACAGCAAATAACAAAAATTGTGTACCTTTATGTTTCTGAATTACTGCTGCATGCAGAGGCGTTCTTTTAGATGGACCTACAGATATATTAGACGGTTTCTTGCAGGATTCCAAGATGTTAATCAAAGCATCATGAAATCCAGATTCAGCCGCCAGATGCAGTGGCGTCTCATGAGCATGGTTGGATGGAAATTCAAATTCATGATCTTCTTTCCCCAAGAGCTTAACCACATCTAGATGTTGGCTCCGCACGGCCTTGTGCAGGGCTGTATCTCCACTAGTATCCGTCATCCTCGTGAGTTTCTCCTTAGTATTATGATCTTCGACACATGCAAGTAGCACACAGACTACTTCAGTGTGCCCTTCGTTAGCTGCTATGTGAAGAGCGGTTTCATTTTTCTTGTTTTGACAGCATAACAATGCTGGAGTAATCTTAAGGACTTCTGCCGCGAAATGGGAGTGGCCATAGAGGACTGCGACATGGAAGACCGTGTTTCCCTTTGGAGTGAGTTGGTAACTGTTTTCTTCATCCCTTTTCAGATGATCAGCAAGTAGAAAATCGCCATCTCCGATATTGCCTATCATCGCAGCACTGTACAGGGACGGATCCATTCCTTCTGATTTGGTGTTTTATCCAAAATCTCCCAATGATAATCCTGGGAGTCCTTTGGTGATAAAAAATAAGACACAACTAAGTGTGAACTGATGGATGAAGTATATACATGTACTTGATGAAGTCTACTCACCTAAGTCTTTGCTATAGAATATCTTAATACTATGCCAGCCTGGTGTAGAACTTTCTAGGTGTGTTATATTATTTTTAATGAAGACTTTGTTGAGTCTTTTATATTAGAATATCTAAAGATACCGGACTGGTCAATTTTGTAGCCGACATTGTTGATATCAAAGAATCCAATGAACTTGAAGTCCTTTGCTTCTTTTTCCAAGGGATAACTATAGCCTTCCACTAGCAACAAATACCAAGTATCAAGGCTAGAACAGATGGAAAAAAATACCAACTTCGTTGACAACTGGGCTTCACCTGTGAATGCTACTAGCTAAAAAGGGGGAAACCGGTACACTAAAGCTCCCGCTGTGCGCAGGGTTCGAGGAAGGGCCCTATCACAGGGATTTTTTGCATGCAGTCTTACCTTGCATTTCTGCCATGACAGCAACTTTACCTGTTACTCCAAGGCGCCCCTGCATATGAAGACGACATTTATGTCATGTGTGGGATGGACCCCACATTGATGAGTCTGAAACTTGTATTAATTAGAAGAAAGACTCAGCAGAGACTTGACTATATTAAGAGTGATTGTTTTCCTATATAATGTTTCAGCAGAGACTTGACTATATTTAAGAGTGATTGTTTTTCTATATAATGTTTCAGCAGAGACTTGACTATTAAGAGTCAACTTAGTATATGTCAAGGTGGGTCATCTTAGTATATGTCAAGTTGTAGCATTATTCAAGTTGGGTCATCTTAGGATATGTCAAGTCGCCATCAATAACCCCACACCAACCCATTTTGTCTAGACATAAGGAACAAGTTTGACAGAATTTTGTAATCTCGATTCGAATTAAATCTATATTTATTTTTAAAATATATATTAAGATGTACAAATTATTAGTTTGGAATCCATTAACACAACGGGGATGGAATCCAAAACCGTAAACTTCAGATCTTTGATCTGCCTCTACATTCTGTTGTGCCCTCAGTGGCAAGAAAATAGAAAGCACATTTAACATAGCCAGAAGCGGATCCAAGGTTGAAACTATCTATGACCAATTCCAATTTTAGTAGATTTTACATATAAACTTATATTATGTATGAAAAGAATTGAATTCAGATGAACACGAGACTATGCACATAGCAGCTAATGAGGGGCATAGTTTGAAAAAGGAACAAGAAAGAAACAAAAAGAGAAAAAAATAAAAAGAGTATTATGATAGGTTTCTTCTTAAACACCAAATGAATTATCCCAAAAAGAAATAGGCAAGGCCACAATTACATACACAATGATGAAGGGTATTTATGGAATAGCATGGAAATATTATACATTTGAAAAAGGCTTAAGTTATATGTGACAAAGTAGTAGCTTAGAAACCAGTTATAAATGCAATTACAACTGCTGACATTGAAAGGAACTGCAAAATTGTTGCAACTCTATTAATGTTCATCAGAACTCTTAGCTCTTTTGAGGTCTTCGGCCGGTGATTCGCAGCCATGACGAAGTAGCTAAACACAGCACCAGCGGAGCATACAAAGGCAATGGCATCCGTAACAACGAATGCATGGAATGCTGATTTTTTCATTAGTATTGCCATTCCTTTGTTAATGTTATCGCGATCTGTTAAGAGTACGAGTGGGATGGACCCAACTTGGATGAATCTGAAACGACGTGTATTTTTATAATAAAAAGAAAGACTCAGCAGAGACTTGACTATTAAGAGTGATTGTTTTCCTATATAATGTTTCAACAAGAGAGAAAGCAAAGGACATACCAAGTATCATAATCTTGGATAATATCCCAAAACGAAACAGAATGGCGGATGCCGTGGTGGTGTTCATGGTGAATCAGCTGGTCAAGCGGGTTGCAGATGCAGCACTGCCCGTGATACCTGTGACAAGAATGATGATGGTGTCGATGCCAAAGACGGAGTCAGAGGGTAACGATCAAGAAGACAGAGCTAGGAGAGATGAAAGAATGGTTGAAAATATCTAGAAGACAGAGCTAGCCAAATACATTTAGTTGTCGCAGCTTTATTAATGACAGTGACCTTCACAGCTGGCTTTATGTTACCAGGAGGTTTTGAAAGCGATACTAATAGTCCTAATAAAGGGATGGCGATTCTATTAAGGAGAACAACATTCCGTGCATTTGTCATTTCAGATGTCATCGCCTTTGCATGCTCCACTGCAGCTGTATTCGCCTACTTTCTCATGGAAACAAGTTCAATATCATCTGCAACAACAGAGTTAAAATTTATCATCGAGCTTTATAACATGGCAGTTCGTTTGAAGTTTCTGGCGATGACAGCAGTTGTAGTTGCATTTTCAACTGGTTTGTATGTTACTTTAGCACATTCTGTTGGTCTCGCCATTACTGTCTGTGTCATCAACGGCATTTCTTTTTATGGGATCTGCGGAATGATTGTTATTTCCGGAAACTAACATCCCAAGAGAAAGGTTTTCTCTGTTAGTTTTTATGCTCTTTAATATGAGGTTTTCTATGTAGGTCAACTGATCACATCATAAATAATATTATGTTTTTTAGTTTAGTTGTGTTGTTTGAATTATCATCTCCATGATTTGCAAACAATAAGTTTTCACGTGATGCCCGCTCAATTTCGAACTCAACATCGCCTTTGAAATTTACTATCATAAATAGATAGTTGCCACTACTAATTAAATGTATTTGAGCTGTCTTCATAATATTTTTGACTATTATTTCATCTCACCTAACTCTGTCTAAGGGGTGTGAATTTACAACCCCAAAATTACATTTAAAGTAGCCTAAGGTTTTCATCCACTTCACATGGTGTGATACCAAAATGACCAAGGAAAGACACCAAAACAGTCCACAAATCGCACAAAATAGTCCACAAGGTACAATAGACCAAACAGCCTACAGACTACAACTCAAGAACCCAAGATTACTAGGTGTTCAACACCAAAACAGCAGCTACACCAGAAGAACAAGATGATAACAATAGGAACGGAACACAAGAACAATGTAACAACAACACACGGCTTTACTAGAAACAACTATAAACTTGTACAACGATTACAAGAACAAAAGATAGGAAGTATGACATACAATATTACAAACAATAAGAACCGAGGTATATATTAAATACCAAGACCCTTTACACTCATAATATCAACACCAACATTCTATGATGACACAAGAGGGCGTCCACCTCTCAAGCACCAAGGTTTCTAATAATGTTTTGCAACACTAGTGATTCCACACTAGTATCACTCTAGTTACGGTTGCTCTCACTCTCTCAAGAGGAGTTTCTTTCAATAACATTCAAAAACTAAATAACATTCAAAAACTAAGGAAATAAACCCTACAAGGTTCTATTTATACAACATTACAAATAATAGAGAAATGACAAAAGAGACCTTTCATTAAAGGGCTCCAAAAGCAGCCCCTTAGGTCCACTACTAAATGTATTTGAGCTGCCTTCATAATATCTTTGACTATTCTTTCATCTCATGGAGAGCGTTGGCGTACTTTGTAAAGTTGTTGCCATGTGATCAGGAGGTCACGTATAATTAATAAATAAATCTGCAATGAACTTGGAAGTCATTTGCTTTCTCGAGGTGAAACAACAACAACTAACAGTATTTTTTGTATAGCTCTGGAACATCTAAATTTTTAAAATCTGCAATATTGAATTAATCTTAAAATATCATACTGGTCCATCGACTAAAAAAAGTCTTTGTCAATATATAAATATCCTAATGAAGTCTTCGCTGAGTTTTTGCATAACTAAAATATCTTAGAACTGACAAACTGATCCATCAACTTGTAGGACTAGCTGTAAATATATACATTATGGCAAAATAGTCATATCAATCATTATTGTTTTTTTCTTAAAAGGGGTATTAAATCCAAAGTGGACAAGTAAAAGTGACCGAAGAGAGAATATATAAAGTCAAGGCATAATACATTGATGTGTCGTTTAATGTCGCCCCTTTTATGCTCTCCAACTTTGAGTGTGCATATAAGGGTCTATTATTTCATTTTAAAGTATTCGGAGGTAATAGGACCTTCTGAAAATATGATCAAAGTTCAGGGGTACTTATTCCATTCCCAAAAGAAAAAGAAGAAAGACAATTTGTTTGGTCATAGCTTGAAAAAAGGAAAAGAAGAAAAGCAAAAGCAAAAGAAGAAAAGCAAAAGAAAAAGCATTGATTGGTAACTTTGAGTAAATAGTTAACTAACCTGCTATAACAATTTAATTCACAAGTGTATATGTAACTCAATAGAGAAAATGCACTGTTTTCAGCCTAAATTATAAACGAAATTGTTGAGATACACTCCAACTTAAAGGGGTCCTATTAACCCCAGGACTAAACACACTGAAGGTCCACGTAGGCACACGTATGTGCCACGTACGCACTAAAGTTTCCAAAATCACGGTTTAATTAGTACTTGGGGTAATAGAACCCTCCTAAGTTCGGGTGTGTCTCAGCAATTTCGTTTATAGTTCAGGGTGGAAACAGTGCATTTACTCAACTTAATATGATTCTTCATCCAAAAAAAAAAAAATCTTAATATGATTCCTGTATACCTTAGTAATTCAATTTACTATGTTATAGGAGGTTGTATGACTTGATTATGGTTAGTAGAATAGGCTAGTTTGGCCAAGCTATCAGCTACTTGGTTGCACTCTTTCCATCAGTGCTTTACATCAAAGTTTGCCTCATTCTTGATTTTCAGCATATTGTCGATAAATCTGTTTCAGTTTCAGGTGGCTCGAGACTTGTCTAGCAATCATACTTGCAATCGCCATGGATTCAATTTCGAGGGTGAAATTAGTGTATCCGTGGTGATAACACGATTTCACTGCCAGACTTGGCTGGAAGGGCCTCTGCACTATTGTTGCTGCTTCATTGAATTGCGA
>NC_061115.1:216389364-216436258 GCF_002878395.1 Capsicum annuum | reverse complement strand
CCAACATCACCTTTTCAAGACTTGACAACCACTTTTCCTTAAAACAAGGAACCTTGTCTTGTGGGACTAGTGAGGTCAAAAATCACCTTTTGAGTTTGAAAAAAAAAAGGGGGTTTGAAAAATGTTACAACACTTTATGTTTTCCATCCCAATAACAAGTCATCCATTACAAAAGATCTAAGGGGACTAAGACTTCAAGTTGATGAACTATTTATGTGGACCCGTGGCCATTAAAATGCTGCCACATCACCCTAGTTACTGTTCACATGATAATTAAGCTGAAATTTGGATGTTCTAGTTTCTAATTATTGATTCCTAGTTTCCTCTAAATGACTTGAGAACTAATTAACAAACTAGTACATTCCTACTAGCTTGTCAATTAGTCACTTGAAGCCTTGTGTTCGTGTCAACGTTTGTTTCTGTGCTTTTGTCATTTGAATACGTTGTAACTCTTGGCTCTAGTCCAATGAGAATTCTTTGAGTTTCAAACAAGAATCCATTCCGGGCAAGAGCATACTCATACCTTATGGATTCACGGGTTCCTAGCCAATCTACAACTCTTGTGGAACTTGAGTGTGAGTGAACCAAGAGAGTGTGAGTGAGGAGAGGGATTTTAAACTAACTTGTTTGTTGCTTGTGTTGGTGATACCTTGATAATGGAGGTAACCACGTCTCAAACCGTGGATTCTAATGAAATGGAGAATATGAGGGTCACTCTTGAGGCTATGACCCGAGCTCTTGAAAGGTTGAGTACGAAAGTGAGAGCCATAAGGGGAGAAGCGACAACTTTTAGTGGGAGGTTAGAACAAGTGGAGAGTCAAAGGAACTCTCGTCCTTCTACTCCTCGACATGTTTCGTCAAGTGGACATGATAGAAATTCCTCCGCCACCTTTACTCCCGAAACATGGCCACAATTGCCAAATCCTTCACTAGCTCCACTAAATGCCACAAGCCAAACCACTTATAACCCTCTAAACCGAGACTCCAATAGACCAACCCATTCCCAAATGTCTCAAGTTATGCAATAGGTACTCGGACGTCAAATGCCTACACAAAATTTGAACCCACCTTGCAAGCTCCACTAAACCAAAGACCACCACCTCCACAAAATCTAATTCCTCCAAATCAAGTTCCAAATGTCCAAAATCATCCCGTCCACCTTGAGGAATATGATAGAGAGGATTATGAAGGGTATGGAGCCTTTGACAATGCCTACATGAGGGAGGAAGAGATGAGAGAAGGTCGTGTGGATCCAAGGAGATACCGAGGAAATAGATAAAGGGGAAACCAACACCTAGAGAGAGACGTAGGCATCAATACCATCAAATTGAGCCTACCTATCTTTAAGGGTGAAAGTGACCCCAAGGTGTATCTTGCTTGGGAGTCGGCGTGTGATAAAGTGTTTTAAGTGAATGATATCTCAGAGAAAAAGAAGAGTTGTTATGCCATAGCTCATTTTGAAGGCTATGCTAACACTTGGTGGGAATACGTAAAGCGGTTCGGCAATGAGTTGGTAGAGGGACAACCACCACCATTGTTTTGGTTGAGGTACCTAATGAGGCAATGGTATCTTCCCAAAAGTTATCGTCATGAGTTTCTTGCTAGGTTGTACAATTTGCGACAAAGGAATCGAAGTGTTATGGCATACTATGATGAGTTTCAACAACTCATGTTGAAGCTTGATCATCGGGGAGAAAAAATTGGCCATGACATTATTCGGTTTACGTGTGGGTTGAAAAAAGAGATCTCCACTCATTTGATGCTTCACAAGTTTGATATCGTTGAAGGGATTTTCCAAGCGACTCTTGAGATTGAAAGGGAGCATAACGAGAGGTCGCCGTTCAAGGAAAAGGGACCATCAACCTCGGGTTGGTCGAGGAGCAAAGATATGGTTCAACCATCTTCGAGTTGGCCCAAAAACAAGGACAAACCCGCCACTACAAGTCTGTCTGAGCCTAAAATAGTCCATAAATTTCCTCCCCGATAAGAAGCTCACAAGTATCCTAATCCTAAAGAGTTCCAATGTTTCAAGTGCCAAGGTTGGGGACATAAAGCCAATGAATGTCCAAACTGGCACAATTTGATCCTAAGGGGAGGGAGATTGTATTACCTTGGTAAGGAAGTGGGTCTTGAAAAAGAAGAGAATGAGGCCGAGCCTTAAGATGGAGAGAAATCCGAAAATGAGCTACATGATGATGATGATTGTGAGGATGCTTATCCGCAAGAAGGGGAGTGCGTGGTTCCAAACTTTGTAGTGAGGCGTGCCATGATTAGTAAGGCGATAGATAACCCTATACAATAGGAGAATATATTCCTTACTACAGGTCTTTTGAAGGGAAGTGTGTGTACTGTGGTAATAGATAGTGGAAGTTGTGCGAATGTGGTTAGTGTTGGAATGGTGAACTTCTTAAAATTGCTGACTATACCTCACACTAGTCCTTACAAGTTGCAATGGTTGAATGAATGCGGCAAGTTAAAGGTCACAAGGCAATGTGTGATATGTTTTAAGATATCCAACTACCATGACGAGGTGCTTTGTGATGTGATACCAATGCAAGCTTGTCACTTGTTGTTAGGAAGGCCTTGGCAATATGATAGGTCGACCAAACATGATGAAAGGTCCAATCGGTATATACTTGAGAAGGATGGCTGAAAGGTCGCTCTTCATCTATTATTGCATTCCCAAGTGAATGAATTATACCAAAAGATGCGGGAATTGAGAGAAAAGGGAAAGAATGTCGAGAGTGAGGGGAAAAAAGGGAACCCGAGAGTGAGGGAGTAGGGGAAACCGAGGGGATCCTAATTTCTAAGGGGCAAAGAAGTGTGGTGATGATGGCTAGGAGGAAAGAATTATTTGTGGATCATGAAGAGGACACTCCGATGCTCCTCTTGGGTCATTGTTTTAACACTAACGCCACTAACATTTCCATTTCTCCTCCTATTTCTCATGTTTTACAGGATTACGAGAATGTCTTCCCAAAGAAATTACCGCAAGTACTGCCCCCACTTCAGGGAATTGAGCACCAAATAGATTTTGTGCCGGCTTCACAACTGCCCAACAAACCGACTTATAGGAGAAACCCGATGGATACCAAAGAATTGCAATGCCAAGTTGAGGAACTCCTCAACAAAGGATATATCAAGGAGAGTATGAGCCCTTGTGCGGTTTCGGTGCTACTAGTTCCCAAGAAACATGGGACTTGGCGTATGTGCGTTGATTGTTGAGCCATCAACAAGATAACGGTAAAATATTGTCACCCTATTCCTAGGTTAGATGATATGCTTGATGAATTGAGTGGTTCATTTTTGTTTTCTAAAATTGATTTGAGGAGTGGCTATCACCAAATTCGTATGCAACCGGGTGATGAATGGAAAACCGCCTTCAAGACCAAATTCGGTGTCTATGAATGGATGGTTATTCCATTCGGCCTAACAAACACTTCAAGTACTTTCATGAGACTAATGAATCATGTGATGAAGCCATCTATCGGAAAGTTTGTTGTTGTTTATTTTGATGATGTATTAGTGTATAGTAAGTCCTTAGATGAGCATGTAAAGCATTTACAATGTGTGTGTGATGTCCTCCGAAAGGAGAAGTTATATGCTAATCTAGAAAAGTGTTCTTTTGCTGTCCATGAGGTTGTATTTCTTGGGTTTGTGGTGAGCTCAAGAGGGTTCAAAGTGGATGAATCTAAGATTGACGCCATTAAAAATTGGCCAACTCCCAAAACCGTAGGTAAAGTGAGAAGCTTCCATGGGTTGGCTAGTTTTTATAGACATTTTGTCAAAGGATTTAGCACCATTGCCGTCCCCTTGACCGAAGTGATTAAAAAGGAAAGGCCTTTCAAGTGGGGAGACGAACAAGCTAATGCCTTCGAGAACTTGAAAGCTATGCTCATCTCGGCCCCTTTGCTACAGCTGTAGAATTTTGACAAGACTTTTGAGGTGGAATGTGATGCAAGCAAAGTTGGCATAGGCGTGGTTTTAATGCAAGAATTGAAGCCTATTGCCTACTTTAGCGAAAAGCTCAAAGGAGCAATTCTAAACTACTCTACATACGATTTAGAGTTTTATTCCTTGATTAGAGCCTTGGCCACTTGGAAACATTATTTGTGGCCTAAAGAATTCGTGATTTGAATGGATCATAAATCCTTGAAGCATCTATAGGCACAAGACAAGCTTAACCGGCGGCATGCCAAATGGATTGAATTTCTTGAAACTTTCCCTTATGTTATTCAATACAAGAAGGTTAAAGACAATGTGGTTGCCGATGCTTTGTCCCGAAAACATGTGCTTGTGTCTACTTTGTCATATAAGTTGATGAGGTTTGAAAGCCTCAAGTCTTTATATCCCGAGGACCCTCACTTCGCTCCTATCTATAGGGAAAGTGAAGAGTTTGAAAGGGATAGGTGGGTTACGGATAGGGGTTCCTATCCCTATACCAAATTTGATGGATACTTGTTTAAAGGTAGACGATTGTGTGTTCCCTCAAGTTCGTGGAGAGAATTATTTTTGAAGAAAGCACACAATGGCAGTCTAATGGGCTATTTTGGGGTTGAAAAGACCCTCAGAATTTTGGAAGAACAATTTTATTGGCCTAGAATGCACAAGGAAGTGGCCCGGGTTTGCGGCGAATGTGTTGAGTGCAAAGGAGCCAAGTCACAGCTCCAACCCCACAGGTTGTACACCCCATTGTCCACCCCTTTGCGTCCTTGGCTTGACATATCAATGGACTTCGTGTTGGGATTGCTGAGGACTAGAAGGGGGTGGGATAGTATTTTTGTCATGGTGGATCAGTTTTCTAAGATGGCTCACTTTATTCCTTGTTCTAAATGTGATGATGCACCTAGCGTAGCCTCTTTGTTTGTTGATAATGTTGTAAAACTTCATGGTGTTCCGAGGACCATAGTGAGTGATTGGGATTCTAAATTTCTAAGCCACTTTTGGAAGTCCATGTTAGGTAGACTCGGTACTAAGTTGTTGTTTTCGACTTCATGCCACCCACAAACTGATGGCCAAACGAAAGTAGTAAATAGGACCTTAGGGTCTATGCTACGGTCCATGGCTAAAGGAAAAATGACTTCTTAGGAGAAGCACTTACCGTTGATAGAGTTTGCTTATAATCGTGTTATACACTCGAGCATGGGGATGACACCCTTTGAGTGTGTATACTGCATCAACCACCTCACCCTTTTGGATTTAACCCCTTTGTCAAGTGATCTTGTGATAAGCTTAGATGGAAGCAAACGGGCCAAGGCCATGTAAAAGCTACATGAGAAGGTGAGGTTGCGGTTGGAGAAGAAAAACCAAGAAGTTGCGAGGCGAGCCAACAAAGGAAGAAGAAAGCTCATTCTTGAACAAGGATATTGGGTGTTGGTGCACCTAAGGAAGGATGGATTCCCGTCTCAAAGGAATGCTAAGTTGATGCCACGGGGTGATGGCCCATTCCAAGTATTAGAAAGGATCAACGACAATGCCTACAAGATTGATCTACCCCCGGAATATCAAGTGCATAACACTTTCAACGTGTGTGATCTCTCTCGGGTGGAAATGGTGGAGAATAGCAATGATCCGAATTTGAGGACAAATTCCCTTCAAGATGGAGAGGATGATATGGGAATTCCTAGATCAAGACCTTTCACACAAAGCCAAGCACGTGAGTTGCAACGACTCCAATCCTTGTTCACATTCTTGGCTATGTGTGAGGCCCTGGTGAGCCCATCTAAGGGCCTATATTTAATAAACTTTAAAGAGGCCCACCAAGACACCCCAAACCCACCCATTTAAATGCCAAGGTAATTTGGTCTTTGTCCCTCCTTTCTAAGAGACTATATAAGCCATGTAATAGGGCTAGTCTTGCTTTAGTTCATTTCTATTATTCAAGAAACAAAGACTTGTAAATTTTTTACTTCTCTTTCTCATCATTTGGACAGGCCAAAACCAAATTCTCACTAGTAGAGTGATACTAGTGTTGTATCTTGGCTAGAAACTAGGTTCTTTTTGGTCCAAGTAAGAACTTGGTATTGATATTTATTAGTCTTAGGGTCCTTTCTCTTGTTAGCGTTCTTAGATTAATGAATATTGTGTGTCAAGTTTCTATCTCTTTCTTTGTAAATCTTGTTAACATTGTGTTGTTGAATATAAAAGTCTAGTGAAGCCGTGTGGGGCTCTTTCGATTCACTAATAATATTTTCTTTGTTGTTCTTGTTGTTAAACTCACTTTTCTAGTTCAAACAAGTGTTGCAAGCCTAGTGAAGCCGTGTGTGGCCATTTTCGATTCACTAGCACTTTTTTGTTCATCTTGTTGTTCTTGTGTTGGTTGGAATCTCTTGATACACACTTAGCATTGTCTCAAAAACCTAGAGGGAAAAGTTCTTTTAGGACAGCAGAACATTTCTTTGAGAAGGAAAAACAAGAAAGAACAGGGAGAAATAGTTAGCTAGTTGAGTGTTCATGATGGTATTGAGTTTTCCGATGGTGGTGGAAGTACGAAGTTAGCTCGTAGTACTATTTTGCTGCCCCGAAAGAGGTGAATATACTCTCGTCCCTTTTAGTTCATCATTTTCTGCTTTCATCTCTTTCTTCGTAGCCATAGTTGTTGGTCGTAATCGTGAATAAGGCAGGATTGTTCGCTGTAGATGGCTATGATGGCCCTAGATTTGTTGGTAATATCGTTGCTTTAATTGTTTGCCCTTTTTCCTCAAAGTTCTGATTCTGTATTTATTTCTAAGAAAAAGAAAAGTTATGTTTGAATGTTACTTTTCCTGAGTATACCTTCATCCAAAATTGTTTTATTTTTCCCTTTTGTATGTTTGGAATTGTTTGTTGTAGAGGCATTGAAGGTCGTAGGTTTTGTTGCAATGATGATTCTCGTTTCAATCTCATTCTGTGTTATCTGTAAATTATGTTAAATTTAGGCTCGACTGATTGTTTTGGTTTCTATATATTGTCTTCTTCTGGTTTTATCTTTCCATTCAGTTTTGTCCATCCTTCAGTAAAGATCTTGATCATTTGCTCAAAAATGTTGAATCTGCTTTTTGATGTAGTTTGACTTACTGAAATTTGCTGACTTTCCCCTTAGAAATTATACGTTGTAACTATGTTGGTTGTCTCAAAGTGCTTTTTTTTAGAACCTATGAGAATGTTTTGAAGGTTGTGACCCTATTGGTGAGTGAAAGTTTTCTTATGAAACCGCCAAAGAAAAAAGGACGGACTAAGCAAGTCTCATTAGTCGGTTGTGTATTTTTACCTTTGTTCTTTAATTTTAGGATTTTACACACTTCAATTTGATTTATTTTGTTTCTCTACGTGTCACATTCAAGTTTAAACCTTTATTTCTAAACAAAGTCATCCAGGTGTGTGAACCCGGCATAACATGATTTCTTGAACTATGTTCCGCCTTGAAAAGCTAAATTTTCTTTCCAATTCTCTTATTCTACTTGGACTATTATATATGCACAAAGGCTTGATCTGTAGCTCTCTTTGATAATTCCATTTCTTTAGAGTTAGCCTCTACTTTCTTCTTGTTTACGTGGGTTAATGCTTATGTTGTGATAAAAGACTTGTTTTCTTGTAATCATATTTGCATCGTCTCTTTACTTTCGAAATCTTATGTCATTTGTTCTTGCACTAATTCTGTGAATAGTCTTTTCCTTTTATCCTTATTCATGTTTAGCCCAAACATAAGGCATAAATCATGGAAATGCATGTCCTTGTTTTGTTTTTCATTTGTCGGTTCTCATTTTTATCATATGTAAATGTGTATGTGCATCATTATCATGCAAAATTTGGTCCTTGATGTGTCTTTTATTTTGAGGTATGTTTGTTTCGAATGGGCATTAATCCCTTTATTCTTTTCTTTGCATGAACTCGCTCGGGAGTCCAATTGGGCTCTTTTCCTTGCATTACGCAACGGGCCATTAAGGCCCATCCTTTAGAAAACTTTGAAAACCGGATACGTGGCGTATGGATACGAGGAATCGAAAGAAGAATGGGTTAAAGTTCCATCTTTGAAGTAGCAAAGGGGACTTGAAAATCTCGTTATTTCTTCTTTATTGATTTATTTATCCATTATTTATTTATTTACTTATTTATATTTTTGTTTATTTAGTGACTTATTTATTTATTTATTTATTTGGGCCTCAAAGACAAAGTTTTAAATTTAATACAGGTGGAGCGAGACTCGAGCCGAAAAGGGCTCGAAAACATAGAATTAGAACAGGTGAAAGATGGGTCAAAAACCCAACTAGATTAGGACAGGGTCGACGGTTTGAGCTTAAAAACCTAAATCACTACTTCTCCCCTTTCCCTTTTTTCTATTTGCTTACTTATTTTATGTGTGTTTTGCGAACCTAGTAAAATCCTTAGTCAAGTAGCTAAAAAACTGGTTTTGCATAAACACCAAAATATTCCTAAAATCGCTTTTCTTTTCAAAAAATAAATTTTTTCAAAGTTAATCAAAAGACGATTTTCAAACAGTCCGGATAACCGCAAGTTAGCTAAAGGGATAAGCTTGAATGTGACACCTAAAACGTCCACTAAAGGGATAAGCTTGAATGTGACACACTCCGCTAGGGATTTTCAATTGTTTGAAGGTCTTGCTTTTCTGTAAATGCTACTATTAACACTAGCTAGCCTCGATAGCCCACACTCTACAACTCTCGCTCTCATGAGTGCAAACTTCCACACTCCTTAATTATCTCTAAAGGGGGTATCAGTATATACATGAATTCAAACTTCTCTCATTAATCCCTAATACAAAGGCACTATATTATTTTCTAGGACATCCCCTTAAGGGACACTAATCGTAATTTCTCCTAACTCACAGAGTCATCAACTTACGACTAATATTTTCGTGTGCATAGACATCCACACTTCTAAACACTTAACACTACATCTTTAATTTCCTTAGGATACTATCATTACAACTCAAATTACATAATCAACAACTTAACAAAATCTGTAAAACTATACCGAAGGCACATATTTCTTACCTATATTTCCTGAATTCAACTATAATGAAAACCATACAAAAACCCCCTGAGTATTCCTCAAACGCCTCCATACTACAAATTTCAAAAAAAAAAACAGACTAGGTAAACCAAATACTTATACGCATAAAACTTTATCTAACAACCTGCTACCTGGGGTTCAACTTATCCCCATATGCCCATGTTCTTAACCACTTAATAATTCAACCACAATTCATCATTTTAACACTAGTCCTCATGTACACATATCACCTCCATGACATCACTATTATAGCTCAAAATTCACTGCATACCTTCTAACATTAAGTACTAGTTTACTTCTATTAAGTAAAAGAAGATCAAGGGTAAAGTCACATAATAAACATGGTCAACCTTAATCTTATATCATATCCCATACAATCTTATCTACTTATACAGATTCCTCACATCATACTTACTTACTCAAGCGCACACTTAGAGTACCTTCAAATTCCACAAACAACCATGAGTCTATAATTATAACTTACTGGCTAATCTAGCCATTTTCATTCTTCAAGCAAACAACAATTCACCGTCATTACCAACTCAATCTCATGCAATAAGATTCGGCTATACATATATTCAATAAATTACCCTTACCATTTTTCTTGCCATTATGCCTCTAAACCCCCAGTTCCAGCCAACACAAGAACAACAAGAAGAACAACAAGTTGCTAGTAAATCGAAATAGGCCTCACATGGCTTCACTAGACTTTAATTTTTGTGTTTTGAAGCAGAAAATGAAACGAATAACAAAGCAACTATGCTAGTGAATCGAAAGATCCCCACACGGCTTCACTAGACATTTTGTTTTCAATAACACAGTGATATCAAGATTACAAGAGATAGAAACTTAACACACAATATTCAATGACCCAATAATACACATCTTACTCTTGTCTTAACTGAATGCCTCTTAAGAACGAGGACACAATTTTAAACTTGGGGGAATTATGACACATCAGGGAGCTCCTCTCAAGCCCTTTGTGTGAATTCTGAAATTTCTGTTAATAAATCTGAGAGCATTATCTGAGAATGCTATAGTAAGGAAAAGAATTGGGATGACTATTACTTTTGTATGGGAGACACCATAGCACGAATTAGAGTATGAAAGAGGAACATTCTGACTCTATTGCATGAACTAGAACATGAAGAAAGAGAGACATTCCTAAATGCCTTGTAGCCTCCTGCTTATAAGTATGGCGTGCTACACACCCATAAACAAGACTCTACCCGACTTGATTTCGCAGATACCCTGGGACCATGAACCGTGCTCTGATACCAAATTTTTCATGACCCGAACTAGAGCCTAGCTATAATGGACATCCCAAACCAGGGAGGCCCAGAATGCCCTTCTCTATCTAGTAATCTTGCACAACTTTCATATTAAAAAAAATGGGGAATTATACATCGAATACGGAAACATGGTCATACTTTGAAATTAGTTTAACAATGAAGGAAAACTCCAACAATATCTAAACACCATCTGACTCAGTCTGCAAAACCTCTACTACATGAAAATCTGACAACGGTCTAAAGCTGGGACAAGGCCCCCAGTAGACCAAAACTAAAATAAGTGTCATAATCTAAAAAGATAGGCCTTCTGGAATAGAGAAGGCTCACCACTGCACAATCTAATCACCTGTTGGAATTATCTACTGCTTATCTGGACTCCTAGACTGAAACTCAGAACCTAGAGGGAAGGGGGGGTCAATACAGATGTACTGGTATGCAGAGCAAATCCAAAATAATTATTTATAATCAACATATATGAGAGCAGTTTAAATAGTTCATAAACATGTCATACAGTAAGAAATCACATGGGCATTTTAAAAGACTCTGTGAAAAGCATCATGACTCTGAGAAATCTGTATTACATCTGCGTTATGTGGTATACCCTATAACTCTGAAAAAAATTCCATGGGCTATATGAAAAATGTCATTTACTCGACAATGAATCCCCCAACCCAAGTGTACTGCAAGGGTCGGAGTCTCTGACTCTACTACGCCACACGGCTGTCGCCAGCGTACAATAATAATCTACCCATATCGGCAAATACGGTTTCAGGCTGAGAGTTGCTTGAACTTGCGCCTTCTTCGGGTAACCACCTAACCCTTTTTAAGCTCCTTTTTAAAACTCTATCAAAACATGCAGTCTCTGAAAACATGCTCTGAAAACATACTCTGAAAACATGCTCTGAAAACATAATCTGTTATGGAATAAATACATATGGTATCATCATACCATTGACTTGCAAGTCACATCTCTGAGCCATAATTAGTTTGTCATAAATCTCTATTTTCAAAACACAAGTTTTGGATCCACCATTTTAATAATTCAATTCAAGAAACTCTTTCTCAAACCTGATGTAAAACACATGCAAGGAATTCATCTTTGTCAAGCATCTCAATAGTACAGTTCAAGGTGGTCATGCCAAAGTTCTCAATTCATATGCAATTCTTTCTTATAAACACAAGAACATGTATATATCAAGAACCACCCTCTCAACAATTTCAATTCATGATCAAATGCAATAATATTGTGAAAAAACTTTCAAATCATAAAACCATAATCTTTAATTTGATACACGAGAGGGAGTTCATAATTTATGCTCTCAAACAATCTTAAATCTCGAATTTCATACATATACATACACATGTAAATCAATTTAGGGGATAGGACCACAAGGTCAAAACAATAACAACATTGAAACTTTCAAAATACATAATCAAGAATATAGTTCTCAAAACCCCCATAAAATACATGCATCAAAACCTTAAAATTATGCTCTAAAAGTTTAAAGCCCATGTAGTTTTTAGAATAAACCCCACGTACCTCTATTTCAACAATTAACAGATGTTTCTTGAAGCCTACGATCTAGGGATTCCAAATCTCAAATCAATTTCAGAAACTCATAGTTGAATCTTAAGTAATCTGGGTTATTAGTTTGAAACCTAAGGTGTTCTTGAGAGAAAATTGAGTAAAAGAGCAATTTTTATGCTTCTAGGGACGGAAATTATATGTTATAGATGGATTAGGGTGACGGGGAATGACCAAAATGCCCCTAGACCCATAAAAAAACTAAATTCGCATCTGAAATAGTGTCACGATGCGATCTCGATGCATCACGTCTCTATCGTGTCGGCTTACTTCCTCACACAGAAAATCTCATAACATTTTGCTCGATTATCGAATTTTTGCGAAATTGGTATCGTTGGAAAGCTAATTCAAAGACCTTTCATTTTATATATAATAGGACACCCAGTTCGCCATATATAATGAGTAATGATTGATTGAAGTTGACCCAAGTTTCAACGTTCACTAAAACTTGAACGATAGGAAAGCTTTCAACCCGTCTTTGAGTTTAGGTACTTCTATGATCTCAATTAATGCTCAAATAGATTCACCCACTACATAATTCATTACACACTAAATTTGCATAGGATTCATGAATTTTGCAATATCTATGTGAAGGAATAACGGTTTACGTTCTAGCCCAAAATGCGGGGTGTTACAACAAACTATTCTTTCACTTGACATAATGCTTGAACTATTATATCAATATTTCACCAGTATTTGAAAAACAAATGTGTGACTGCTTACCTTCTTTGTTGTCGCTGCGCATAACAATGCTATATCAAGTGGGGTCTGGTTTTTTTTGTTAAATGACATCTTCTTTGCTCTAGGATAGTGTACTAATTCAGGCATTTTGACATCTCCAGAGGTAGCAAGAAAATAGAGAGGAGTGTTTCCGTCACTATTTGGCTCATCAACAAGGTTGTCGCACATATGAGAGTCTACTAAGAATCAGACTATTCAATACGACAACATAAATAGAAGTTTGATTGTTGATGTCAAGAATATCGCAACAATCAGGGCAGTGATTTAATAGCTTATTGTAACGACCTAAACTAGGGCCTCGCCATGACAGACATCCCAAACCATGAAGGCCTGGACGTCCTACTCTATCTGATAGTCATGTACAACATTCATATAATAAAAGAAAATGTGAAATTTACGATCTAATAGAAACATGGTCATACTCTGGATTAAGTTTAACAATAAGGAATGAAATCCGAAAATCATTAACATCTAGAATAGTCTGCAAAATCTCTACTACATGAAAATCTGACATCTATCTACAAAGTGGGACAAGGCCGCCAGTAGACCAAAACTATAATAGATGAAATAATCTGAAAGGATAGGCCTTTTGGAATAGAGAAGGCTCACCACTGCACAATCTGATCTGTTGTTTGAATTATCTACTACGTATCGGGACCACTACATGGTCTTAACACCATTAGAGCATGATTTTAAGATTCTTATGCATGAATTTCAAAGGGGTTTTGGAATCTATGTTCTAAATTACGTACTCTGAATGTTTTAATGTTACTATTGTTTTGACCTTGTGGTCCTATCCCCTAAATTGATTTATATGTATACGTATATGTAAAGAATTTGAGATTAAGATCATTGAGAGCATAAATTATGAACTCCCTCTCATGTATTGAATTAAAAATTATGGTTTTGTGATTTGAAATATGTTTTTGCAATATTATAGCATTTTAGCATGATTTGAAATTGTTGAGAGGGTGTTCTTGGTATAAATATGTTCTTCTATTTAAGAGAAAGAGTTGCATGTGAATTGAGAACTTTGACATGACCACCTTGTACTATTGAAATGCTTGAAAAAGATGAGTTCCTTGCATGTGTTTACATGAGGTCGAGAAAGAGTTTCTTTGAGTTGTATTATTGAAATAGTGGTCCCAAAACTTGTGTTTTGAAAACAGAGATTTATGATAGACTAATAATGGCTCAGAGATGTGACTTCCAAGTCAATGGTATGACGATACCATATGTAATTATGCCATAACAGATTATGTTTTCAGAGTATGTTTTCAGAGTATGTTTTCAGAGCATGTTTTCAGAGTATGTTTTCAGAGACTGCATGTTTTGATAGAGTTTTAAAAAGGGGCTTAAAGAGGGTTAGGTGGTTACCCAAATAAGGCATGAGTTCAAGAAACTCTTAGCCTGAAACCGTATTTGCCGATACGGGTAGATTATTATTGTACGCTGGCGATGATCGTGTGGCGTAGTAAATTTTAGAGACTCCGACTCATGCGGCACACTTGGGTTGGGGGCTTCGCTGCCGATTTAATGGTAGTTTCCACATAGCCCATGGAATTTTCAAAATTGTAGGGTATACCACCTAACGCAGAAGTAACACAGATTTCTCAGAGTTGTGATGATTTTTTATAGAATCTTTTAAAATAACCATATGAATTCTTACTATATTATACGTTAGTGAAATTATTTTACATTGCTCTCATATATGTTGAATATAAATTATTATTTTGGATTTGCTCTGCGTACCAGTACAATTGTATTGACCCCCTCCTCCCAGGTTCTGAGGCTCTGTCTAGGGGTCCAGATAAGTAGTAGATAATTCAGACAGTTGATCAGATTATGCAGTGGTGAGCCTTCTCAATTCCAGAAGGCTTGTCTTTTTAGATTATATCACTAAGTTAAATTTTGGTCTACTGGAGGCCTTGTCCCAGTTTCAGACAGTTTTCAAATTTTTATGTAGTAGCGATTTCGCAGACTGAGTTAGATGTTATTTAGATATAGTTGAATTACAGTTTCCATGCTTATGTTGAATTCAGAAATCACCATGTTTCCATAGCAGATTATGTTTCCACATTTTCTTTATTTATATGAATGTTGTGCATGATTACCAGATTGAGAAGGGTGTTCCAGCCTTCATGGTTCGGTATGTCCATCATGGACAGGACTTAGTTTGGGTCATGACACACTTGGTACCAAAGCATGGTTCATGGTCCCAGAGTGTCTGTGAAATCGCGTCGGGTAGAGTTTTGTTTATAGGTGTGTAGCGTGCCACACTTATAAGCAAGAGGCTACTAGGCGTTTTGGAGTGTTTCTCTTCTTTGTGATTTAGTTCATGCTTCAGAGTCTAATCTGTCCCCTAATCAATGACCTCTTATTTTTTAGAAAACCAGCTATGGCTCCTCATCGCACCAACGTTAATGCTCAGGATGATGAAGTTCTTCCCACCCATGGGATGCGGACCAGTAATAGAGCTTATACCCTAGAACTGTTCCTACTCCGGAAGTACCCCCTGTATCGACCATTCCTCTAGAGCTCTCCGAATGGGGGCTAATCATACTCAGCCTCGTGAAGGAGAGGTGTCTAATGCTAAATTCAAACAGTCTAATCACATGCTGGCACAACTGGTAGTCGCACAAAATTAGAGGTCAGAGGATATTGGGTCTGTGTCTATTACTTCTAAAGTTATTAGAGTGGGCCAGTACATGAGAATGAATCCGCCCAAGTTCTCTGGCACTAAGGTAGAAGAGGAACTACAGGAGTTTGTAGATAAAATGGAGAAGATTTTCAAAGTAATGCATGTTGATCAGGTGAAAGGTATTGAGCTAGCATTATACCTGCTAAAGGATGTAGCGAACCAATGGTACAACGAGTGGGAAGATGCAAAGGATGACAGTGTGGAGCCCAAAGTTTGGGACGAGTTCGTGGAAGATTTTCTTGACCGATTCTTTCCTCTGGAGTTGAGAGAAGCTAAAGTAGAGGAGTTCATGACCCTTAAGCAGGGTAAGATGAGTGTTCAAGAGTATACTTATAACGCCCAATTTTTTGAACCAAAATGCTACATAGTGCTTATGACCTCGAAGGACCACAAGCTAACCCATGACTGATATCTGTACCTATAAACTGCATAATGTCTCATAAAATATGTGGAAACATGAACTGTAAGGCCATAAGGTTCAATACTGATACATATCTGAAAAATATGGTATAATAATATCAAAAAAAAAACATAAATACTGAAGTCTGAACATCTAATCTGACATCTAGTCCAAAAGCCTAACTGAACTGAATAAGGAGTTAAAGGAATATGTCTCCAACTAACTCCATGAACTGAAAAACTAATCTAAAATACTGTAATAAAGTAATAATAATATTGTCCTTGAATGAAGAGGAGCACTGACTGCTGAAATCTGCAATGCTACTGCTATTTTGAAACTCATGCCTCTGTACCTATGGCGTCAAATAAAATACCATAGCACGAATGCGTCAGTACAACTAAATGCACTGAGTATACGAGTGAAGTAGGCTAAATACAAAGGGTTTTATATGCATAAACAATGCTGACTGATATGAACGTGAGAACACATACATACATACGCAACTGCAACTAAACTTGTGGTGATACTGACTACTGAGTCTGAATACTGACAACATGAGTTTATTGATGCTGAGATACTGAATGACTGAGTTCACTGATATTGAGATACTAAATGATTGAGTTTACTGATATTGATATGTAATTCACTAATAAGTAAGGAACTGATACTGTATTACTGAATATTGGGAGACTGATACTATATTATTGATAAAGGAATGATTATTTCTGATAGTTCTAATTATGAAGAATTGATTTGACTAACCGTATATAACAGTCCTAAAACTGAGCTCGTGATAACATGACTACTGAGTATGAATACTGATGACATGTATTTACTGATAATATATCATGAATGACAACTGAATTCTGATAACTGATATATTGATAACATTAGTTCTGATAACTGATAGCATGAATGACTATATCTGACAATCTTAAATTTGATGGAACTAGCTGAGTTTCGTACTGTATCTGAGTTAACTGTATCTGACAGTCCTGATATCCTGAAGAACTATCTGAGTTCTTTTACTGAGACTGATACTGAAACTGTGGGAAGTAGTTATCTAACCGATATGCCCCAAATATACTATAATAGCTAAGCTGGGGTCCAATCTCTGCCCTGATTGGAAGGGTGTCAATACCGCACCACTGTTAAGGACAAGCTGTGAGTGACCCTCATTTGGCAGGTACTCTAATGAGAATGGTGGGAACCCTCATCTGACAGGATAAGCCACCTCATCTACCCTCAACTGACAGGTATTGATGTCTCAACCTATGCTGGCTACATAGTTCTGGAACGTAAGGACTGCTTCTAAGAATCACACCCTCTACTGGCAGGTGAGTTCCCATCCTTGGGTTAGCTCGGTGCTGAATCCTACTCCCAACTGAATGACAATGAACTGATTATACTGAACTGATTTCCTATTTTATACTAGATTTAACTGAACTGTTACTGATGTTCTGTTTAACTGAACTGAACATGGACTGAGTTTATAGAGTTTCGATGACTAGCGAAACACTACTGAATTCTGTTAACTGACTAAATACTACTGAGTTCTATTAGCTGATTGAGTTTAATGATTTTTGAACTGAATACTGAACTAAATTATACTGATACTGAGATTTACTGAATTCCATAGACTGAGGGAATATTACTGAGATTACGTAGATTACTGAGTACTGAGTAAAACTGAACTGATACTACCTTTACATGAGATTTCCTGAGTCATGAGACTGACTGAAGTCTACTGAACATGGCTTGACTGAGACTATCATGAAAACATGACATGGCCCTAGGTACACAGCTATATTTTTCGGGTACAAGTACCCCCAGGGCTCAATGAAAGGAAACTGACATATATGACTGACTTGATCATAAGAGTAGAGTCCATAATTTATAATATCATAAGTAGGGATCTCATACTAAGCATGGTTATCAACAATGTATTACATGGAAAGGATTTCATATCACATGGAAGTACTTGCACAATCTTAATATCATGTTCATTGCATAATCATATTGGCAACACATACCAATAACATGGAAGTTCATGTGGATTGCATGGTTATCATACATCATGTTCATAAGTAGGATTTGCAAGTAAACATAGCATAATCTCATAATAATAGTTCATGAGTATTCCAATAACATTTACAAGGCACATTATCAACATAGATGTCATTGGAACGTAAGGGCATATCATGAATCCTTCACTTAGTCACAATTTAGCTATATTGCATGATTTCTAGTTTCCTAGGCTTTTTATCAAACACCTTATATGCACATCTTAAGAATAGGTGAAATCATCAAATTATACATCATGAACAACCAAATTTACATGTTTCCAACTTATATGATATCATGAATTCATAAAAACATATAAAGATTCCATCTTGGGAATCACCCAATGTCAACAATATGATCATCAACACCAAACAATATAGAAATCATACTTTATAATGAAAAATAGGGTTTTTGAGCTTTATGGATGAAAGGGATCCATAAATCAACACAACGCATACCTTAGTTCTTGATTTTTGGAAGATTGACGGAGAGATTCTTGGATTTGAGTCTTGAATTTGGATTCCCTATTGAAACCCTAGCCTTGTTCTTGAGAGGTTTTTGAGAGAGAAGAGTATATTTTTCTGTAATTGAGCAAAAATCCCGTGTTTTGGGGTATATATAGGGGTGGAAGATGACCAAAATACCCCTAAGGAAAAATTAAGGTCAAATTTGTCCCTAATTGACTGTCTCATAGGCTGAAATAAATTGATCATAAATTTTTATTTAGATGTCCAAATGAGATGAAAATAATTTCATTGGAAAGAAGACTCAAAGATCTTTCTATTGATATATATAAGCTCTCACATTTCATTATATATTGGGAGTTATGATCGTTTGAAGTTGGTCCTGAAATGCTGAAAAAACTGGGCAAGCACTGGGTGGGCTAATTGCCCAGGGCTTCTGTTTTAGGCACCCAAACATGCCTTTACACTACTCCAAAAATTCCAAAACTCATCCGTGATAAACTATGAGCTTTCCCGATCGAAACTCAACTTGAAAATTGAAAAACGGACGTCGGGAAGGTCGCCAAATAAATCCCCAAAGTTTGGAGGTCTAAAATAAGACTAAGTGTTGAATCTTGAACACTTAGCAAAATTTTCTAAGTCTTGGGATCTTTCATGGAGCTTTACGAACTGAATTTGACATGCAATTTTGTGGGGTATTATAATATCTCCCCCTTGGGAACATTCGTCCTCGAATGAGACTGACTAAGATTGGAAAAATGATAAACTAGAGTACATACAAGACATTCACTACTGAGACATGGTTTCATGACTAACATGACTAAAAACTGAGCATATTATATTTTACATGCACATCTGATGCATGGGTAACTGGTTTATGAATGAAGGATTGAGTATTCTGATGAACTGAGTTTCTTAAATGTGAATACATATCTGATGCATAACTGATAAGCTGAATCCAAGCATATTTGATGCATGGTTATATGACTGAGATGATACATGAATACATGACTGAATGTATGGATAAGATGATCACGCATAATTGATGCGTGAATACATGACTGAACTAGCTTGTGAACATGCGATTGAACATGCAATGGTAAAAGATACTAAGGTTTGAACTAAAAACTGGGCATGGAACTAAATTCCAAGTTTGGTACTGAAATCTGAACATGTGAATGAGTAAGTTCAAGGAAGACTGTTACGTTGAACTGGAAATAACAATGAGTCTGAGATTAATTACTCAATAGGCATAAGCGGGTACATAAGGACGTAACTGAGCCTGAAACATGATACATGAACTGAACTGAGCTTGCATCTGCTGAAAAATCATGGTCGACTAGAGCCTTTCTTTAACACTCTTTCTATAGAGTTCTAGTGGCTCTAGATTGCAAGGAAATCTTGGTGTGTTCTGTATAAGACAACTGAGTTGGAAAATCATGACCAGATTAGGATTTGGTAAGATAAGTTGAGACTTGTGAACATCACCTAAGTAGCAGTAACTAAGCCTCACACACTGCAGCTGATACTAGTGAAAAGATTCATGTACGTGCTGAAGGTAAATGGATAGACATATTGGCTTATCTAATCAACTGAATAAATGGTATTGAATACTAGATCTGTAAAACTGAACTATACTTAGTCTGAGTAGTTGGGATGAGGCCATAAAGTATTATGCATATGAAAAGGGACTGACTGAGTAACATAACGTAACTGAACATAGATTTACCATAAAAGTTTGAGTTGAGGTTATACAGGTCGTGGTATGAATTTATCTGATCTATAGGGGCATAGCTTGAGTCATGAAAACTGAGGATACTGTAAAGCATGATCTGTGTACATGAGTCATGAGCTTCATGACCTGAGTTTGAAATTTCTGTATTTGTGAGACATGATTCGTAACACTGAGGGAGCTGGAACTGAACCCCTTATGTTGGGAACTAAATGCTCACATGATCTTGTGGAAAGTACATAAAAGTAGATTGTGCTCATAGAACATGATTCGTACTGCGAAGTAAAAGGGACTCCTTATGCTGGAAATTGAATTCATACATGATTATGGAAAAAGAGATACATGAGCATGGTTCGCGACCATAGAGCTGGTATGCAATGCCTAAGTTAGTTTCGTGATAGCTGAAGTGAAAAATCTGCACTGATATGAGAATGGGTCAAGAATTGTCTATGCTTACTGCTTTCAATAAATACTGGCTCTACTACTAAAGTCTGAGGGACTGACTTGGTCACTTGATCTATTATCACACACCTACATTCTGTTCAACACCTGCTTGTCTTACTAAACACATCACATCTGATTCTGTTTTCTCATATACTGCTAATATCACATTCACACCTTCATGCTTAATTTCGAGTCAATAAACTTAAATTTTTAGCTCATACTGTTCAAGCCTACTGATCTAATCCCCATGAATACATAATCTGATCAAATAGAATAATACTATCCCAACTCTACTACTGCTAAACTTCTGAGTTCAAGAATGAGTTATCAGGATCATGAATAAAATTTGTACGACCTTGGAACAATAATGAACTGATGGGCTACTGTTTGAGTCTGTGGCTAATCCCATTACTGACAGTAGGGACTGTCTGAGAAAGCCCTATCTTTAGGACTTTGAACTTCTCTGTTTCTGTTACCTTGAAAGTAAGGTAAAGTGAACATGAGGAGTGCATGATATGAATCTACATGGGTTCCTTAGAGAAACTTACTAGAGCACGATCTTGAGACATGAAAGAAGACACATGATCTACATATTCCTTTGATTTTGGGCAAGTACATGATGGAGTAGAAATCATAGCATCATACTCATTCCATAAATTTTTCAGCTTTGTGAAGTAAGCTGCCACAGAATTTATTCCTTGGGACCAGGGGCGGATCCAGGATTTTCAGTGAGGGGGTTTAGTCGAAGGGGGTTCAGTCTCTACTATTTATACATAAAAATAAAATTTACCATGTAAAAATAGTATAATTTTTTGAAGAAGGGAGTTCGGATGAATCCGCCACTGCTTGGTACAAAGTACTGATCTCTCTATGTAGCTGATACAACCTCATTCGATTGACCTTGTCAAACCTCTCCTTCAAATCCTCCCATACGTCAAATGCACTAGTTGCATATACAATTCCAGTTAATAACTCTGCACTGACAGAGCTCATCAGCCATGAAAGCACAATTGCATTGCAGGTTTCCCACTGCTCATGCTATTCTTCTCTATAATTGCTCTTGCTACAAGCTCCAATTACAAAACCAAATTTTCGTTTTCCTAACAATGCTATTCTCATTGAACAACTCCAAACACCATGATTCTCTGAACCAGTTAACTTGACTAGGATTAAAGTTGCACCAGACACTTCTGAAGGTCCAATATACAGTGGATCACTAGAATTTATTTTAGGTGCCATTTTAACCAACAAATTTATAGAATTTCAGACTGATCTATTGCTCACTTTTAACAATTGACACAATTGATCTAGGAAATCGAAGAAACAGCTCAAAACAGAGATATCTAAGAAACAGTTGTAATTAAACAGAGATATCTAACCAATAAAGCTTTCCTCAACTTGCTCTGTAGATAGAAACTCAAAGATCTAAACTCTGTTGAAGCTGTATCTCAATCAGCATTGCGGCTACAATAAACCTAGCTCTGATACCATGATAAAATCTGCTACATAATGTGGGTACTCACACTACTTCATAGCTGGAATAGCTCACAAGAGAAAGAAGAAGAAGATCAAAGTGTTTATTGATGTAATGGTGAGAATTGGAAGTTACAGTTTTATTTCCTAGCTGACTTAGTGTCTTATTTATAGAGTTTATACAAAGTATCTAGAAGCATCTGGAAGCTTCTCAACTTGTAGTGTCCTAGCTGGTAATTAGTTATAACTAACTAACGACTCCTTGCAGCTAATTAACTACTTCACTATTGGACAATGCAACAGACTTAAGCAATAACCAGTAACTATAGTGCTAGTATCAGCTGCTTCCACTTCATCCATATGTGTTGGTAATCTTTAACAGTTTTTCCTTGAGCTGAAGGTCTATCGAAATTCGGAAACCTCTTTTCCTCCCAATGTAGGGGTAATATCTGCATATACCCTATCCTCCCCAAATTCCACTTGTGGAATTTTAACTGGGTATATTGTTGTTGTTGTACCATGAATTATTTAGTGAAGGTACATTGGTTCTATAGCACTGTCAGTGACGAAAACTGATCTCCAGAGACCGCTTATAATTTGAATAGAAGAAAACGATCTTACATAGATAGTTATATCATGTGATAAAGGATGTATAACTAAAATAACATGTCTCTCCAGTCACTTATATTATTCTTCTAACACTAAAAAACATCATATATAGGCATATAGCCTTCCTATGTAAATAAAAATAAAGAAGTACAATAAAAGAGAGAGGCAGCCTATGGACAGTAACGGCAAGACCGAGTGAATGTGATAAAGTAGCAAACATACCAGTTGCGAATGCAATTACAACTGCAAACATTGACAAGCACTGAAAAATAGCTGCGAGATCATAAAGCTTATTTACAATTTCCAAATGTGGGGGACCTCTACTTTCATCTGCCATGAGGAAGTAGATGAATATGGCAACAGCTGAGCATGTGAGGGCAATGGCATTGGAAACAACAAATGCACGAAATGCTGTTTTCCTTGTTAGAATCACCATCCCTTGATTATGGCTATTGGGGTCGCTCTCAAAACCTCCTGGCAATGTGATGCCAGCGGTGAAAGTGACTATCATTCTCAAAGTGGCCACTACAATATGGATTTGAGCTATCTTCATAATACTTTCAACTGTTTGAGATGCCTTATTAGCTTTATCATGATCATCTTCCCTCAGTTGCATTTTGACTCCTGTTCCCGTTTCATCATTAAGTTGCATTTTGACTCCTGTTCCCGTTTCATCATTTGGATTGTGCATGTACTCGTACTTCCGCTTTACTTCAAAGTCACGTTTTCCAAATCGGCCAATGATACACAAATCCTCCACCAATTTCTCCTATTTTCATCAGTAGTGTAGTTTATATTGAGTCAGTCGAAAAATTTAATACAGTAACTATCTGTTCATAGCTTAGGAGACAATGATGTCATCTAAAATAAATTCAGGCGAAGGTAGAGCAAGAAATAGAATTACAGTTTTACTTGATGTTTCAATGGCACATCAAGAATGGACAAAATCTGAAGATTTGTGAGTGCACGCAAATCGTTCTTTCGCTTGACATAGTCCTTGAACTAGTATATCAATATTTCACCAGCATATACTCAAGTGCAACCAGTATTTGGAAAACAAATATGCGGCCGCTTACCTTCTTTGTTGTCGCTTTGCATGACAATGCAATATCAAGTGGGGTTTGGTTTTGTTTGTTAAATGACATCTTCCTTGCTCTAGGATGGTTTATTAATTCACGCATATGGTTACCAGAGGCAGCAAGCAAATGGAGAGGAGTGTTGCCATCACTATCTGGCTCATCAACAAGGCTGTCGCACTTATCAGAGCCTAATAAGACGCAGACTAACTTGTCTTTATTGTTCAATATGGCAACATGAAGAGCATTTTGATTGTTGCTGTTAAGAATATCCCAACAATCAGGGAAGTGATTTAATAGCTCAATGATCATGTTTACATCACCTTCACTAGCTGCAATGTGAATTGTTGCCGTCCAGTCATTTTCGCTGCTGCCGGAAGGTAAACTAAGGATTTTTTCCACCCCAACATATCAGAAACTAGATCTTCCAATCCTAATTTAACGGCATAGTGCAGTGAATTCCAACCCCATAAGTCAGGTTCCTCGCATAATGGCTTATTCCATCGCCATAGTGATCTAATGCAATCTGGATATGTCAACACGATAAAAGCATAAATGAGGGGTTAGATCTTCTCGCAAATATAGTTGCACGACAGACATTACGAAATCATCAACAGATTATAGGAAAGTCGACTGAAGTTAGATATCGATACAGCAAATTATGTACCTTTATGTTCCTGAATTACTGCTGCATGCAGTGGCGTTCTATTAGATGGACCTGCAGCATAAGTTAGTTTCTTGCAGGATTCCAAGATGATAATCAAAGCATCATGAAAACCAGATTCAGCCGCCAGATACAGTGGCGTCTCCTGTGCATGGTTAGGCGGAAATTCAAATTCAGAATCTTCTTTCACCAAGAGCTTAACCACATCTCGATGTTGGCTCCGCACGGCCTTGTGCAGCACTGTATCTCCACTAGCATCTGTCATCCTCGTAAGTTTCTCCTTAGTATTATGATCTTCTACACATGCAAGTAGCACACGTACTACTTCAGTGTGCCCTTCGTTAGCTGCTATGTGAAGAGCGGTTTCATTTTTCTTGTTTTCACAGCATAATAATGCGGGAGTAATCTTAAGGACTTCTCTCGCGAAATTAGAGTGGCCATAGAGGGCTGCGACATGAAGGACCGTGTTGCCCTTCGGAGTGACTTGGTAGCCGTTTTCTTCATCCCTTTTCAGATGATCAGCAAGTAGAAAATTGGCATCTCCAATATTGCCTCTCATCGCAGCATTATACAAGGTCGGATCCATGATAATCCTGTGAGTCCTTTGGTTTCTCTGATGAAACATTATTATATAGGAAAAACTAATTAGATTCTTAATGAATCTCAAAGTAGAAAGGGATCTGGTGCTTACCTTGATCACAAGAAAGGGATTTTGATGTTTTCGTATTTTCGCCTTCATGTCTCCTAAACCTCCAAAGACAAAAAGAATGCTTGGATCTCTTAAGATTCACTTCATCTTATGATTCTTTCTCCTAAAAACAAACAAATGGAGTAGTAACCGTAACAAAGAAAATCTTAGCAACTCAAATGAGCCAAAGATGAAACTTACCAAAACAATAATGGCTCTCGTTGGCTCCCATTGCCCCATGAGACTGGCGGACATTGCTCCTTTTCCCTTTACTCAACACATGCTCTTCGCGGATCTACAACTTCCAAACTGAAAACCAGCAGCACATTCACGATAAATTGAATTTGAATTCATAAGTAGTGAAGAAGAGGTCAATATTTTACCATTGTTGCATAAACACAACATATTCCTCAATAGAAGGCCCTATGGAGTAATGGGAAGTGGATGAATACTTGGAAAAAGAGGGAGCGAGCCTATATAAAATAGAAAATGAAATAAAGAAAATTTCATGAATAGATAGAGTCAATGGTACAACAGTCCACACTGCCTATCTGAAATCTTTGTGGAGGGGCTCAGATTAGCTACACTGGCACTTAAACAACACATCCAAAATTGCAGGAACTGAGTTTAGAGTGGATTTTTTGATAAGCAGTGTAAAGAAACATACTAGAATTAAAGCTCCTATCGTATCGGAGAGGCAGTGGCATATTTGATTTGAAAGAGGAAAACTCTGAAGTAAGGCATCTTTAATACATTAAATTAAAAACCATGACCATATTATACAATAAGAATTCATATTAATTTTGAAACAAGATGTTGATGACATATCTATCACTTGAGAACCTTATACAAGAAGATTGAAGAACTGCAAGCCAGAGAACATGTTAAGGTTGTAACATAGACGTGAGTCTTTATGTAAGTTATGTAGGAAGTTTCAGATCACAAGTCCCATTCTTTCACCAAAGCAACGTTACTTCTTATTAACACGTGATATTATCTACAGTAGCTTGCTTTCTCATTCATGGAATATGGGATTCTTTAACCAAAGCAACAGTACTTCTTAGTAACACGCGATATTATCTATAGTAGCTTGCTCTTGTCGCATCTTTATCAACTTCCAATGCCAAATTGCATGACTAACACATTAGGCAGCTGCGACATACTCGACTTTACAAGTTAAGAAAGGAACCAAAATAAGAAAAATAGAAAAACAAGAGAATATTTTCATAGGTTGCTTCTTAAGCACCAAAGTGAATGTCGTTTCTCCAAAATAAAAGATTGCAGTGTAAAGCATCGTAGCTACGCGTAGGGTGGGGGGAAGAAGACCAGACCACAGGGGTCTATGCGTAAGAAAGTGTGTATAATACTACGTTAAAAAAAGTTTTTCTTGCGAAGAAGCTTGTGATTCTTTTGTCGAAATAAGGAAAAATAGTTTGATTCAATATTTTCAAAGAATCGAAATATTTTCAATTTTTTCCTTATTTTTTCCTTATTTTTTTGGATTTTGGGATTTATAAATATTTCAAATTATGATCTTGTGTGTCCTTTATTATATTATCATCGAAATATTTTGGATATGGGTAAAGCTATTTCCATGTGAGCAGGAGATAACGGGTTCAAGCCTTGGAAACAACCCCTTGCAAAAAATGTAAGTTGAGATTGCGTAAAATAGATACTTGTGATCGGGCCCTTCCCCAGACCCAGCACATCGCGGGAGCTTAGTGCACTGGGCTGCCCTTTTTTGTTTTAAGAAATATTCTGGACACCACACAAACAGTTGCCTTTGATAAAAAAGAAAAGGAAAGCTATTTAAGGAAGCAAGGAATTTGATCAACTTTTTTCACAGGGCCATCAACTACTGTTAACAGTAAACTCCGTCTACCATTGCTAGAACAGATCGGAAGAAATCACACTAGCATTTAGCTTCTACTGAAAATTGAACCCGAGACTTCATAGTGCATAATAAACATCATTGACCACTAGGCGACACCTTGGATGCTCCTAACTAGCATCTTTGAATTAATACTATAATTGTTTCTTTCATCCAGAGAAAGCAATCCTGCTCGCAATTTTAGTGGTGGTGGAACCACGTAGAGTCGGAGGGTAATGATCATGAAGATAGAGTCAGTCAAGATCAAAAATTAGTCAAAAACATTATGAAGACAGATCAAAAATTGTCACCGTTTTGTGCTGACATAACACCTTTATTACATAAAATAGGGGCCACGTCGAAGGTGCTAAGTCAGCTAAAAAGGCTGACAAAAGGTGTCACATCAGCTAAAAAAGTTGAAAAAAATACGCTAAAATTTTGTTCAGGGGTATTAAAACACCTGTGAATTTGGAGTGTGATGTAGCGAATTCGGTCATAGTTCAGAAGGGTACTAGATGCTTTACTCATTTCATGTCATGAAACCTATATCTTGTATGGCTATACGTTTTAATTTCAGCATGAACATCTCCACCATTATGTCGAAAATAGTTTTTACGCTATCAGGTTATATTGACATGCACTAACAGTTAATTGTCCTCGTCAAGCATGTCATGACAACAACTTGCAACAATATATTAAATTGACGACAGCGATGTTAGAACATACATGGGCGGATTCACAACGTTGGTTTTATGGATTCACCGTCTGAATCTAATAGTTTTTGCCGGATCCTGTATGTATATAAATATTTTGACTTGAGAATCCATAAATTTTAAGTTATGTACAAGGGAATTTACTACCGGTAACCAAACAGTAATACAGAGATGACAGTCTATATCTATGTCTGGAACTTCGGATAACATGTATCCTGGAAATGTTGTTGCATCTTTTAAGGCACATTTCTTATCGCGTAAGAGAAATTGTCTCAAAAGACCAATAAAATCTTGGAATTTATGCAGACTTAGCGAAAAATAGGACATAACGGAAGAAAAAGATGATCATATATAAAGGGGTTACCATTTAGTTGGGAATATGTTTAAGACATGTTGGTAAGGCTACTCTTTATAATATGGTGTTAGTAGTTGTTAAAAGGTGATACAAGAGGAATTAACCTCACCTATACGTAATGCATGTTTAGTAATAGGTCTTTAGATGCATGGATTATAATTCATGTTGTCTAGTTAAGAACTCACGTTCAGAGGATAAAAGTTACGGACATGAGGAAGCTGAGATGGATGTGTGGGACTAAGAGATAGGATTAGAAATGAATGTATTCAAGTATGAGTGGCCTTGATGAAGAACAAGATGCGGCAAGCGAGACTGAGATGGTCCAGGCATGTAAAGAGGAGAGGAGCCGAAAAAGCGAGACTGAGATGATGCCCCGGGATGGAGGTGTGAGAGATTGGCTATGAATGGCTTCAAGAGAGGTAGAATAGATCAAAAAAGTACTGGGAAGAGCTGATTAGATAAGACATGATGTAGTTTCAGCTAACTGGGGGCATGATCTAAGACGGGGAGGTTATGTAGGACACAAATTTGGTAGAGTTCTCTCGCTTTTCCTTCCATACTAGTTAGTCGTAGTATTACTGTTGTAGTTTCTTGTCCTTCAATTTTTGTAATTATCTATTGCTTTTTTGTACTTCAATTATCATAGTATTCTGTTGCAGTTATTGTTCCTTTTTTTTAAGACTGCTTTGTCATGCTCTCTGTGACCTTGGAGTAACTGGTAAAGTTGTTGTGATGTGACCAGGAGATCATGGGTTCAAGCCTTGAAAATAGCCTCTCGCAGAAATGCAAGGTAAGGCTACGTATAATACACCCTTGTGATGGGACCCTTTCTCGAACCCTGCGCATAGGGGGAGCTTTAGTGCACCGGGACTGCCTTTTTTTTCTTGTCATTCTCTCGATAATATTTTTCCATGGCTTCTCCACTTCTAACATTTATTTTCTTAACTACTGTGAATTGTTTTTCCTTGTGCTAAAGGCCTATCAAAATTCGGAAATGTAACGAGGGGGAATCATATTGATAAGGAGAACCATAGTCACATACATTGAAATAAGAATTCGTCATAGAAACAAAAGGGAAACTAGAAATTAAAAGGGAGATTCCAGAATGCTAAACTTAGCTAAGAAAATAAAAGCCAACTTCATAACATTCCCCTAATAGATTATATTCCTCTACTATATATAAACATCTTTCCGGCAGTGGCGGAGCTAGGATTTTCATTGAGGGGGTTCAGAAGTAAATATACGAACTAATCGAAAGGGTTTCAACTTCTACTATATATGCATAAAAAGTATTTTTAACCATGTAAAAATAGTATAAAAACAGTATAATTTTTCGTCGAAGGGGGTTTGGATGAACCCCCTGAAGCAAAGGTAGCTCTGCCACTGCTTCCCGGGGTCCCAAATGTAAAATTTGTCATCTTTGCAAATACGACCTCCATCTTGGTTAAATTCATAACAGGAAACCTCTTTGCCTCCTAATGTAGAGGTAAGATCTACATATACTCTATCCTCCCCAAACTCCAGTTGTGGAATTTCACTGGGTATATTGTTGTTGTACGATGAATTATTTAGTGAAGGTACATTGGGTCTATAGCATTGTCGGTGACGAAATGCGACCACTTATAATTTGAATAGAAGAAAATGAATTTACGTAGATTTTTATATCATGAGAAAAAAGATGTATAACTAAAATAACATGTAATGGACTAAAAAAACATATCTGTGATATGTAATTCAATGTATTCGGTAAAAACTGAATTATACATTTGGAAGCAATAAGTACAAGTAGTAGCTCACATTCATGTCTCTCTAGTGACTTATCAGCATCATCTATATTTTCCTTGCCATATAAATAAGAACCAAGAAGTACAATAAAATAGAGAGGCAACCTATGAAACAGACAGTAACAGCAAGACCAAGTGAATGTGATAAAGTAGCAAACATACCCGTTGCGAATGCAATTACGACTGCTAACATTGAGAAGAACTGAAAATAAGCTGCGAGATTATAAAGCTTATTTACAATTTTTTTCTTTTGAGGATCTGGACTTACATCTGCCATGAAGAAGTAGATGAATATGGCAACAGCTGAGCATGTAAAGGCAATGGCATCGGAAACAACAAATGCACGAAATGCTGTTTTCCTTATTAGAATCGCCATCCCTTGATTAGGGCTATCGGAGTCACTCTCAAAACCTCCTGGCAATGTGATACCAGCGGCGAAAGTGACTGTCATTATCAAAGTGGCCACAACAATATGGATTTGAGCTACCTTCATAATACTTTCAATTATTGTTTGATTTGCCTTTTTAGCTTTATCGTGATCATCTTCCCTCAGTTGCATTTTGCCTCCTGTTTCTGTTTCAGCATTTGGATTGGGTGTGTACTTGTACTTCCGCTTTACTTCAAAGTCACGTTTTCCAACTCGGCCAATGCTACCCAAATCCTCCATCAATTTCTCCTATTTTCATCAATAGTCCAGCTTATATTGAGTCATTCTTATTCTACTCTTGCAAGGACAACATAACTTCAGTAGTTATCTGAAAATTCTATCAAATAGTATCGAACATGATATTTCAGAAAATTAGCATATAGTACGGAGGCATTTGAACTTGAAAAGGAGTATTTGAAGTTTTATGGAACTACTTGTGTTTGGACAAAAAGCTGAAGATTTGAGAGTGAACACGAACCGCTCTTTCACTTGACATAATCCGTGAACTAGTAATTCAATATTTCACCAGCATATACTCAAGCGCAACCAGTATTTGAAAAACAAATGTGCGGCCGCTTACCTTCTTTGGGCACGATAATGCTATATCAAGTGGAGTCTGGTTTTGTTTGTTAAATGACATCTTCTTTGCTCTAGGATGGTTTATTAATTCAGGCACATGGTTACCGGAGGCAGCAAGCAAATGGAGAGGAGTGTTTCCGTCACTATCTGGTTCATCAACAAGGCTGTCGCACTTATCAGAGTCTAATAAGGAGCAGACTACCTTGTCTTGATTGTTCAATACGGCAACATGAAGAGCATTTTGATTGTTTCTGTTAAGCATATCACGACAATCAGGGCAGTGATTTAATAGCTTATTTATCATGTTTACATCACCTTCACTGGCTGCAATGTGAATTGCTGTTGTCCAGTCATTTTCACTGCCTGCCGGAAGGTACACTAAGGATTTTTTCCACCCCAGCATAGCAGAAACTACGTCTTCCAATCCTAATTTAACAGCATAGTGAAGTGAATTCCAACCCCATAAGTCAAGTTCTTCGCATAAAGGCTTATTCCAACGCCATAGTGATCTAATGCAATCTGGATGTGTCAACACAATAAATGCGTAAATAAGGGGTTAGATCTTCTCGCAAAGATAGATGGACGACAGACATTACGAAATCATCAACAGATTATGGGAAGGTCAACTGAAGTTGGATGTTGATACAACAAATAGCAAAAATTATGTACCTCTATGTTTCTGAATTACTGCTGCATGCAGCGGCGTTCTATTAGATGGACCTGCAGCACAAGTTGATTTCTTGCAGGATTTCAAGATGGTAATCAAAGCATCATGAAAACCAGATTCAGCCGCCAGATACAGTGGCGTCTCTTGCGCATGGTTAGGCGGAAATTCGAATTCAGAATCTTCTTTCACCAAGAGCTTAACCACATCTAGATGTTGGCTCCGCACGGCCCTGTGCAGGGCTGTATCTCCACTAGCATCTGTCATCCTCGTGAGTTTCTTATGACCTTCTATACATGCAAGTAGCACACGTACTACTTCAGTGTGCCCTTCATTGGCTGCTATGTGAAGAGCGGTTTCATTTTTCTTGTTTTGACAGCGTAACATTGCCGGAGTAACCTTAAGGACTTCTGCCGCGAAATGGGAATGGCCATAGAGGGCTGCGACATGGAGGACCGTGTTGCCCTTCGGAGTGACTTGGTAGCCATTTTCTTCATCCCTTTTCAGATGATCAGCAAGTAGAAAATTGGTATCTACGATATTGCCTCTCATCGCAGCATTATACAGGGTCGGATCCATTCCTTTTGATTTGGTGTTTTATCCAAGATCTCCCAATGATAATCCTGTGAGTCCTTTGCTTTCTCTGGATGAAACATTATTATAAAACTAATTAGATGCTTAATGAATCTCAAAGAAGAAAGGGATATGATGTTTGCCATGATCACAAGAAAGGGATTTTGATATTTTCGATTTCGCTTTCATGTCAAAACAACCCACTCCGATCGCACATCATATAGCTTACTCTGAAGTAAGGCATCTTTAAAACATGAAATTAAAAACCATGACCATATTATACAATAAGAATTCAAATTAATTTTGAAACAAGATGTTGATGACATATCTATCACTCGAGAACCTTATACAAAAAGATTGAAGAACTGCAAGCCAGTGAACATGTTAAGGTTGTAACATAGATGCAAGTCTCTATGTAAGTTATGTAGGAAGTTTCAGATCACAAGTCCCATTCTTTCACCAAAGCAACGTTACTTCTTATTAACACGCGATATTATCTACACTAGCTTGCTTTCTCATTCATGGAATATGAGATTTATTAACACGCAATATTATCTATAGTAGCTTGTTCTTGTAGCATCTTTATCAACTTCCGACGCCAAATTGTATGACTAACACAATAGGCAGCTGCAACATACTCGGCTTTACAAGTTAAGAAAGAAAGGAACCAAAAAAAGAAAAAGAGAAAAACAAGAGAATATCATCATACCAAAGTGAATGTCATTTCTCCAAAAGAAAAGATTGCAGTGTAAAGAATCGTAGCTATGTGTAGGGTTTGAGGAAGGGCCTCACCACAAGGGTGTATTATACGCAACCTTACCTTGTAGTTTTTCCAGCGTCTATTTCCAAGGCTTGAACCCGTGACCTCTTGGTCACATGACAACAACTTTACCAGTTACTCCAAGGTCACAAAGAGCTATGCGTAGGGTCGGGGGAAGAGGGCCAGACCACAGGGGTCTATTGCACCGGGCTACCCTTCTATCATTTTCAATTACTTAGTCTTGTTTGTGTTGGAAAAAAGAGTCATGACAAGAAGATCTTAAATAGTAAAAAGATGTTTTTATTCATGTTGTTTTTTCTATACAAATTCCTTTCTTCTGATCAAAGCAAACAATAAGTACCTTTCTTTTGATCAAAGGCAAAGATCTGTGTGGTGTTCAGAATAAATCTATATAATGTTTCATCCAGAGAAAGTAAAGAACTCGCAAGATTATAATATAGGAGATTTTGGATAAATCCGCAAAGCAAATAAAAGAAACGAAAAAATGGATCCAACCTTGTACACTGCTGCGGTGGAAGGCAATATCAGTAAAGGTGATTTTACACTTGCTGAATATCTGAAACGGGAAGAAGAAAATGCGTACCAAGTCACTCCAACGGGAAACACAATCTTACACGTGGCGGCACATTATGGCCACTCCCATTTCGTGGCAGAAGTCCTTAAGATTACTCCGGCGTTGTTATGCCATCCGAACAAGAAGAATGAGGCTGCGCTTCACATAGCAGCTAATGAAGGTCACATCGAAGTAGTCCACTTGCTACTTAGTATAGATGAGCATTATAAGGAGACACTCATGAGGATGACAGATGAGAATGGAGATACAGCCCTGCACAAGGCCGTGCGAAGCCGACATCAAGATGTAGCCAGACTGTGGGTGAAAGAAGATCCTGAATTCGAATTTCCATCAAACAAGGCGCGGGAGACACCAATGTATCTGGCAGCTGAGTCTGGTCTTCGTGACGGTTTGGTTGAAATCTTGAACACCTGCAAGCAACCAACTTCTTCTGCAGGTCCATTAAATCGAACACCTCTGCATGCAGCAGTGATTCAGGAACACAAGGGTATGTACATAATTTTTTGCCGCTACTGTCACAATATTAACATCTCTTTTCGATCTTTGTTACTATCTTTTGTTTCTTGTACTTCGACAATCGTATTATTTTGTTGTAGTATTGTTCTGTTTTGGACTGTTTTTTCTTCAGCTGAGAGTCTATCGGAAACAGCCTCACCACCTCTGAGGTAGTGGTAAGGTCTACGTACACTCTACCCTTCCCCAAACCCACTTAGAGACTACACTAGGGAGTCTAAATTTGCGTTGATTTAACTCCTTATCATCATCATCTTTGACGCATGCATCCAGATTGCGCGAGATTGCTAATGCAATGGAATAGATAGTTGTGTGAGGAACCTGACGTGGGGGGTTGGAATTCGCTGCACTTTGCTGCTCTTTTAGGATTGAAAGAAGTAGTTTCCGATATGCTGGTGTGGAAAAGATCCTTAGCCTACCTTCCAGCAGGCAGTGACAATGACTGGACAACAGCAATTCACATTGCAGCCGGTGGAGGTAAGGTAGACGTTATACATACGCTACTAAATCACTGCCCTGATTGCTGGGAAATGCTCGACAGCAACGGACGAAATGCTCTTCACATAGCCATATTCTGCAGTCGAGCAAATGTGGTCAGTTACTTGTTGAAGCCCACAAAGTGGGATAAGCTTATCGAGGATCCAGACAATGATGGCAACACGCCTCTCCATTTGCTTGCTTCCTCTAATTTTTGGGGCTATGTGCCTCTGGAATTAAAAGATCATCCCCGAGCAAAGAAGATGTCATATAACAAGGACAACAAGACTCCTTTTGACGTAGCAGTGTCTTGCACAGAGTGGACGGCAGACAAGGATAGAATCGCGCCCAGCTTGTATCACGATTTCTTAAATTCCATTGTTCAATTGGGACGGCGTTCACCCAAGCTGAACCAGAGGGATCGGCAGAAGATAATTTTCAACCAAGCTAAGCAACGCGACATAAAACATTGTCATACCCTATTTTTACCTAAGGTCAAAACGAGCACGACATTATGGACTCTAAAAGAATAAATTATGTACAGAGTCGCCATCTAATTTTTAAGGAAAAATAGGAAGGAAAAATAGGAAGCCTACTTATTTATTAACAAATGCGACTTCATTCTTATCTACGAACCAATTTAGATTCTAGGTAAGGGTTCAAATTATTCCGAAGAGAATGTATTAGGCACCCTTCAGAATCCACAAATGTGGTTCCCGACCAGACTTAGGTTTATAAAAAGAAAGAGGAAAAATCAATGTTTATAAATATAGATTTGAAATATGCATTAAAATAATATAAATAATTTATATATAAAGAATGTGTAAATTGCATATGTTATCGTAAAAATATGTGTATAAAAAGTGTATAAAAATGAACAAAAATACATGAGAATATGTATGGAAAAATGAAAAGATTAAATAAAGAAACTTTTGTTCAAAAAAAAGATTACATAACACTTTTAGTGTAAAAATATGAATTATTCTATTAAATATCTAAATTAATTTAATTCTTTTATATTAATAGTAACGACCTAAATTTGCCTAACGCGTGATGAAAGTTGCGTAAATAAATAATATCCCTCCCAACACCTCAAATATAAAGACTTCACTAATAATTTAATATTTGAACAAATGTGAAAGTATAAAAATACAAACATAAAAATTAAAGTCTTCTTTGAATGCTATTCCCGGTGAGTATTCTCAATAACCTCTACAAACATTTGTAAATAAAATGTTAGTAACAAATAAATAATTACAAAAGGCATGTGCACATATATATATTTAAAAATATAATTTTATTGAAAAGCAGGCTCAGATAAAGTTTTTTTTTTTTTTTAAAAGATTTCATCATTATCCAAAAATTATTTATTACGTATTTATATACGTAATATCCGTTTTTTTATTTGCAAAGACTTCGAAAATCAACATAGAATTTCTTCATCGGCCAATGTAAAATAAAACTTTTTTTTAAACTAAAAATTAATATCAAATTATCAATAAATAAAATAATAATAATGTTAAAGCAATCCAAAACAAGTAGCAAAAAAAAATAGCTAAAAATCGTAGAAATGTTGTCTATTGAAAAACTCTAAGAGAATATATTATTGGTCCAAATAAATAGAACTAATCGTATGTGAAGACAAAATAGAGCAACATAAAGTCAATGTCATCCATAAAAAAAAAAAAATAATAATAATGTAAACATTTTCAAAACCAAAACAAGATTATGACTAAAATGAACGTGTGAATGGTATCTTGACACCACGTTTTGAATAATTAAAGATTTTATTTGTGCACTATTAAAGTTTAAGGTCAAAATTATAATTTGGTGTCAAGTTTAGAATCATATTTATGTATTATCTTAAAAATAAAAGCAAACATTTATAAAAAACTTTTCAACAACTCACTCAAATAAATTAAACAATATATATTTTTTTAGAACAACATAATGATTAAAGTGACACAATAATTAAAGCAATACAATTATTAAAGCAAGGCAATAATTAAAGTAATATAATAATTAAAGCAAAATAATAATTTAATGATAATAATAAATCTCATAACAACCAAATAAGCAAACATGAAAAAATAAAATCCATCTTTATAACAAAATGACCTCAAATATACGGAAAGATAATTTTATTAGCCAGTATTAGTCTTTAATATAAAATAATAATTTTGATAAAATAAAATTCATCTTTTTAATGGAGTGACCTCTAATATCCGACGGAGAAATAATTTCATTGACAAGTGTTTATAATACTTGAAAAATAACCAAATTACAACTAAGAAAAAAAATAATAAAATCCACAAGATAAATCCAAGGAAAACAAAATTAGTAACTAAGTGTTATGTTCAAAATGCCAACAGTGGTCAAATAATCACCAATTATCAAGAACAAAATCAACAATGGCAAAAAAAAATGTAAAAAGCTAAAACAAATATCCAAATAATTATTAGAAAAAGAAATAAATTTAAAACAAATAAATTTAACCAAATAGTTTGAACAAAAACAACGGAGCAAACAATTTATATCTAAGATTTAACAATGAAAGTGGCCAGACCTGGAATTTCGCCTGCCGATGATCAACTCCGGCAAGTCGCGATGGAAAAGAGAGGAGGGAGCGGCGCGTGGTAGCTGGACGTTGGTTGTTGTGATACGGGGAAAGGAAGGGTGGCGCGGTGGTGGTTTCTTAGTGGTGGTGCGGCTGGTAAGGGAATTCTGCCTTTGACAGTAAAGAGATGTAGAAGAGAGAGTGAATTAAGAGAGAGAAAGTGAGAGAGGATAGAAGATCTGATAATGTGTTTTAGTGTGTTCTGTGTAGTGTCATTTAAAAAGAAAAAATACCAAGAAAAGTCTTCATCAAATATGTTACCATCTTCAAACAAAATCCCTTAAATTAGGGATAAAGTCAAAAAATTTAAAAGCTAGTGAAAGATTTGATTTTGTCTGTGTATGTGTGGAAGAAGAGTGAAAAAAATGGAGTGTGTTTTCTTATTGTACGTGAATATGTGAATGGATATTCTTGTGAGTAGTGGAAATATTTGGTGGATTATGTAGAAAGAATAATGGAGATGATCATAATGTTTCTTTATGGTGTATTGGTTAGTATTGTTAAAGGAATCAGAAAAAGAATGAGAGGGCGATGTATATTAATGGTGTGAATTTGTTAGTGATGGGGCCCCATAGTATGTTAATGAGTATATATTGTATTGTGTGTGCATTTTTTGGATTTTGTGTGAAGCTTCCCCTTTCCCGTGTTACTAGCTGTGTGTATATAAATTGTGAGTGTTAGGTGAGATGTATATTTAAAAATAAATAAATAAATCATATCTTCTATTTCAACACAAATTTCTTAAATTAGGGAGAATAGCTAGTAAAGAAAAAAGTCAAAAAATAAAAAGTGAAAAAGATTTGATTTGACTGATTTATTATTTTGTACATTAAAATAATTAAACCAATTTATATTTGTAAATCGTATTAAATAATATACAAAAAGTATGAGTGTCGATATATAATTATAGAAAAAAATATAAACAAATAAGAATATAAATTAACTTGAAAAATATATTATGTTATAAATAATTAAAATAATAATTATGTAAAAAGAATTGTAGTGTTATGTTATGTACGTACGTAGCTGATTGTGCAAAAAATAAAAAATGATAATAAACTAATAAAATTCTAAAATTTACAAAATTAATGATAATTATCAATAAATTATGTAAAATTAAATTATGACAATAAATAAATAAAAATTGTAAAATAATGATGATTATAAACAATTTATTAACAATTGCAAAAAATGTATGAAAAATTGCATATTGTGTCATTTAACGATTAGGACGCCTAAATGCGTTAATTTCACATTTGGAGAGCCAAAATTGGGTGTCAACAAACATAAAAGGTATCCTGTTAGCAGCTCAAATGCAACTAGTTGTGACTACTCTATTAGTTACAGTCACCTTTGCAGCTGGTTTTACATTACCGGGAGGATTTGAAAGCGATGACAATAGCCCTAATAAGGGGATGGCAGTTCTAATAAGAAAATCAGCATTCCGTGCATTTGTTATAACGGATGCCATCGCCTTTACATGCTCCATTGGTGTTATATTCAGCTACTTTTATATGGCGATAAATCCTTGTCCAATGGTCTATCAGGATTTGGGTTATTTGTGGTCTCTCAGTAAAGTTGGAGCTAGGTCGCAGCTCGTGGCAATGTCAGCAGTTGTAATTGCATTTGTAACTGGCATGTATGCTACTTTAGCACATTCAGTTGGTCTCCCTGTTACTGTCTGTGCCATCGGTTGTATCTTTTTCATTATGTACATGTGGGCAGTGCTGAGGCCAGTATGCTGGATAAAAGTGGTAAAAAAACTAATTTGTAAGTACAAACAAGTATTTTTGACATATATACTTCGTGTAATTTTCTGTATACATAATATAAATTCATCAGTTGCACCTCTTTCATTGTGTACAAACTTCTGTTATGTTCCTTGTACTGAACTCGCGATATATATTAGTAATGTGTAAGAAAAAGACTAGTGAAAGTCATGAACATGAGCAGAGACAACGATCAAGTGTTAGTAATTGAATTCCTAAAAAATTACAAATACGAGTCAGAACGTTGAAGTGGGTGGACCGGTGAAGAATTCAAAGGACATGTCGTGAATACGGATACCCCAGAGGCTAGCCAGGTTGTTGTGCACAATGCTAAACCACAAAGAGGCCTAAGAATTATTAGACAGACTAACAATATATTTGCTTGCGATTCGAAGAATATAGTAACCAAACTATTCACAAGATAGGACTGTACATTTTAATGGACGGAACGACATTTAAGCTGGGGAAATGATTGTGGGAATAGCCTTTGTTAGACTATGAGACTCTTCTTGATGGTCTTTTGTTTAATAGTTTCTTTTAAATATTATGTTTAGTTTTATTTTAAAAGATAAATGGTAGTCTTTATTTTTTAGAAGTGTGTCTTATAAGATAGTGTGTCTTGTAAGACTTATGAAGTGTGTCTTGTAAGATAGTGTGTCTTGTAAGACTTATAAAGTGTGTCTTGACTCTTGTAAGACTCATGTAGCTTATAAGTATAGTCTTTTGTAAAATGTTGATAATGAATGAATGTTTTGTATGAATGAAAACTACTACTGAAACTTCTCTTTTCCTTCTCTTAAGCTCCAAATTCTAACAGTGGTATCAGAGCCAACCTTCTTGAGGGATCTGTGAAGGCCTAAAGATAAGTTTTTTTCTGATCTTCTAAAAAAGGAAACCTAAACAGTAGTAACATGGCATCCAACAGCTTTTTGGGTGTAGGTCCTCCTATGTTTACAGGAGAAAATTATCACATATGGGTGATAAAGATGAAGGCTTATCTCAAAGCTCTTAGTCTATGGGAAACAGTTGAAAGTGAAAATGATCCCCCTCCATTGGGACCAAATCCAACTGTTGCACAAATGAAGAATTATGAAGATGCAAAGTCCAAGAAATCAAAGGCACTCACATGTCTTCATTCAGCACTTTCAGATGTGATTTTCACAAGAATAATGGCTTGTGAAACACCTAAAAAAGTATGAGATAAGCTAAAAGAGAAGTTCGATAAAAGTGATAGAGTAAAAACTGTCAAACTCTTAACTCTCAAAAGAGAATTTGATGTGTTAAGGATGAAAGAAGGAGATACGTACTCTGCCAAACTTTTGGAAATTGTAAAAAAAATAAGATTATTTGGTGAAATTTTTCTAGATTCAAAGGTGGTGGAGAAGATGATGATAAGCTACTAGCAAGATTCGAGTCCAAAATTTCAGTAATAGAGGAATCTTGTGATTTGAAGACTTTGTCCGTCGCAGAGCTGATTAGCAAGTTACAAGCCCAAGAACAAAGAAAAAGTATAAGAGATAAAAAGTAGAAGAAGTGGCATTTCAAGCAAAGCATAAAGGCAAGCAACCTGTGAAGGACAACAAGAGGTTGGAAGGAGATAAAGAAGCAAAGAGAAAGCCATGGATTGAATCTTCACAGAAAAAAAAGTGTTCACCTTGCGTCCACTATAAAAGAACTAATCATCAAGAAAAGGATTGTTGGTTCAAAGAAAAGCCTCAATTCAGTGCAGATTTTGCAAAAAAATGGGTCATATTGAGAAAAATTGCAGGGCCAAGCAGAATCAACCACAACAATGCCATGTTCAGCAGGCAAACTTCACTGAAGAGTCAGAAAAGAAAGAAAGCTTGTTTATGGCTACTCATGAAGAAAGCACAACCAACCAATCCACATGGTTCCTAGACAGTGGGTGCACAAGTCATATGTCATATAATGAGCTCATGTTTCACAACTTGACAAGTTACTTAAAGCTAAAGTTAGTATGGGAAATGGTGCGACATTAGAAGCACATGGAAAGAGTTCAGTTTTCTTTTAAACTAACAAAGGTACAAAGCTTATACATGCTGTGTTGTATGTTTCTTCTTTAGCATGTAACCTGTTGAGTGTTGGTCAAATGATGTCTAAAGGTTACTCCTTACTTTTTAAGGGAAAGCATTGTTTGATTTTTTATGTTGATGATACTTTGATTGACAAAGTAGAAATGGTGGATAGGATCTTTCCGATGGATGGAAAGTTTGATAGTGCCAATTTTGTAAGATTGGATGATTCATGGTTATGGTACAGAAGATATGGGCATTTTAACTGTGCTACTTTAAGGTTTATGTATGAGAAGGGCTTGACTAAGGATTTACCTAAGATCTCACTTTCTAAAGAAGTGTGTGGGTCATATCAGATGGGTAAGATTCACAAGAAAGCATTTCCTAAAAATGCTTCATGGAGGGCAACTGAAAAGCTTGAACTTGTTCGCACTGATGTATGTGGCCTATGAAAACATCATCCTTGGGTCAAAATAAATATATTTTGTTATTCATTGATGATTTTACAAGGATGACTTGGGTTTATTTTTTGAGTAACAAGTCTCAAGTATTTTCAGTTTTTATGAAGTTTAAAGCTTTCACTGAAAGACAGAGTGACAGCAAGCTGAAGGCTTTGAGGTCAGACAATGGAGGTGAATATACTTCAAATGAGTTCAACAAGTATTGTGAAGATGCAAGGATTGATCAAAAGCTGATAGTAAGTTATTCACCAGAACAAAATGGAGTCTCAGAGAGGAAAAATAGGATGGTAGTCGAAATGGCTAGATGTTTGTTAATTGAAAAGAAACTACCATAAATTTTTTGGGCAAAAGCTATTTCTACTTCAGTTTATTTATTGAATAGGCTACCAACTAAAGCTATGGATGGTAAAACTCCTATTGAGGCATGGAGTGGAAAATGGCCATCTGCCAAGTACTTAAAAATCTTTGGTTCGATATGCTATTCTCATGTTCCTTCAGTGAAAAGAAGCAAGCTTGAACCGAAAGGTGATTGGGTATCTTTATTGGTTATTCATTGCAGGCCAAAGGTTATAGAGTTTTCAACCTGCAAACAAAAGGTATTTCCATCAGAAGAGATGTAGTGGTGGATGAGCATGCTTATTGGAATTAGGATAAGAAGCAAGTTGAGAAAGAAAATGCAGGTTATCTGAAGATGAATTCGCTGCCTGAAACACAACCATTTGACTCTGAAAATCTGGAAGAAGCTGAAGAATCAGATGGTAAATCCTCACTTGATTCGCTAATTTTGAAGACATGGTCCCTTTCCGATATATATGAAAGATGCAATATTGCTATCTTGGAACCCAATACCTATCAAGAAGCATCAAAACATGATGTTTGGATTGAAGCCATGAAGGAGGAGATTGGTATGATAGAGAAGAATGACACTTGAAAGCTAGTTGATAAACCTAAAGATAGAAATGTAATAGGGGTGAAATGGGTTTATAAAACCAAACTTAATACAGATGGTTCAGTTAATAAACTTAAAGCAAGGCTTGTTGTGAAAGGTTATGCACAAGTTGTAGGTCTGGATTATGGAGACACATTTGCACCTGTTGCAAGACATAATACGATATGACTATTATTTGCTTTGGCTGCTCAATCAAATTGAAAATTGTATCATCTGGATGTGAAGTCGGCATTCTTAAATGGACCATTGCAGGAACAAATTTATGTCGACCAACCAGAAGGCTTTTAAGTTGCAGGAATGGAAGATAACGTTTACAGACTACATAAGGCGTTGTATGGATTAAAACAGGCTCCTCGAGCATGGTACAGTAAGATTGATGATCATCTCATTCATTGCGGCTTCAAAAGAAGTGAAAATAAAGCCACTTTATATGTGAAGAAGGCTAAAGGTAGAGATGTGCTAGTGGTATCACTCTATGTTGATGATCTTCTAGTAACTGGAAGCAATGAAGCTATGGTGAATCAATTCAAGCAAGAAATAGAGACCAAGTTTGAGATGTCAGACTTGGGTGAAATGAAATACTTTCTGGGAATGGAGATTTATCAAGATATTGATGGAATCTTTATTTCCTAGAGAAAATATTCATGGGATGTTCTTAAAAAATTCAAGATGGAGAAGTGTAAGTATGTGTCAACTTCACTAGTTCACAATGAAAAGATTTCGAAGTCTGAAGGAGATGATAGGGTTGATCCAACAGTTTACCGAAGTCTAATTGGTAGTTTGCTATATTTGACAGCAACCAGACCTGATCTCATGTTTGTGGCAAGCTTTTTGCCAAGGTTTATGCATTCTCCAAGTCAAGTTCACCTTCGTATTGCTAAACGAATATTGAGGTATTTCAAGGGAACTGTTGATTTTGGTATTTGGTTTAAAAGGGAAGAGCAAGGGCAATTGATGGGTTATTCAGACAGTGATTGGGCAGGAAGTGTTGATGATATGAAGAGCATTTCTAGTTATGACTTTACACTTGGTTCCAGCATGTTCTCATGGACTTCAAGAAAGCAAGATATGGTAGCTCAATCATCTGCAGAAGCAGAATACATCGCTGCTGCTGGTGCAACTAATCAGGCTCTATGGTTACGAAAAATTCTGCGTAATCTAGAGCAAAATCAAATTGAAGCTACTGTCATTAAGGTTGACAACAAGTCAGCAATTTCTATGGCCAAAAATCCAGTGCAACATAGTCGTAGTAAGCATATAAATGTGAAGTTTCACTCTATCAGGCAAGCAAAGAAAGATTGTGAAGTTAATCTAGTTCATTGCAGCTCCGATCAGCAGATTGCAGACATTTTGACCAAAGCTCTTCCTAAGGGGAAATTTGAAGTTCTAAGGGCTATGCTGGGAGTATCCAAGAAAAGTCTCAAGGAGGAGTGTTAGAATATGAGACTCTTCTTGATGGTCTTTTGTTTAATAGTTTCTTTTAAATATTATGTTTAGTTTTATTTTAAAAGATAAATGGTAGTCTTTATTTTTGAGAAGTGTGTCTTGAAAGATAGTGTGTCTTTTAAGACTTATAAAGTGTGTCTTGTAAGACTCATGTAACTTATAAGTATAGTCTTTTGTAAAATATTGATAATAAATGAATGTTTTGTATGAATGAAAACTACTGCTGAAACTTCTCTTTTCCTTCTCTTAAGCTCCAAATTCTAACAGCCTTAAATCTCGAAAATGAGAATGATTTTGCTCCTCTACAATTTGTGATCCCATATTTGGATGTGCCATGAAAGAATATTTCCGCAATAATCAAATGCACGCATTAATAATTATGATAGTCTCTCTCCGCTATGTTCTTAGTAAACAGGCAGCAGATCGTCAAATGTCATTACCATTACGCTGACCACCAGGTTGTGAGGCTTTCACCATGGATGTTTTCTATTTACATTCTCAACTCTTACCAAACAATCAGAAATTAGACAGGTGCAAGTAGCTTAACCGCCTTATCCATCATTAAAACTATATCCATGTCATATAGAAAATGCGTATGTAAAACCCATGCAACATAGTCATTACCCAGGATTTCGATCTAGTGGTAAGAGCTTACACGTGAATTAGACATGTTCGAACTCTGCAACAGACAAAATCGGGATACTTAAAGTGGAAAAGGGTATAGGGGCGGGCTCATTATCCATCAAGTTTAGAACCATGTGCCCATTGGTTCTCGAAGATTTCTCGATTATAAGAACCCATGCAACATAGTCATACCCAGGGTTTCGATCTAGTGGTAAGAGCGTATTCGTGAATTAGGCGCACATGACATGTTCAAACTTTGCAACAGACAAAATCGTAATACTCAGGTGGAAAAGGGTATAGGGGTGGGCTCATTTTGCATCAAGTTTCGAACCATGTATGTCAAAAGTAAAGTAAATTTATGAGTCAAATTACTACAAACATATAAGCATATATAAGCAAAAAACAAATTTGTTTGGACTAAATGGATGTTGAAAGAAAAACAATTGAATTCAAGAAAAGTAATTGTGAGCACTCAAATGTAGTCTTTAACATCTCTTCAGCAACTAAATCAGTTTTCAGTGTTGCCCTTTTAACTTTCAAAAGTTTCATATGCCAATGAGTGGAAAATTTTTGACAAAATTTGCCCCAAGCAATGTTCATGGCATAATCATCAACTTACCATTAATGGTGAGATCCCAAGGAGCAAAGTTATACATACTTTTTTTTTTTCTTTTTCTCTCTGTCGCGTTGTCGCGTCACTTCTGTTTCAAGTGAGCTTTTCATGAGGGATTAGAGGTAGGTAGGTTATAGGTAACTTAATCTAGGTATTGGCATCTCCGGAACCTCCTCCTCCGCCTCCTTTTTTGGAAACCACTGGTGCACGGAAGGAGCTTCGACTAGTCAAATGAGAATCAAGAAACAAAACTATGACTGTGATATCGTCATGAAAATGCCGCCTCACACCTCTATCTATCCTTTTCAGGTCTGCGTATCTCATTTCTCTTTTCTTCGCGGCTTCCTGTAGGGCAGCTTTTACGAGTTTTCTAGCAATGCCCTGTACAAATTTGGAAACTTTAGTTTAGAAGAGAAAAGAGTCGACACAGTAACTTCACGCATCTTTTAATCATGTGCAGTCGGTCAAATGTCAAATCGCACATAATTAATGTACTTTAACACTATATACCTTTACTTTTTCAGTCTAGACAAATTCCAATGTCGTTTAATAGGGCTATCAATGTCCTTTTCATAATGTGAAGCCAGCTGTGAAGGTCACTATCATGAATAGATAGCTGCCACTACTAAATGTATTTAAGCCGCCTTCATAATATCTCTAACTATTCTTTCATCTCACGGAGAACTAATTGATAAAATTGTTATCAAGTGATCAGGAGGTTATGTATAATTAATAAATAAATTTGTAATGAACTTGAAAGTGGTTTGCTTTCTCGAGGTGAAACAACAACAGTATATTTAGTAAATTTCCCATCAAGTAGGGTCTTGGGAGGGTCAGTGTACGCAGTCTATACCACTATCTCAGAGGTAAGATAAAGAGGTTGTTTTCGATAGACCCGACTCAAGAACTTTCTCGATATGAAACATTATATAGAAATTAAAAGTTGACTTGGTCTTCACATAGTATTCCCTCCGTTTCACAATAAGTGAATTGTTGGAGCAATTTTAGTGTTTCAAAATAAATAAATGGTTCACAATTCAAGGTAAATGTTGAAATTTTTTTTCAAATTTACCCTCCATTAAATGTGCATTGGGAGTGATGTATCATGTGTCTTTACTTTTTGAAAAGGGTAAAAATGGAAAAACATGATAAATTTATGTCTTTACTTTTTTTTTTCTTAACATGTGTGCCAAAATTCAACAATTAACTTATTATGAAACAGAGGGAGTACTATACATATCAGGCTAATCCATTTCACATGTTGCATGTGGCACAACTTGTCATCTTTATGTCAGTTGTATCATTATTACTTTATTACAATGTTTTTAAGAGTGAGATCAATAACCCCACACCAGCCCATTTTATCTGGAGCAAGTTATGAGTTTGACAGAATTTAATAATTTCAATTCGAATTTAATTTGTATCTGTTTTTAAAATATATACTTAATATGTACAAATTATTAGTTTAGAATCCATTACCACAAAGGAGATAGAATCCGTCGTCACCAGGGGCAGTTCTAGAGGGTCTGGAGGGTGTTAACCCGAACCCCCTTGATTACGTTGTATATATAAGGTAGGGGTGTCAATTTCAGCTCATATTTATGAAAAGAGTTCAGTTAACCCATATTTATTGAATTGGATCACTTATATTTCAAATGGATAAATATGGATTTTAACTTATTTTAAAAGCTCATATAAATATAGACAAAATGGGTAAAATATGGGTACCCATTTAAACAGAGAGATCACCCACCTATGCTTTAAATTTCATTTTTTTCTTCTTTTCTAGTTTTTTTTTTTGTTTTTTCTTTCTTTTTTTTCTTTGATTTACTTTTTTCTTTTGCATTTTGTTTTTCCATTTTTTACTCGTTTTTTTATAATTTCTTTTTTTTCTTTCTCATCTCTTCATCTTTTTCTTTTTCTTTTTTTTTTTCATTTCCTCCTTTCTCATTCTTATTTCATCATTCGTATTCACTTGAGACCTACATGGATTAATAAATATAAACTTCTAATTATCTCATTTAGCCTATACAATTCATAGCATCTCTTATCAATTAAATATAATCTATACATAGTCTCACCCCTTTATTATTATTTTTTTATATCTTTTATTTCTCTTTTTTTTTT
>NC_061115.1:216327066-216386364 GCF_002878395.1 Capsicum annuum | reverse complement strand
TATATATATATATATATATGTTCAAATACTCTATTTTGGATTGCTTCGCGTGACAGTACTTTTGCGCTGATCCCCTCCCCCTCCTTCCAGGTTCTGAGGCACAGTCTAGGGGTCCAAATAAATAGTAGATATTTAAGATCACAGATTCGATTGTGTAGTGGTGAGCCTTCTATGATCCAGAAGGCCTGGTTATTTCAGATATTTATCCGTAGCTATGTTTTGGTCGACTAGGGGCCTTGTCCCAGTTTTCAGACAGTTTGTTTAGTTCATAGTAGACATTTCGCAGATCGAGTCAGACATTATTACTATTTAGATATATTTTGAATTTCAGTTTTTAGTATTATGATCACTTTCAGATTGACCATGTTTCGGTATTAGATGTCTATTTCTACATTATCTTTTATTAAGTGAATGTTGTGCATGATTACCAGATAGAGAAGGGTGTTCCAAGCCTTCATGGTTCGGAATACTCGTCACGGCTAGGGTCCCGGTTCGGGTCGTGATAAACTTGGTATCAAAGCACGGTTTATGGTCCCAGGGTGTCTGCGAAATCGCGTCGGGTAGAGTCTTGTTTATGGGTGTGTAGCGCGCCACACTTATAAGCAGGAGGCTACTAGGCGTTTAGGAATATCTCTCTTTCTTCATGTTCTAGTTCGTGCTATAGAGTCAGAATATTCCTCCTTCATATTCCAATTCGTGCTATGATGTCGCCGATACGAAAGAAAAGTTATCCTAATTGTTTTTCTTTCTATGGTGTTTTCAGATAATGCTCTCAGATTTACTAATAGGAATTTCAGAAGTCACACAAAGGGATTGAGAGGAGCTCCCTGATGTGTCATAAGTCCCTCAAGTTTGAAATTGTGATTGTTGAAACTGTATTTCCACCCGAGTAGTAGTATAAGTTAAAGTGTCGGTGTCATGACCTATTGGTAGTGAAATTAGACCAAGAAGGTGGTGATATTAAGTCACAAGTTTAGAGGTCAGAGTGAGGGTGACCTTTATGTAACTAAATATTTATAGCCGAATATCCATTGATTGAGAGTGATTTACTATTTTTTTTATTGGTAGACTAATGTGGTAGTACCATTTGCAGATTGTATGGTAGTTCGTGGAGGAAGTTTTTGACTCAGATTTTTATTTATACAGAGTAAGATGTGTATCCTTAGATCATTGAATATTGTGTCTCAATTTTCTATCTCTTGTAATATGTAATCTTGTTATCATAGTGTTTTTGACAAAAAAAAAATCAAAGTCTAGTGAAGCCGTGTGGGGCTCTTTCGATTCACTAGCATAGTTTCTTTGTTCATTTTCTTGTTCAAAACACAAAAATCAAAGTCTAGTGAAGCCATGTGAGGCCTATTTCGATTCACTAGCAACTTTTTGTTCAACTTGTTATTCTTGTATTGGTTGAATATTTGTATAGTCGAATTTTTTCGCATGAGATTGAGTTGGTAATAAAGTGATACATCCTTGTGTGTTAGTTTAGTAGAAGGTAGAGAAGGAGTTATTAGTTAAGGTGAATTGTTGTCTGCTTGAAGTATAAAAATGGCTAGATGAGCAAGTAAGTAATGATTATAAGGTCATGGGTTGCTTGCGGAATTTGAAGGTAGTCTAAATGTACGCTCGGGAAAGTAAGTGTGATGTGAGAAAGCCATATAAGTAGATATGATTGTATGGAGTTATAATATAAGATTAAGGTTGACCATGTCTATTACATGACTTTACCCCCTTGACCTTCATTCCGTTGATAGTTGTAAACTAGTACTACTTGTGAGAAGGCATGTAGTAGATTTTTAAGGTATTTGGATAGAATGTCCCAATTTGACGGACTACTATATTATGTTGCCTTCTTCATTGGTGGTAGATGATTGATGCTAGACTATTGGCTTGAATTTAATGTAGGATGTGGATGTAAGAATAGTGGATTAATGATGAATGTTTTGTGAGAATTGTGTGTTAGCTTGGGTTGTAAATCATGCTTAGCACTAGACATTAGGTTTGAACGGTTGATGTCCATAAAGGTGGATGTGATGATTTCTTGGTTAATGATACTAGTTATATGAAAGTGATCTAATAGGCTTGAATGGTGTATGCAATAGATTAAGTTTATTTGATTCGTAACAAAGTATGATGTTGTATGTATGAGGTAGAACTATACCCAAGGTGATATGGAGTTGCGACATTTTCTAAGACTATTACATGTTGTGTGTGGCTAGTAGACATAGTAGTACCGTTGAGTTGCTAGGTAAGGTTTCTTCTATGATATAAGTTATGCAATTAACGGTCTAATGTTAGAGATTAAGCAGTGTAGAGTGGATTTTTATGTGATAAGAAGGGAGGATGTGTATGTATGCTCATGAGAGTGCGAGTTTTAGGTTGATGACGATTGAGAATAGCAAAATATAAGAGTAGCGTTCTGGGAAAGCAATGTTTTTAGAGTATGCGCTAAGTAGTCATAACGCCCAGTAGTTTTCTCGATTTGATGTTACTCAGTAATGGGCTTAGAGGGATGACAACTTGAATGATTCCCTTTTTCTAAGTGTTGAAGAAAATGACTTAGTTACATTTTGAGCTCCCAATCTATGATGATTTTATTTTCGATCTTCCCGATCTCCGATTTTAGATTTTCTTGTTGATTCATGATCGGGGAAGTCAAGGGTACGTCTTGGGTGAGTTTCAGAATTTTTGGGTGTCGTGTAGGGCATGTTTGGATGCCCAAAATAGTGGCATCATGCGATATGCATGCGTCGCATGGTATAGTGGTGTGCGATGCAGCATGCGACGTATGCTCCAGTCCGGTAGGATAGAGCATGTGACACATTCTCTGCTGCACGTACCTGGGAATTTCAGCATTTACACTCCATCTCATAAAGGGCATTTGGGTCAAATTCCACCCACATTAATTCGGCCTAAACATCAAATTTGAGTAGCAAAACAACACTTTATCCCCAAATTAATATTCTTCCCAAATTGAAATCATCCTTCCCTGCCAAGAACATAAATCCTAACTCTTAAGTGTTTAGAGGCGTGGATATCCATACCTATAATGATGTTAGTCATGAGTGGATGATCTTAGGGTTAGAGGAAGTTATGATTAGTATCCCCGAAAGGGGGATGTCCCAGAAGGAATTTAGTGTCTTTATGTTAAATTATTGAGGAACTTTGTGTTCATGTGTATATCGATATCCCCTGTTGTATTGAGAATTGTGGTTATAGATTGATAAGAAGTTAAGTTCTCAAGTCTAGGATTGTGACTTTAATCTAAGGGGGAGATGGTGAGTTAAGGTAGTTTTCAAATCTTTCTCATTGTGGCAAGTTCAGGAAGAGTCATGATGGACCTCTTCCTATTCAAGTGTGTTCCTCTTACTTTAGTTTAAGAGTTCATGCTACCAATGTCTTATGCATTCAAGTCCTACCGATGTCTAAGGTTTGTGTTCTCTATGTAAGTCATGTCATGTTTCAACGTCCTAACAAGAAGGAATAATGTACCTCAATGACCCAATACTCCAAGTATCCGAGCCATAGGCTATGTTGCTCGTGATCCAAACCTATGTCTCATGACATGCTCGGTCCTAAGGAAATATGTTTCTGTATATTGCAGAATCATTTTATGTTAGTGATAAAGTCTATGCTAACTCATGGAAAATTTTCAGGTCCTTGAATGGGGAGCAATCACTTTAAGTGAAATCCTTACCTTAGTTGTTAGTGACGTAAATTTAGGCTTTATGCCACATAGCTCATGATATGTGCATCCATGTTTCTCATTTTGGTCTATCCTAAGGGGACCACCATGGGTTGTGTCCGTGACGAACGACCCTTTACTTATGATCTAGACGCTTGAAATTAGAAGCACTCCGTGCCTGTTGTATTGTATCTTCACTTTATGTCCCTCCTCTAATAGTGCAATAAGTATGTGTGATGGTCTGATAATGTTACTTTCATTCATGATGTTTATGCTCGGGTCCCTTAATGACCCTCCATATGTTCGTATGATGGTGGTTGTGAAAGCGTAGTAGTGAGTTAGGTATGGGAGTAGATGTTCTTGAAAGTGAGAAATTTGATGTGATTCTCGAGCTGAGGTTATAGGTGAAAGGAAAAGGAAGGATATGAACTTTTGTTGTGCGAAATAGCAAAGAAGAAAAAAAAATGTGGTGAAACTATTTGTAAGAGTGATTGAAATTTTTGGCCTTAGTGGGGAGAGATCCATGTAGTGGGTGTAGTAATGACAGGCTTAAATTTTGTGTTGGGTGAAGAAATAAACCAATGTGTCATGTGGTTAGTATTCCTTGAATTAAGACTTGAGTTGTTGGATTATAGTGATAAGGTGAGATGGTTTATGGATATGATGTAGAGTACAGGTCCCTTAGTTTAAGTTAGCACCTTTTTTCTCCGAGTGAGGCTTCAACATAGAAGTGTATTACAGTGGAAAGTCAAATTTGTGTGGTTAGACACGTATGGGGAAAATTGTAAGTTGGGAATGATGAGGCATGTAATTTATTGTTTGGGGAGTAGGCAAATAATGTGTCCAAGCTTAAGTCTTTTAATTGTATCTTGAAGATAGAGAAAGATAATATTCGTACGTCCCGAGAGATTTTCATCTCATGAATTGGACCAATCTTAATCAGGCTGAGGATTCTTAGGAAAAATTCATATCTTACAATGCTTTGATCATGTGCCATAAAACACATGCCAAGATCATGTCGATGTCATGTTTCGTTATCTCATATTTCGTGCTTTCACATTTCACTAAGGGTTATCATGAAGCTTGTTCGCTGCCTTCACATATTTTGTTAAGGAAAAATACTTAACGCTATATTACGTTCTTTATTCTACACTTTTAGAGCTCCAAAAAGTCCCTACCCATTATTCGGGGACGAATGATCCCAAGGGGGAGATAATGTAACACCCCGTACTTTCGGGATAGAATCAAGACCGTCGTCCTTATGCGTATAGACCCGAACTAGATGATTCCTTGTCAATATATGTGTGGTGATCAGTCCTATAGTGTAAGAATACCTTTGAATATGAATTGAGTTCACAAATATCCCCTAACTCTTAGATGAGTTGAAAACATTTCAATCGAATAAGTTTTAGTGGATGTTTAAACTTGGGTCAACTTCCATCAACCATAACTCCTATAATATGATGAATTATAGGGCATATTATATATCAAATGAAAGATATTCGAATAAGCTTTCCAACGAGACCAATTTTGCCAAAATCCGATATCCGAACGAAAAGTTATGGCCATTTTAGTGACTGAGACAGTAGCAACATGCGATAAGCGTGCGACGCACGTCCTATCGCACGCCCCAAATTTTCAAATACTGTTTCCGCCTTTTTAAGGGCAAAATGGGTATCTTCCACCCCTTATCCAGCTATAACATGGGATTAAACTCTCAAAATACCAAAATATGATTTTATTCACCCAAATTACCTAAGAACACTCTCTAGGGTTTCAAACTAAAAACCCAAATAAATCAAGATTCAACCGTGGGTTTTCGAAAGTGAATAAAGATTTGAACTCCCCACACCAAAGGCTTCAAAAATCATCCACTTTTCTCCGTAATCAAGGTACGCGGGGTTTTCCTAAAATCTCATGGGCATAGAAATCATGTTTTAAGAGTGGGGTTTGGAAGTTTATGAATATAATCATGTTTTAGAAGTTTTGACGGTATTGTTTTGGTCTTTAGACCTTTCCCCCAAATTGATTTGAAATTATGTATATATGTACGTATGTGTTCAATAATGTTTATTCAATTGAGAGCATGAATTATAATGAATCCCTCTCTTGTTGTGAGTTTTCCCATCTGCGTATGAGATGAATTGTTTTGAATGCGTTTTGAAAAGCATGATATGAAATACTTTGGCTTTTGCTATGTTTTAAATATGATTTTTGAATATGAAAGAGAGGGTTGTGAATGTTGAATATACATATAATGAAAGAGTGTATGGTTTTGCCAAGAGCACATGACCACCATATGTTTTATGGAAGTTTTTACATGGTTTTGACTTGAGTTTCGGAATATGAAATCTTTTATGCAAATTACATGTTTGGGTAGTCTGAAACTACATTTTTATGAAAGATCATGCTTATTTCATTATGGCTCAGAAATAGAACTTGCAAGTTTTGGTGTGAAGACACCAACTCAGAAAATGCCATGATAACTTCAAAGCAGAATAGAATGCATGTTTGAAATCAGATTTACAGATTTTGTGATTTGAATGTTGCATGATTAGAAATGGTTAAAAATTGGGCAGAAAGAGATGTTAGGTGATTCCCTGAAGAAGGCATGAGTCCAGATACTCATTGCCTAAAAGCGTGATTTGCTGATACCGGTATATCTTATATTATGCTGGCCTAGTGCCGTGTGGCCTATCAGAATCAGAGACTCCAACTCTTGCAGCACGCTCGGGTTGGAGGCTTCCTCGCCGAGTCAATGGCGAATTCCATATAGCCCGTGGAATCTCAGACTTGTAGAGGCACGCCACCTAACTCAGAAGTAATACAAAGATCAGAACTATTTTGACAAAAAAATGACTTATGATTTACGAATGGTGCCCATGTATTTTCAGAAATTATTTCATGCATGATGTTTGATGAAAATTTCTCTCACCTATTATATATATATATATGTTCAAATACTCTATTTTGGATTGCTTAGCGTGCCAATACTTTTGTGCTGATCCCTCCCTTCTTTCAGGTTCTGAGGCACAGTCTAGGGGTCCAGATAAACAGTAGATATTTCAGATCACAGATTCGATTGTGCAGTGGTGAGCCTTCTATGATCCAGAAGGCCTGGTTTTTTCTGATATTTATCCTTAGTTATGTTTTGATCGACTGGGGGCCTTGTCTCAATTTTCAGACAGTTTGTTTAGTTCATAGTAGAGATTTCGCAGACTGAGTCAGACATTATTACTATTCAGATATATTTTGAATTTCAGTTTTCAGTATTATGATCACTTTCAGATGGACCATGTTTCCTTATTAGAAGTCTATTTCCGCATTATCTTTTATTAAGTGAATGTTGTGCATGATTACCAGATAGAGAAGGGTGTTCCGGGACTTCATGGTTCGGAATGATCGTCACGGATACGGCCCCGGTTCGGGTCGTGACACCTGGTACTCATTTTCTTCATCACTATTTAGATAATCAGCAAGTAAAAAATCACCCTTTCCTGTGTTGCCTTCCATGGCAGCATTGTACAGGATTGAATCCATTACTCTTTTTGATTTAGGAGATTATGATCTTGTGAGTTTTTGCTTTCTCAGAGTGAATTATTATATAGAAATTAAGACTTGTCTATGTCTTTGCTGAGTTTTTGTTTTAGAACAATATATTTCCTCCGTTCACTTTTATGTGACATGTTTCCCTTCTCGACCATCAAATGGCATGGATTTTGAAATAGTCTCTCTATCTCTATGTGGTAAGGCTAAGATCTACGTACACTCTACTCTTCCCATACCCCGCTTGTGAGATTACATCCGGTATGTTGTTGTTGTTGTTGTTGTATTAATGTAAGAAGGATTCCAACTTACAGTATTTTTTATATAGCTCTCGAACATCTAAATTTTTAAAATCTGCAATATTGAATTAATCTTAAAATATCATACTGGTCCATTAAAAGTCTTTGTCAATATATAAATATCCTAATGAAGTCTTCGCTGTCTCTTTGTATAACTAAAATATCTTAAACTGACAAACTGGTCCATCAACATGTAGGACTAGATGTAAATATATACATGGGAGGCTCAAATATGCCATTGAACTATCAGAAATAACTCATTTATGCCATCAGTTAAAAGTTTGACTCATTCATGCTATCGCCGTTACCAAATCGGCTCATCCATGCCATTAATTTTTAACGGTGGTTTTTAAAAACAGCTTTGCCACGTGGCCTTTTAGTAAAGGTCCACGTCATTAATTAAAATAAGGAAAAAGGCTCGAATATGCCATTGGACTATCAAAAATGGCTCATTTATGCCATTAGTTAAAAGTTTAGCTCATTTATGCCATCGTCGTTATAAAATCAACTCACCCATGTCATTACTTTTTAATGGTGGGTTTTCAAAAATAGTTTTACCATGTGGCCTTTTATTAGAGGTCCGCGACATTAATTAAAATAAACCAATATTAATTTCAAAATATCTTAGGCCCATTAAAAACAACCAATTCATTTAACATAATCCGACCCACACCCATTAAAGTATTTTTTTTCCTACAACAACAACTATTTTTCTAATCAGAAAAAATAGTGATTAATGTATATCCTTTGGCTATTTCTAGTTCATTCTAAATCTAATCAGAAAAAATAGTGATTAATGTATATCCTTTGGCTTTTTCTAGTTCATTCTAAATCATTATAAGTGTTACGCTTAACAGAAACCTCAAAAATTCTATCCTACAGTAACTGATTAGTTTTAATTCCAGTGACTCCAATATATACTCCGAAGTTGTAAGAAAATAAGCTAATGAACGATTAGGGCAGGCAAAAAAAACAAAGAGGCGTACCAATACAACTTCTCCATTCTCCCATCACGAATTAGGAGAGTATACATTATTGAAAAATCATTTCCAAATAACGACTTAAAAGAAGTTGTTATCCCAATTATCCCGCCATGTATATGGAATAACTTCTTCTAACACCTCGTACTTTCGGGCAAGAATTTACACCATCGTTTCTACGCGTATAGACCCTAACTAAATTATTCCTTATTAATGTATGTGTGGCGATCACTCCTATTGTGTGGGAAAACCTTTGAATATGAATTCACACAAGAATCCCCTAACTCTAAGGCGAGTTGAAAACAATTCTATTGATTTAGTTTGAGTGGACACTTCAACTTGGGTCAACTTTCGTCAACCATAACTTCAGTTACATAACGAAATGGGTGGCCTGATATATATCAAATGAAAGGTATTTGAGTATTCTTTCCAATGAAACTTATTTCGTCCAAATCCAACATTGGAGTAAAAAGTTATGCCCAATTTACTTCAGCATATCAGTCTGTGTCAACTGAGGGACTACTGCGACTTTTTTTGTTTCTTTAAGGGTATTTTAGTCTTTTCCTCAATCCCAATCCACCCAAACATCCCATTTAAGCCTCTTGCAAGCATTTTATACTTAGATTCATCAAAGTTCTTCTCAACCCAAAACCCTTAGCTCCAACATTCAATATCAACAATTCAAGACAAGTCTAAGATTTCTAAGGAAACGAATCAAGATTCGAGTTCTACTCTTTAGTCTAAGTAATCTAAGGTACGTGGGGTTTTCCTAAAACTACATGGGCATGGTAAAATTCTTTTAATGATGAATAAGTGTTTCGAAATCATGATGGGTTTTGGATTTACGATTATATTCATGTATTATGGACTCTTATTGATGATAAAGTTTGGGTCTTGAGGACTTTCACCCAAATCTGATTTATAACCATGTTTAAGAAGATATATGTATGAGTTTGAATTATTAATTGAGAGCATGAAGTATTTAAAATTCTTCTTTTGTTTACAAGTCTCTTAACTTTGTAAGATATGATGTGTTCGAAATGTGATATTGGAAATATGATTTAATATAAAAGCCTTGAACTTGTTTATGACTTGATTATGATTTTTGAATTGAAGAGAGAGGATTTTTGCATAATTTGATGGGTTGTTGAAATTTATGACCACCACATGTTTGTTGAAATGATTGAAAGGAGTGATTTTTGCATAATTTGATAAATGTATTGAAGAATGATTCCTCTTGAACTGTGTGAAATATGGAGGTCTGAACTTCATGTTTTGAAGAAAAAACTGTGATATGATATTTTTTTTATAGCTCAGAGATATGATTTGCAAGTCTTGGTATGACGATACCAATACAGATAATGCCATGGTAATTCAGAACAGAACAAAATGCATATTTTTACTCAGATTTTTAGAATTTGAATTAAGAAAGATGCATGTTTAGAACAGACTAAAAATGGTCTTAAAGAGAGTTAGGTGGTTACCCGAAGAAGGCGTTTGAGTGTAAGGGCTCATCGCTGGAAAAACCGTGTTTTACCGATACGGGTATTGTTCGAAAAGGAAAATAATGTGGCCTTCATGTAAGGGTGATGCCATGGTATACTTGTAAGGGGGTATACCAAACTATTCATAAACTCCAACCCTTGCGCCAAACTTGGGTTGGGGGCTTGGCCGCCGAGTTAAGGGCGGTTTTCATATAGCCCGTGGGATTGTAGAAATGTAGGGTGTACCACCTAACTCAGAAGTAATACAAATATTAGAACTGCATTGACAAGATTGTTTTAAGATCATTGAAATTGCCCATGTATTTTTTTTTAACTATTTCATGCTTAATGTTTCAAGACTTGCTCTCATCTATGTTATATATAATAAATACATTATTTTGGATTGCTCTGCGTACCAGTACATCTGTATTGATCCCCCTCCCCCCTATATTCCAGGATACGAGACACAGTCCTGCAGTCTCATATAGCAGTAGATCCGTGCGTGTCAAAAGTTGCAGTTGATGAGCCTCCTCTATTCCAGAAGGCCTGAATTTCAGATTTCATTGGTTCTATCCCTTTCTATGATGTGCTGGGGCCTTGTCCCAATTTTGTCTCAGTCTTCAGAGCTTATTTTCAGTAGAGATTTCACAGACTAATGTTGGATGTTGTTAATCTTATGAACTCATTTCATTATTGTGTAGTTAAAAGAAGAGTTGACCGTGATTTCGTTGTAATATTTTTCCGCATTTTTCCTTATTGTATATGAATGGTGTTCATGATCGCCAATAGAAAGGGGCGCCCGGGCCTTAATGGTTCGGGATGCTCGTCGCGGCCAGGGCCTCGGCTCGGGTCGTGATAAACTTGGTATCAGAGCACGGTTCATGGTCCCAGGATGTCTATGAAATCGTGTCTAGTAGAGTCTTGCTTATGGGTGTGTTGTGCACCACACTTGTAATCAGGAGGCTGCCGGGCATTTAGGAGTTGCTTCTTATTCTTTCATACTCTAGTTCGTGCTATAGCGTTGTCCATATGAAAGTTGTCCAAATTCCTTCCTTGTTCTAATTTCATGGGTCATGCCTCATTGTCGAGGCGATACAAGTCTAAGTGTCTAAACCCCACAACGATGTGGTTCTCTCTGATTGAGTTGTCCATAATGTTATGAGTTAGCATGATTACTTGAGAGGAGTCCATTAGTGTTTCAAGGTGTTAATGATATCCCCCCTTTAGTTTTCACTTCCTCTTCTGCAAATGATTTTTGTGACTAATTCTTTTCTCCAATTGATAAAGTAGACAATCCGTCATTTCTCTTGTGTGTTATCCAGTGCTCCTTTTCCTTGACCAATTTGGATTAAATTCCAATATGTGCCCCTTTATCTGTTTTACATCCTCTCTATTTTTGATAAGACAAAGGTTTGTTAATTAGGTACATGAAAGTAGAAAGAACATCCCAATTAAAAATACCCAGCAACCCTCCAAACCAGGCCAGAAAGTCTATAAACTGGTTATGAGTACGTCTATTCTTTCTTCTAGAGATATGATCCTTATGCCATTTGAAGCAAGCTCCTGTTTCTTTTCAATCTTGCCCAAAATATGCACAATGTTATAGTCCTCCATATCTGCTTCAGCTTTCTGGATACTCTTTGGGAATGCCACTTTACCAACAAACTCCTTATAGTCTGTGACATCGCCCAAGAAATGCCATTGATGCTTAATGAATAAATCCCAGCATTGTCTTGATGCTCTGGAATGGTGCTTCAATTCATTTTCTATGCCCGATTGATTACTTCATGGCTTGACTTTTTAATTAGCATGTTATAACCAGCTATTGACTCTTTTTTTTTTTTTTTTTTCTCCATCACCAGTTTCCTAATTCAGTGCATCCACCTTACTCTGATCAATTGAGACTAAATTTTAACTGTTGGAGTAAAACATAGTATTATCAACCTCCCAGTTATTCAAGTTTCTTCTCAGTGCAGTCTACCACTCCTAAAAATTCATCGACTCTCTTCTTGTACAACAACAACATAGGCTTGATTTAAGGACAAAAGTGTGGTTCTCAGCAGAATGTCACTTCGCACATGGCTATAACTTCATTTAAACCCATAATAAATTGCAGCAAACATTGATTGTTCAAATGTGCAATGTAAGGACCTCATTCTACACAATCACAAGCAGGTGGTGTAGGTACTAACAGATCCTATTCATCCCAATAATCTTTCATCTTTGAGAAATAGAGTGTAACAGAATCTGTACCTTGAGTATGAGTTGCAATTTCTCTCCACAATTGATAAACTCTTAAGAAATCAATTTGTCGAACCTCTCTTTGATTTTATCCCATTTCTTCTTTGCAATAGAAGCCAACACAATGCTTGAAACCAGGTGTAAATGTGCAGCTTATCCACGATAATACCAGAGCATTACAATGATCCAACTGTCTCGCTAAACCTCCTTTATACAAGCTTCGTAAACAACTCCCGTCAGTGAACCCTACTTTGTTCCCTAACAACGCAATTGTGAGAAAATGACTCCACAATGTGTAGTTTGCTGGTCCCGTCAATTTCAATCCAATGGGCACAGTTCCTGGTGTATCACAAGGCTGTAGAAAAAGTGAGTGATTGTACTCTATTTGCATTTTTGTGATTTTCCGATATAAGTAGCTCCATCTTCTGCCATGGCTGACCTTCCTACCAAGTTTCAGCAATGGTGATCGCACCTAGGACTGGAAGTAACGATCAATGTGTGCAAGTAACCATTCTGAAACCATGATAAAAAGAAAATATGAAAGTACTCTCAAGTTTGTTTACTCTCTTTTGTGCTTTGTACTATCTTTTGTGTCAGCTGGTGTTAGTAAATTCACTTATTTTTTTTATTGTGAATATAGGTCAAGTTGATCGAATCACATTAACTTTGTCCCTTCTTTATTTGCTGTACTTACGGTAACCATCAACTTACTATGTTTGTGTTATTGTCAGTATAATATTGTTTGGCTAAATTCCACAGCACTTAATCAAATTCTTGAATCAACTTGATATTTCCTTATAACTTTCCATTTCATAAATGGCAGTAGTCACTTTCAAAAAAAAAAAAAAAAAAAAAAAAGAACAGTGCTTGTGCTCTGTGGTTAAGAATAGAAAATCACATTAGATATTTAAGTTTGGCTTCTTGCCATTACTTTTGATAAAGCCATATTCACAATTTAAAATTTATGGTCTTAATTTGTTCTATCACAACTACTAGTTATTAAACTCGAAATCTATGATTTATACCTATTTAGTCATTTTTCAGCACATAAGAAAATTTTATCCAAAAATTTTTGGCTTTAAATGAATCCATAAATTATACACTTGATCTACCCTGAAGTTTGACAATTGGTACTGATAATAATAGAAATTAAGGGGAAAAGGATTACGAAAACATAGTAGTACTAGTTTACCATACTATTGGAAAAGTGTCGTGTTTGTTTTCTACCGTTGAAAAGATTGAATATTATCTTATACTATCGGTCTGTATGTATTTTTTTTTTGGTTATGCCATGGATACATATATGTCATTTATGTTATAAACTTTCAGATTTTCATCCAAAATATCTCATTCCTTTAGGAAATTCAATTCTCTTTTAAGTGGTACAATAGCTTCCAGCTCCCCACCACATTGCTTATGCCATTTTCCATTTCCCTCTTAGATTCCCCATAATAATGTCTCTCAGGATGCTTGGTCCTAAGGAAATATGTTTCTATACGTTAACGATTTATTTTATGTCGGGATTAGCCAACATGATAATGTTGTGCGAAATCATGACTATATCAGCTCTGAAGATGAGAAGCGATAGCTTCGAGTAGAAGTCCTTGCCTAAATCTTCGACTTCATGAATTCTACACTCATGTTATAAGATTCGTGATGTAAACTCTCATGTTTCTCACTATGGTTGTCTTAAGAACTCGTGCTATGTTGATTTTATGCCAGAACGACTCTCCAATTGTGATCCAGACACTTGACATATGAAACACTCCGTGATTGTATTGTGTCTCCAACTCATGTCCCACCTTGAGTAGTACAATAAGTAAATGTTATAACCAACTAGTGTTACTCCCTTTCATGATGCTTGTGCTGAGGTCCTTTAATGACTGTCTGTATGCTAGTAGGATGGTGTTTGTGGCAGCGTAGAAGTGTGTTAGTTGGGGGAGTAGATATCGTTGTAGGTGAAAATTTCGATGTGATTTCTTGAGCTAAGGTTAGAGGATCAAGGGAAGGAAGGAGATGGATATTCTTTACGTGAAAAAGTTAGGAGGGAAGTATATGGCGAGAATCTTGGTGATAATGATTGAATTTGCTGGTCTTAGTGGAGATATCCATGAAGTGAGGTGTAGTAGAGGTAGGCTTGAATTTTGTGATTGATGAAAACACCAACATGTGCCATGCGGTTAGTATTCTTTGAATTAAGACTTGAGGTTGTTGAATTAAAAGTGAGGAGGTGAGGTGATTTTCTAATGAGATGTAGAGTACGGGGTCCCGTAGTTTAAATTAGCACCTTTTTCGTCTGAGTTAGGCTTCAACATAGAAGTATATTACAATGGAACACAAATTCTTGTGGTTATATGTTATAATCTTAGCTGCGACTTTTTTTGTTTCCTTAAGGGTATTTTAGTCTTTTCTCCAACCCCAATCCATCCAAACATCTGATTTAAGCCTCTTGCAAGCATGTTATACTTATATTCATCAAAATTCTTCTCAACCCAAAACCCTAAGCTCCAACATTCAAGATCAAGAATTCAAGCCAAGTCCAAGATTTCTAAGGAAACGAATCAAGATTCGAGTTCTACTCTTTAGTCTAATTAATTTAAGGTACGTGGGGTTTCCTAAAACTACATGGGCATGGTAAAATTGTTTTAATGAAGAATAAGTGTTTAGAAATCATGATGGGTTTTGGATTTACGATTATATTCATGTATTATGAACTCTTATTGATGATAAAATTTTGGTCTTGAGGCCTTTCCCTCAAATCTGATTTATAACCATGTTTAAGTAGATATATGTATGAGTTTGAATTATTAATTGAGAGCATGAACTATTTGAATTCCCTCTCTTATTTACTAGTCTCTTAACTTCGTAAGATATGATGTGTTCGAAATGTGATATTGGAAATATGATTTAATATAAAAGCCTTGACCTTGTTTATGACTTGATTATGATTTTTGAATTGAAGAGAGAGGATTTATATGTTGGTAAGTGCTGAATATATATATATATATGAAAAGAATTTCATGGGTTGTTGAAATTTATGACCACCACATGTTTGTTGAAATGGTTGAAAAGAATGATTTTTGCATAATTTGATAAATGTATTGAAGAATGATTACTCTTGAACTGTTTGAAATATGGTGGTCTGAACTTCATGTTTTGAAAGAAAAGACTGTGATATGATATTTCTTTTATGGCTAAGAGATATGATTTGCAAGTCTTGGTGTGACGATACCAATACAGATAATGCCATGGTAATTCAGAATAGAACAAAATGCATATTTTTACTCAATTTTTCAGAATTTGAATTAAGAAAGATGCATGTTTAGAACAGACTAAAAATGGGCTTAAAGAGATTTAGGTGGTTACCTGAAGAAGGCGTTTAAGTGTAAGGGCTCATCGCTGAAAAAACCGTATTTTGTCGATACGGGTATTGTTCGAAAAAGAAAATAATGTGGACGTCATGTAAGGGTGATGCCACGGTATACTTGTAAGGGGGTATACCAAACTATTCATAAACTCCAACCCTTGTGGAAAACTTGATTTGGGGGCTTGGCCGCTTAGTTAAGGGAGGATTCCATATAGCCCGTGGGATTATAGAAATTTAGGGAGTACCGCCTAACTCAAATGTAATACAAAGATTAGAACTACATTGACAAGATTGTTTTAAGATCATTGAAATTGCCCATGTATTTTTTTTTAACTATTCCATGCTTAATGTTTCAAGACTTGCTCTCATTTATGTTATATATATAATAAATACATTATTTTGGATTGCTCTGCGTACCAGTACATCCGTATTGGCCCCTCTTCCCCCCTATATTTCAGGATCCGAGACACAGTCCTGCAGTCTCATAGAGCAGTAGATCCGTGCGTGTCAGAAGTTGCAGTTGATGAGCCTCCTCTATTTCGGAAAGCCTGAATTTCAGATTTCATTGTTTCTATCCCTTTCTATGGTCTGCTGGGGCCTTGTCCCAATTTTGTCTCAGTCTTCAGAGCTTATTTTCTGTCAGTAGAGATTTCGCAGACTAATGGTAGATGTTGTTGATCTTATGAACTCATTTCATTATTGTCTAGTTGAAATAAGAGTTGACCATGATTCCGTTGTAATATTTTTCCTCATTTTTCCTTATTGTATATGAATGGTGTTCATGATTGCCAATAGAAAGGGGCGCCCGGGCCTTAATGGTTCGGGATGCTCGTCGCGGCCAGGGCCTTGACTCGGGTCGTGACACTTCTCCCATCACGAATTAGTAGGGCATACATTGTTGAAATATCATTTTCAAATAATGGGTTAAATGAAGTCTGCTATTTTAATTATCCCGCCATGTATATGAGATAACTTTTCCCATACTTATGGTGTAAATGCTGGAATAAATAATCCCGATACTAACTAATTTCAGATATTTTGAAATTAATATTGATTTCTTTTAATTAATGGTGTAAACTTCTAATAAAAGATTATGTGGCAAAGCTATTTTTAAAAACCCATCATTAAAAAGTAATGGCATGAGTGGGTTGATTTTATAACGGTAGTGGCATAAATTAGCCGAACTTTTAACTGATGGTATAAATGAGCCATTTATGATAGTTCAATGACATATTTGAGCCTTTTTATTTATTTTAATTAATGATGTGAACCTCTAATAAAATGCCATGTGACAAAGTTGTTTTTTAAAACCACCGTTAAAAAGTAATGGCATGGATGAGCTGGTTTTATAACGGCGATGGCATGAATGAGCTCAACTTTTAACTGATGGCATAAATGAGCCATTTCTAATAGTTAGTGACATATTTGAGCCTTATCCCATATACATTATGTCAAAATATTCATATCAATCATTATTGTTTCTTTTTTAAAAGGGGTATTAAATCCAAAGTGGACAAGTAAAAGTGATCGGAGAGAGTATATATCATTTTGAGAGTAGTATATTCCCTACGTTCACTTGTACTTGTCATGTTTCATTTCTCGACCATCAAATTGCATGTATTTTGATAAATATTTTTTCATGTCGAGGCTCTATCGAAATAGTCTCACTATCTCTACGTGGTAAGGATAAAACTGCCTACACTCTACTCTCCCATACCCCACTTGTGGGATTACATCTGGTATGTTGTTGTTGTATTAATATAAGAAGGATTGTAACTTGCAGTATTTTTTATATAGCTCTCGAACAGCTAAATTTTTAAAATCTGCAGTGTTGAATTAATCTTAAAATATCATACTGGCCCATTAAAAGTCTTTGTCAATATATAAATATCCTAATGAAGGTTCTATGTTGTTTAGAACCTTTTTTGCAGTACATAAGGGATACGCTCTCCTTTTTGTGTATATTCGATTTCTATTTTATTTTCTTTTATAGCAATTTGAAAGTTTTTTTTGGTGTTTTGTGAAGAGACATATACGAGTAACTTTTTTTTTTTTTTTTTTTTAAATTTTTGTAGAATTTAGTTAATATTTATAAATTATTGTCATGGTATGTTGTGTAGCATGTATAAAATTATATTTTTCTATTGTTGAAGCATGTGTTTACTAGCCGATTTCTAGGTATGTATAGATATAGATAGATCAAAAGGTTAAGGAAGAGGGAAGTGGCGTGAATTCAAATTTAGTCGGATTTCAATTAGGGTAGAAGATACGGGGTGGACAGCAAAAAGAAAAAAAAAATCACGGAGGATATGATCTCCCTCCTCTGAATCAAGTTGAAACTAAGCCATAAATATAGATAGGGAAAAAGGCTCAAATATGCCATTAAAAGTTTGGCTCGTTTATGCTATCACCATTATAAAATAGGTTCATCCATGCCATTACTTGTTAACGGTGATTTTTGAAAAACAGCTTTTCCACGTGTCGTCTTACTAGAGGTCCACATCATTAATTAAAATAACTAAAAAAGGCTCAGATATGCCATCGAACTATCAGAAATGGCTCATTTATGTCATCCCTTAAAAGTTTATCTTGTTTATGCCATCGTCGTAACAAAATAGGTTAATCCATTCCATTACTTGTTAAGGGTGATTTTTTAAAAATAACTTTGCCACGCGTCATCTTACTAGAGGTCCACGTCACTAACTAAATATGTGATTGTTATTTTGAGATATTCTTAGGCCAGGCTCCAATAACCATAAAAACAAGTGAGGCCTAAAATATTCTTTTTCCGAGCCTTACAAACCTCAAAATGACTAATTAATCATTCTCTGTTGCATACATTTTGGTTGATTAATGTTTATGCTTCATGGATTTTTCATTCAATGCTATGACTGATGATTTTAAGAATGAAATGTAACAGAAAATAAATCAATTCTTATTGATTTACTTTAATTAATGACGTGGACCTCTGGTAAGACACATAGCAAAGATGTTTTTGAAAAACCATCATTAACAGGTACTGGCATGTATGAACTTGTTTTGTAACGGCAATGGCATAAACGAGCCAAACTTTTAACCGATGGCATAAATAAGCCATTTATAATAGTTCGATAGCATATTTGAGTCTTTTCTCTTTGTTTTAATTAATGATGTGGGACTCTAGTAAGACGACACATGGCAAAGCTGTTTTCGAAAACTACCGTTAACAAGTAATGGCATGGATGAACCTGTTTTGTAACGGCGGTGGCATAAATGAACCAAACTGTTAACGGATGGCATAAATGAGTCATTTTTAATAGTTCAATGGCATATTTGAGCATTTTTTCTTTGTTTTAATTAATGATGTGGACCTCTAGTAAGACAACACTTGGCAAAGCTGTTTTCGAAAACCACTGTTAACAAGTAATGGCATGGATGAACCTGTTTCGTAATGACAGTGGCATAAATGAGCCAAACTTTTAACGGATGGCATAAATGAGCCATTTCTAATAGTTCGATGGCATATTTGAGCCTTTTCTCTTTGTTTTAATTAATGATGTAGACCTCTAGTAAGACGACACATGGCAAAGTTGCTTTTGAAAACTACCATTAACAAGTAATGGCATGGATGAACTTGTTTTGTAACGGTGATGGCATAAATGAGCCAAACTTTTAACCGATGACATAAATGAGCTATTTCTAATAGTTCGATGGCTTATTTGTACCTTTTCTCATATAGATACAAATCAGCTCAATCACTTTTAAGAATAGGATAAGCTACATATGTAATCCAAAAGTTCTTGAAATAGATAAGAGGCATCAAAAGCAATTGGAACATGAAAAACTTCAATCGTATAGTTTATAGATCTCAGAATGCCTTTTCTCCATTTTAAAGTATATTTATATTGGACAAAATTGTAATTCAAATTATTTTTTACTATTTAAAATTAACTAGAATTTTATTTATCAAAATTTTCGTTATTTGAAGTGTATAAAATCCTAAAATTTAGGAGTTTAAGATTAATTATTATATATATATATATATATATATATATATATATATATATATATATATAATTTTATCTATATTTATAAACTTTTTTTTGATCTTATCCGATTCATCTCTTCCTCTTAATCTATGTTCTTAACAACTTACTTCTTTAACCACACTCCGAACTTCATCTGGCAACTAACACTCGTCCTTCGTCTATTCTGCCGACATGTCGGACTATCAAGGCCAAAATTTCTAGGAATTTATCGGTTAATCCATCATTGTTATTAAGAAATTAAGAGGTTAACCATATACTAAGGGTAATGAATTTAAACAAACATTTTTTAATTTACATGATGAACATATCTAAAATTTCTAAGAATATAAACATCTAAAACTTCTAAAACAAAACATATTTTTGGAGGGGAAATATAAAATAAATAAGAACTTACATGAAGTAACTGGGATAGAGGTTTACCTTTCGAGAATTCCCTAAAGACTTTGGAAAATTGAAAGCTTTTTTATTCAACTTCCTTATATTACAAACTTTGATTTACACCAAGAGGAAAGGTTGGTTGGAAAAGGAGGATTTATACATAGGAAAGTATGTTGAGAGGTTCAAGTTCTAAGGTTTTTCGATCTACTTCTTCTACTAAGTTACAAGTCTTATATAGACTTAAAATAATAAAAAGGAGTGGACTAGGATCACACTATGTGGCCTTGATAATATGGCCGATAGGTAAGGATAAGATTCTTTAATAATGCAGGTCGGGTACACATTGGGCCCCATCGTCACATGCATTATTATTTCTCTTTTCCTGACGCGTGCTTCAATAGTTTTTCTTTTTTTTTTGGAAAGTAATGATAAAGGAAACACTCACTCTGACATAGACTTAATTACAAGACTTAATGTGGGCATACCCACATGGCACTCTTATCACAATTACAATAATTGCACCTTATTGTATCAATCTCCTTTATTACATTTCTTTGTCTGCTTATGTGTCCAAGTTGTGCAGGGATATGGTGTCGAAACTCATTCCAGAGTCATCATCTTCATAGGGATCCTGAGCATCTTGGAGAAGACTATCTTCTTCTATATCATCTTCTTCGTCTGATGATCTTGGAATATTAACGTCTGTATTATTCATGTCTGGAACTACTCTATCTGTACTTGTACTTGGCTTGTCTTTATTATCCATATGCTTATCTTGTTCTTGGCTACTAAAGAATTTTTCTAATGTCTGTTTTACAATAATCTCAATTTGTTTATTCTTTTTTTTTTTGATGTTAATGTCTTTTTTAAGGTACTAGTCTTATGAGGTTTTGATGAAGGTCCTGCTTCATATTCACTTTTTGGCAAAGTGACAGCCCTTAACGGATTTGATTTGTCTTTACCGATTACCGTTTGAGCCAGACTAGCTGCACCAACATCCGGTACAATGAATTTCTGAGCATTCAGAGGGGAATGCACACCCTTCTCATCCATTTTTTGTGGAGATGGAGAACTCTGTGTCTAAGTACTGGCATTAGTCTTTCTTGTATGAAATTTACTCAGTTTGTCTTGTAAAGTCTGTATTTGCTCCATGAGTCTAGAGTTTTCTGTAATAAGAGCCTCCTTTTGAAGATTTAATCTCTTGAAGGCTTCGGTCATAGAGTGGTAATGGTCACAGAAAATTATTTTACCTGAGTCTTTTTGGATATTATATTGAGGAATCTGGTTAGGATTTTGTCTTAATGCTGGAGATAAGAAAAAATTAGGTCCTAGGTGTCCTCTTGCATAATCAGAAGCTTCAAAAATATCATTGAAACCTTTGTAAAGAGGATTTTTATACCACTTATAGAGTCTAGCACTTCTATCCATGTCTGAAAAATTTCGTTTGTCTTACCATGTATAATTACATAATATTTGAATCTAGGCTTACTTTTATCTGATATATATTGACATAAAGCATTCATGGCGGCTAAAAATGTTTATGGTCTGGTTTATGGTGTGCTATCCACAAATTGTCTATTAGGCATTTTTGGGGTCTATCTAAAATATGTTCTGGTCTTAAGTTAAAAGAATAATTACTAGGTGGGAAAGCAATTAAATTAAAAGGCCAAAGTCTATTCTCTCCAGTGGTTGCATGGAGTTTTGGAGTTCGATAGAGTTTTGGGGTCGAAATCTAACGTTCTCTAGCATTGTCTGAAAATAAATGTCTTGACGCGAGGAAGACGCTATTCCCGTGCCTTTGTCTGCTGCATGTTGATTAGTTGGTCGCATGTTGAAACAAATATTAGCCTGCTAAACAGATTTTATTTTTAATCGTAACCTACTTAATTTATCTGCTAATTCATTTTCTTTTCCTTTAATATATTCAAAAACAATATTTTTATATACCGATATAGTGTTCATAAAATTTAACCATCTTCTTCTACTACTTGCTTTATCATTTATCTTTTGACTAAATTTAACTATTGCCTCACAATCTGTTCTTACTAAAACTTCTGCTTTATTTAAGATATATAATTTAAAACTGTTTAAACCATATATTATAGCTAATAGTTCTAAATCTATGCTAGGTATATTTCCTTTTTCTTTATATTGTCTACTCTGATATGCACAAATTTTTTCTTCATTTTTATCACTATATTTATTAGGTCTTGCTTTTAATAAGGTTCCCCAACCTAATTTGCTTCCATCTGTTTGAACAATTAAGTAATCAGTTTCTAGTGGAATTTTTAAGTCTGGAATATGTTTTACTCTTTCTTTTATTTGTTGGACTAATTTAATGTCTTCATTATTAAAATGTTTTTGACCTTTGCTTCCAGTTTTAGCATATAAAGGTCCAGCTATTTTTCCTAAGTCTTGAATAAAATTTCTTGCATAATTTACTAATCCTAAAAGTTTTTGTAAATATTTAGTATTTTCTAATTTATCTGGCATCTCTAATACCTTTTTGGCTATATGAGGTTGAAGTTTAATCCTCCCATTTCCTAGAGTTATTCCTAGAAAATTAATATGTGTTTTACATAGTTCAATTTTCTTTTTGCTAATTATTGTTTCATGTTTGACAAATAGTCTAAAAACCGTTTGTAAATGTCCTAAATGTTGTTGCATATCTCTACTAAATTCTAAAATGTCATCTACATATACTAATACAAAGTTTTTATAATCTCTAAAAATATCATCCATTTTTCTCTGAAAAATGGGTGGGGCTGTTTTTAGTCCGAATGGCATAACAAGCCACTCATAATGTCCTTCTAGACAGGTGAATGCTGTCCATTCTATACTATCTGGGTGCATTTTTACCTGCCAATACCCGGATTTACAATCAAACTTACTATATACCTTTTTACCTTGTATTCTATTAATTAACTCACTTTTAACTGGTAATTTATATGCGTCTGTTTTGGTGTTTTCATTTAGTCTTTTATAGTTTATTATCATACGAGATTTTCCCCTAATTTGCTCGCTATGGTTTCTTACCATAAATGCTGCTGATCTGTGTCTAGATGTTGATCTTCTAATTACTTCAAACTTTAATAATTCTTTAATTTGTTTTTCATATTCTTCTATATCTTCATTATTAGCTTCTATTGATACTGTCTTTATGGTGTATTCTGGGTTAATTATATCTAACTTACACATTATTTCGTTAGCATCCCAATGTGCTAAAGGTTTTTCTCCTATTATTTCTATTTTATCTAAAATTGCTATTACATTGTCTAAGTCTTTCGGATTATTTTTTATTCCTATTGTGTTTATTCCCTTTTTAAAGTTGTAAAATTGAGTTTCAATGTTTATTAAAGTATAGTCTTTTTCTATGTCTTTTAGGCATTCTTGCCCTTCTACATTAAGTAGAGTATAATTTTTTAAATCTTCTAAGTTATCTTCTAAATTTTTGTTTTCTTTTAATAGGTTGCTATTTTGGCATTGGTTATTTTGGCAATCTTCGCAACATGGTTTAGCAATTAAATTCTTTTTATGTGTTTTTAATGTTCTATATACTGTTGGTAATGTTATTGTTTGTACCGGTGTATAAGTTAGATTTTTAAAAAGCATTATTCCATCTCTTGTTAAGAGATATCTTCCTTTATTTTGGATACAAAAATGTAGTCCTATAACAAAGTTTGATCCTATGTTTAAATCCCTTGCTAATATTCTATTAACATTGTAAATTGGATTGTAGAATTTATTACATGTATTTAAAAAACTTATTTGTGCATTTTCTATGCAATAATTATAGATATTTTGTGATCCATCCATTTGGGTAGCTGTTATAGGTCTTTCCAGTATTCTTAGTAAATGTTCTGGTACTATTTCTTTATTAATTAAACAGCTAGTACATCCGGGATCTACTAGTGCTAAAGTTTCTATCTCTACGTCTTCAATTTTAAATTTTACTAATACTTTTATGGTAGAGAATTCTTTATCTTCATTGCATATTAGGCTAGTGTCATTATCCTCCAAATTCATAAGTTCTGCCTCTAATTTTTCTAAATGTATAGCTTCTTGTGTATCTGATTCTTCTATAGTGATTTTGGTTTTCCCTTTTCTAGGATGGTTAATCTTTGTTCTAGATTATTTACTCGGGTTTCTAGAGTTGATACTCTTAAATTTAAGATTTGATTATTTGTATAGTTTTGTTCCCTATTTATTTTTGATTCTGTTATTATCTTTAAAGTGTTTTCTATACAGTTTATACAAGCTTCTAAATAACATTTTTTACATTTAGCTCTATTATCTTTACTTGAATACCAATTACATATACGACATCTATTACTATCTAAACCTTTGTTTCTTTGGAATTCATGTACACATTCTTGAGTGACATTCATTAAATTATTGATTACTAGATCGTTTAAGTCTAGATCTTCTATCTCTTGTCCTAATTCATTTACTAAATTATCTTCTTCTGATTCTGAAGAATCAGATTTAGAATTATCTTTATCATTTATATCAATACTTATTATTGAGTATATACTTTTTGTATCTGACATATATTCGTCTACATTTAGTAAAGTTTCTTGGAAATCCTCTATTAATTGAGAATTTCTAGTTCTATTATTATTTCTTTTAGGACATACATTAGCTAAATGGTCTATGCTTCCACAAGTATAGCATTCTAATTTATTTTTATAGTTTCTATCATTTCTATATTTCCTAACATGTCTATCTCTATTTAACCATGGTTTTTTGGCTTTTGATTTTCTTAAGAAGTATTGTTTACGACTATATGGTTTCTGATTATGTTTCTTCTTATATTTTCTATAATGTTTTTTTATCATAGTTTTGGGTTGTGTATATAACAGATTTATAGAAATTCATTTTATTTTTTTTAATTATTTTTGTATTTGTATGTTTGTACATTTTTCTGTTAGTATATCCATTATATGTTGCGTTCTATGTCCTATTGTCCATTTTAGGTTTGGGTTGACTACTACACCATCTCTTTTATACCATCTATCTTCTATTTCTCTTCCTAAAGCTCCAGGTAATTTGTTAAATAATTTTTTGCCTAATTCTTCATTAAAAGTGTTTCCACTGACAGTGCAATAATAAAAATAGTCTTGTAGAAATTTCTTTATATATACCCAATGTGAAATGCTTAGTTGTTCTAGTTTTATTAATGCTTCTTTTTGTAATGCCAATAATCCACTATTTGAATCTTTTTCGGTTAATAACATATGCATTTTATTTGTGAAATCATAGGGGTTTGGTCCCATACTTAATAGAACCTGGAAATCATATGGGCAGTTTGTTTTAAAACTTTCCCATGTGGCTTTTGCAGATTTTCCTAAAAAGATTTTCAAATATTTGTACATTGTTTCCGTATCCATTTCTGTATAATGTCTTAAGTAATCTGTTGCTACTATTCCTTTCCATAGATCTAATACTGTATCCCACATTTGTGGGTCGTGTGTTGCTATATTTAGAATTTTACCTTTACTACCTCCTTCTTGTAGTTTAATTGGTTCTTCTATTGTCATTCTCTTACTTGCTGGTCTTATATTATCTCCTCTAAGTTCTGTATCTGGATTTATCCTAATTGCCGGTCTTCTAGGTACATTACCTGTACTATAATCTATTGGTTGATGATTAGGATTTGTCTGTTGAAATGGGCTAGCACTTGACGAGCTAGTTGGTTCTAATTCTGCTAGTTCTTTATAACTTATTGTAGAACTTAATACAAATATTGTGTCTTCATCTTTTCTTTCAAGAAATAGTTCTTTATTATTTCTATATCCTAAATTATCACTTCTTTCAAAACAATTTTTAAAATGTTCTATACATTCTTCTATTTTCATTTCATCTTTTTGACATCCTTTACATTTAAAAGTTATATATTTATGTTTTCTGCTAAATTTTCAGCTTTTTCTATTACCATATCTACTTCATAACCTTTTTGTAGAATTTCTATATTCATAAATTCGCTTTCTGTTTCTATATTACTTTCTGTTTCGACATCGTCTAAATTTCTTTTAGTTGTATAATTATAATCTGTAAATCTAACTGAAGTTTCTCCTTTACTTGTAGTGTATAATAAATGAGAGTCTGGTGTGAGGATTTTTGATTTATTAAATTTATTTAGATTCCATTCTAAACCTGCATATACTTCTGGGTCTATTTTTATTGATTTTATTAAACTTATGCCTTTATTTCCCATTATTTCAACTATATCATTTACTTTTAATTTAAATTTAGTATTACTACTTAAAGTTAATTTTCCGATAAATCGTATGCACATTAATAAATTGTTACTACTATTCATTTCTTCATACCCTTTAGTTTGGATTCCTAGTTTAATATTTTTTCCAAATTCCTTTAAGTTCATTAAAAAATCTGGACTTATATAGAATATTCCTCTATTATTTGTCATATCTACTTCAGTTAATCCTATTATTGATTTTTTAATGTCTGACCATCTATCATCATATATTGTTATTAACACTTTAGATCTTAGATTTTTTCTAGTTAGACATTTTATTCCTATAACAATTAAACACATAAGCATTAGTATCATTTTATTATTTTTAAAAATCATTTAGGATATCCATTTCTGTAAATGATGTAGTTGAAACAATGGGAAAGAGGGAGTACTGAGTAGGATTTTTTACAACATTTGATTTCAAAAAAGTGCATCTTATTTTAAAAGTATTGAAATATCTTTATATATTAAAAAATCTTGAATTATCGCCTATTTTATTAAAATCTTGAATTATCGCCTATTTTGTTGGTTTTATTTTATAGAAGAACTTATTAATAAGAAAATCACAAAAATGGATTTTTTATCAAATAAACGGAGAACCATCGAAAACAACGAAAGACAAGGAGAAGAAAGTCAAAGAATAAGTTTCTCTCTCTCTCTCTATCTATCTATCTATCTATATATATATATATATATATATATATATATATATTTATTTTATAAGCATATTAAATTTTATTTTATCCCCGTTTGTCTGTTAAAAATTGAACGAAAAGATGTGAAAACTTCAAAAGTAGTTAGCTTTGTTTTGTAGAGCTCCTGTTATTAATTTGATTAACAAATTATGATATTATTTCTTCTATGAATATTGAATATCCAGATCTTATGAAATTTATTGTTAGCACAAAAATTTTATGAAATTAATTAGACTATGTTTTTATTATAAAAATATTTTAGTAATTTCTTGAATTTTTTTTTTCATGTTTTAAAAAACTGTTTATGAATAATATGAATACGTGATTGATGAATAAAATCTTGAAGATAAGTTAACTTTACAGGTCTTCTTTTGTTTAATCGATTCAGGGTACCACAATGTATACTGCTTTGCGGCTTAGGAACTTACCAATATGATTTGGAGACTAAATGTCAAATTCGGCAAGTGCTTTGATGTCTGACATATGATAGATAAAGGAGATGAATAATTATTTTATTAGGTATATTCTCTTACGAAAGAATTTTTTTTCTTTTTGTGTATAATTCAAATGCTTGATGTCAGACACACGTGCAATGCACGTATCCTAGACTAGTAACTAAAATAACATGTAATTGACTAAAAAACCATATCTGTCGAATGTAATTCAAGGTATTGGGTAAAAACTGAAATATAGATAATTATACATTTGCAAGCAATAAGTAGAAACTAGTATTCATGTCTCTCTATTCTTCATCTTACTCTCATCACAAATATCTACAAATATAGATAAAAACCAAGAAGTACAATAAAATAGAGAGGCAACCTATGAAACAAACAGTAATGGCAAGACCAAGGGAATGTGATAAGGTAGCAAACATACCCGTTGCAAATGCAATTACAACTGCTAACATTGACAGGCACTGAAAAATACCGGCGAGATCATAAAACTTCTCTACAGCTTTCTTATTTTGATGAAATCTGCTTGAATCTGCCTTGAGGAAGTAGATGAATATGGCAACAGCTAAGCATGTGAAGGCAAGGGCATCGGAAACAACAAATGCACGAAATGATGTTTTATGTGATACCAACGGCAAAAGTGACTATCTTTATCAAAGTGGCCACAACAACATGGATTTGAGCTGATTTCATAATACTTTCAATTACTGTTTGATCTGCCTTTTTAGCTTTATCTTGATCATCTTCCCTCAGTTGCACTTTGACTCCTTTTCCCGTTTCAGCATTTGGATTGGGCACGTACTCGTACTTCCGCTTTACCTCAAAGTCACGTTTTCCAAATCGGCCAATGCTACACAAATCCTCCACCAATTTCTCCTATTTTCATCAGTTGTACAGTTTATATTGAGTCAGTCGAAAAATTTAACACCGTAACTTGTCTAACTGAGAACTAATCTGTTCATAGCATCTAAAATAAATTCAGGCGAAGGTAGAGCGAGAAATAGAATTACAGTTTTACTTGATGTTTCAACGCCGCATCAAGAATGGACAAAATCTGAAGATTTGTGAGTGCATGCAAATCTTTCTTTCGCTTGGCATAATCCTTGAACTAGTATTTCAATATTTCACCAGCATATACTCAAGCGCAACCAGTATTTGAAAAAACAAAAGTGCGGATGCTTACCTTCTCTGTTGACACTGTGCATGACAATGCTATATCAAGTGGAGTCTGGTTTTGTTTGTTAAATGACATCTTCTTTGCTCTAGGATGGTTTATTAATTCAAGCACATGGTTACCAGAGGCAGCAAGCAAATGGAGAGGAGTGTTGCCGTCGCTATCTGGCTCATCAGCAAGTCTGTCGCACTTATCAGAGTCTAACCTTGTCTTGATTGTTCAGGACGGCAACATGAAGAGCATTTTGATTGTTGCTGTTAAGAATATCCCGACCATCAGGGCAGTGATTTAACAGCTCAATGATCATGTTTACATCACCTTCACTAGCTGCAATGTGAATTGCTGTTGTCCAGGCATTTTCACTGCCTGCCGGAAGGTACACTAAGGATTTTTTCCACGCCAGCATATCAGATACTACGTCCGCCAATCCTAATTTAACAGCATAGTGCAGTGAATTCCAACCCCATAAGTCAGGTTCCTCGCATAAAGGCTTATTCCAACGCCAGAGTGATCTAATGCAATCTGGATGTGTCAACACGATAAATGCGTAATAAGGGGTTAGATCATCTCGCAAATATAGTTGCACAACAGACATTACGAAATCATCAACAGAAATCACAGATAAATGTTTTTTAGAGTGGTCGCATAACAAGTGATCTGAATGCTACATAAGTTGATTATAAGTTGATGCGGCTAATGGAGGATCCTATTGAGACTATCGACATGATTAATACGAATTTATGCAGATGATGTTAAGTATGGGAAATTTGAATTGAGACGATGCACGATACTGCAAATTACAAAAAATTTGTACCTTTATGTTCCTGAATTACTGCTGCATGCTTCGGTGTTCTATTAGATGGACCTGCAGCATAAGTTCATTTCTTGCAGTACCCCAAGATATTAATCAAAGCATCATGGAAACCAGATTCAGCCGCCAAATAGAGTGGCGTCTCCTGCGCATGGTTAGGCGGAAATTCAAATTCAGGATCTTCTTTCACCAAGAGCTTAACCACATCTAGACGTTGGCTCCGCACGGCCTTGTGCAGGGCTGTATCTCCACTAGCATCTGTCATCCTCATGCGTTTCTCCTTAGTATTATGATCTTCTATATGTGCGAGTAGCACATGTATTACTCCAAGAGCGGTTTCATTTTTCTTGTTTTGACAGCATAACATTGGCGGAGTAATCTTAAGGACTTCTCTCACGAAATGGGAGCGGCCATAGAGGGCTGAGACATGGAGGACCGTGTTTCCCTTTGGAGTGACTTGGTAGCCGTTTTCTTCATCCCTTTTCAAATGATCAGCAAGTAGAAAATTGGCATCTCCGATATTGCCTCTCATCGCAGCATTATACAGGGTCAGATCCATTCCTTTTGATTTGGTGTTTTATCCAAAATCTCCCAATGATAATCTTGTGAGTCCTTTGATTTCTCTGATGAAACATAATTATATAGGAAAAACTAGTTTGATTCTTAATGAATCTCAAAGAAGAAAGGGATCTGGTGCTTGCCTTGATCACAAGAAAGGGATTTTGATGTTTTCGTATTTTCGCTTTCATTATGGTTCTTTTCTCCTAAAAACAAACAAGTATAGTAGTCACCGGAACAAAGAAAATCTTGTAGCAAATCAAATGAGCTAAAGATGAAACTTACCAAAACAATAATGGCACTCGTTGGCTCCCATTGCCCCATGAAACTGGTGAACGTTGCTCCGTTTCCCTTTACTCAACATATTCTCTTCGCGGATCTACAACATCCAAACTGAAAACCAGCAGCACATTCACGATAAATTGAATTTGAATTCATAAATAGTGAAGAAGAGGTCAATAGAAGGATACCTAGAAAAATGCTCCGGTAAAAGACCTTTTCGCTTTCATTATGGTTCTTTTCTCCTAAAAACAAACAAGTATAGTAGTCACCGGAACAAAGAAAATCTTGTAGCAAATCAAATGAGCTAAAGATGAAACTTACCAAAACAATAATGGCACTCGTTGGCTCCCATTGCCCCATGAAACTGGTGAACGTTGCTCCGTTTCCCTTTACTCAACATATTCTCTTCGCGGATCTACAACATCCAAACTGAAAACCAGCAGCACATTCACGATAAATTGAATTTGAATTCATAAATAGTGAAGAAGAGGTCAATAGAAGGATACCTAGAAAAATGCTCCGAAAAAGGTCTTTTACCATTGTTGCATAAACACAACGTATTCCTCTATAGAAGGCCCTATGGAGTAAAGGAAAGTGGATGAATTGTTTGAAAAAGAGGGAGCGAGCCTACATAAAATAGAAAATTTCATGAATAGATAGAGTCAACGGTACAACAGACAGCGCTGCCTATCTGAAATCTTTGCAGAGGGGCTCAGATTAGCTACACTGGCACTTAAACAACACATCCAAAATTGAAGGTACTGAGTTTAGCAAGGATGTTTTGATAAGAAGTGTAAAGACATATACTAGAATTAAAGCTCCAATCGTATCGGAGAGGCAGTGGCATATTTGATTTGAGAGAGGAAAACTCCGATCGCACATCATATAGCTTACTCTAAAGTAAGGTATCTTTAATAATGAAAATATTATACAAGATGAATTCATATTAATTTTGAAACAAGATGTTGATGCAATATCTATCACTCAAGAACATTATACAAAAAGATTGAAGAACTGCAAGCCAGGGAACATGTCAAGGTTGTAACATAGACCCGAGTCTCTGTGTAAATTATGTAGGAAGTTTCATATCACAAGGCCTGTTCTTTCACCAAAGCAACGGTGCTTCTTATTAACACGCAATATTATCTATAGTAGCAACTTTATCAACTTCCAACGCCAAATTGTATGACTAACACATAAGGCAGCTGCGACATACTTGACTTTACAAGTTAAGAAAGGAACCAAAAAAAGGAAAAGAGAAAAAACAAGAGAATATCATCATAGGTTGCTTCTTAAGCACCAAAGTGAATGTCATTAATCCAAAACAAAATATTGCAGTGTAAAGCATTGTAGCTATGCATAGGGTTGGGGGAAGAGGACTAGACCACAGGGGTCAATGCGTAAGAAAGTGTGTATAATACTACGTTAAAAAAAGTTTTTCTTGCGAAGAAGCTTGTGATTCTTTTGTCGACATAAGGACAAATAGTTTGATTCGATATTTTCAAAGAACCAACTAAGGAAATCTCATTTTTTGTATATCGAAAACAAGAACTATCCATATGTTAGTTAACTCAAAATTTGGATTGTACAAATTTGGATCCATTTTCTTTTCATTTTTTCCTTATTTTTTTGGATTTTGGGATTTATAAATATTTCAAATTATGATCTTGTGTGTCCTTTGTTATATTATCATCGAAATATTCCGGACACGGGTAAAATTCCTGTCATGTGACCAGGAGGTCACGGGTTCAACTCTTGGAAACAGCTTCTTGTAGAAATGTAAGTTGAGGTTGCGTATAATAGATCCTTGTGCTCGGGACCTTCCTCGGACCCTGCACATAGCAGGAGTTTAGTACACCGGGCTGCCCTTTTTCTTTTTTAGAAATATTCTGGACACCACAAAAACATTTGCCTTTGATAAAAATAGAAAAGCTAAGGTATTTAATTTGTTCTTTGCTGTAGTTGGAAGCAAGGGATTTGCTTTAATCTTTTCACAGGCCCATCAACAACTGGTACCAGTAAACTCTGTCTACCAATGCTAGAACAGATCAGAAGAAATCACCCTAGCGTTTAGCTTCTAGGGAAAATTGAACCCAAGACTTTGTAGTACACAACAAACTTCATTGAACACTAGGCGACACCTTTGGATGCTCCTAACTAGCATCTTTGAATTAAGACTGTAATTGTTTCTTTCGTCCAGAGAAAGCAATCCTGTTCGCGATGTTAGTGGTGGTGGAACCACACGTAGAGTCGGAGGGTAATGATCATGAAGACAGAGCTAATTGAGATGAAAAATTAGCCGAGAACATTATGAAGGCAGCTCAAATACATTTAGTTGTGGCAACTATCTATTAATGACACACTAATATTAACCATTATATAGAAAAGAAAGAATAATATTAGAGTACTCTTCTTGATGAATCTCCAAAATAGAAAACTAAGTACCACTTTTTGCCTTTGACCCAAAGAAAGGCATTTGTTACTTAAACTTTGCCTTCATCATAAGAATGGGATAACTTCTTTTTTGGGTTTTATGTTTTATAATTTCATTTGAGATAAGCATCCAGTACCCCTTGAACTATGGCCAAAGTTGCTATGGCACACCCAACTTTAAGTGTATTTTTGTCACCCTTTTGTGCTGATGTGGCACCTTTATTACATAAAATAGAGATCAAGTCAAAGGTGTCATGTCACCTAAAAAGGTTGACAAAAGGTGTCACGTCAGCTAAAAAGATTGACAAAAATACGCTAAAATTTAGTTCAAGGGGTAATAGAACACCTGTGAAGTAGGAGTGTGTTGTAGCAAATTCGATCATAGTTGAGGAGGGTACTAGATGCTTTACTCATTTCATTTCATGAAACTTATGTCTTATAAGGCTATAGTTTGTCAGCATGAACATATCCACCATTGTTTTCTATGAAGTAGAAAACCTTATACTCCTAGTCAAGAGTTTATGTTATGTCGAAAATAATTTTTACGCTATCAAGTTATATTGACATGCACTAACAGTTAATTCTCCTCATCAAGCATGGCATGAAAACAAATTGCAACAATCAATTTTAATTGACAACAGCAATATTAGAACATACATGGGTGGATTCACAGCGTTGGTTTTATGGATTCACCATCTGAATCAAATAGTTTTTGCTATATATTAAGAAATGATCACTGATTATATATCTATAAATATTTGACTTGAGAACCCATAGATTTTAAGTTATGTACAATGGAATTTACTACCAAAAACCAAACACTGTATCAGTTATACAGATATTATATAGTCATTAACAGATAAAAGGCATGTAAATTGGGATAATCTTTTTTTTTTTAATAATAAGGATGTTAATTGGGTTAATCTCCAGTACATATATAGCAATGATGTGCCACTATTGCAAGTGGCTCACCCAAACTATTACAAAGTATGTCATTCAGTTCATACAATTATGTTTTTCTTGGTGGATGTAGCTTATTAGCCATGGGCTCAACCGAACCTAGTACTCTCGACATGAATATGTAAGGCTACGTACAAACCAGAAGGTCACGTGTTCAAGCCTTGGAAACAGCTGGTAGAAATGCAAGGTAAGGCTACGTACAATACACCCTTGTGGTAGGGCTGCCCTTTCCCGGACCCTACGCATAGTAGAAGCTTTAATGCGCCGGACTGCCCTGTTTTGTGTGTGTTAGATAGAGAGGGTGAGGAAGAGCGAAAAGTAGCTAACTATCAACGAATATAATATTTTGAATCCATAATTTCTAAAGTACAATAAGTACAGTTTTAAGAATTTCCAAGGTTGAATATCTTTCAAGTTTAAGTCCTACAAATGACAGTCTTTATCTATGTCGTGAACTTCGGATAGCATGTATCTTGGAAATGTCATTGCATCTTTTAAGGCACATTTCTTATTGAATAAGCGAAATAGTCTCCAAAGACCTATAAAATCTCAGAATTTATGCAGACTTAGTTCAAAGATAGGACATAACGGAAGAAAAAGATGATCATATAGGGGATTATATTTAGTTGGGAATATGTTTAAGACATGTTAGTAAGGCTACTCTTTATAATATGGTGTTAGTAGTTGTTAAAAGGTGCTACAAGAGGAGCTAACCTCGCCTATATGTAATGCATGTTTAGTAATAGGTCTTTAGATGCATGGATTATAATTCATGTTGTCCAGTCAAGAACTCATGTTCAGAAGTCAAAAGTTACGGATATGACAAAGCTGAGATGGATGTGTGGGACTAAGAGATAGGATTAGAAATGAAGATATTCTGGTATGAGTGGCATTGATGAACAACAAGATGTGACAAGCGAGACTGAGATGGTCCAGGCATGTAAAGAGGAGATGAACGGATGCCCCATGTGGAGGTGCTAGAGATTGGCTCGAAGAAGTATTGGGAAGAGCTAATTAGACAAGACATGATGTAGTTTCAGCTAACTGGGGACATGACCTAAGACAGGAAGTTATGGAAGACATGAATTCAGTAGAGTTGTCTCTCTTTTCCTTCCATACTAGTTAATTAGTTGTAGTACTACTCTTGTAGTTTCTCTTCCTTCAATTTGTATAGTTAGTCGTATTCTGTTGTAGTTACTTTTTTTTTTTTTTTTAAAGACTGCTTTGTGATGCTCTTTGTACCCTTGGAGTAACTGGTAAAGTTGCTGTCATGTGACTAGGAGGTCTCGTGTCAAGCCTTGGAAAAAAGCTCTCGCAGAACTGCAAGATAAGGCTACGTACAATACACCCTTGTGGTAGGGCCCTTCCCCAAACCCTGCGCATAACGGGAACTTTAGTACACCGGGCTACCCTTTTTTTGTCATGCTCTCAATAGTATTTTTTTTCATGGCTTTTCCACTGCTAACATTTCTTTTTTGAACTGCTTTGAATTGTTTTTCCTTGCATTGAAGGTCTATAAAATTTCGGAAACCACTTTGCCTCCCAATGTAGGAGTAAGATCTGCATATACTCTTTCCTCCCCAAACTCCACTTGTGGAATTTCAGTGGGTATATTGTTGTCGTTGTACCATGAATTATTTAGTGAAGGTACGTTAGTTCTATAGCATTGTCCGTGATGAAAAATGATCTCCTGGAACCGCTTATAATTTAAATAGAAGAAAACGATTTTACATAGATTGTTATATCATGTGATAAAGGATGTATAACTAAAAAAACATGTAATGAACTAGAAATATGTAGTTGAATTATATATTTGCAAGCAATAAGTACAAGTGTAGCTAGCATTCTTGTCTATCTTACAATTTCCTTGCTATATAAATAAAAACCAAGAAGTAGAATAAAATAGAGAGGCAACTTATGGAATAGACAATAATGGCAAGACCAAGTGAATGTGATAAAGTAGCAAACATACCCGTTGCGAATGCAATTACAACTGCTAACATTGACAAGCACTGACAAATAGCTGCGTGATCATAAAGCTTCTGTATAATTTTTTCATTTTCAGGTTCTGGAACCACACTTGCCATGATGAAGTAGATGAATATGGCAACAGACGAGAATGTGAAGGCAATGGCATTGGAAACAACAAATGCAAGAAATGTTGTTTTCCTTATTAGAATCTCCATCCCTTTATTAGGGCTATCTGGGTCGCTCTCAAAACCTCCTGGCAATGTGATACCAGCGGCGAAAGTGATCGTCATTATCAAAGTGGCCACGACAATATGGAATTGATCTGACTTCATAATAATTTCGATTACTGTTTGATCTGCCTTTTCAGCTTTATCGTGATCATCTTCCCTCAGTGGCATGTACTCATACGTCCGCTTTACCTCAAAGTCACGCTTTGCAAATCAGCCAATGATACACAAATCTGTTAGGTGTGGAGCCTGATTAATATATGATGTACTGTTTATATATTAATCCTTGAACTAGCATATCAATATTTCACCAGCATATACTCAAGCGCAACCAGTATTTGAAAAACAAATGTGCAGCCGCTTACCTTCTTTGTTGTCGCTGTGCATGACAATGCAATATCAAGTAGAGTCTGGTTTTCTTTGTTAAAAGACATCTTCTTTGCTCTAGGATGGTTTATTAATTCAGGCAAATGGTTACCAGAGGCAGCAAACAAATGGAGAGGAGTGTTGCCATCTCTATCTGGCTCATCAACAAGGCTGCCGCACTTATAAGAGTCTAATAAGAAGCGGATTACCTCGTCTTGATTGTTCAATGAGGTAACATGAAGAGCATTTTGATTGTTGCTGTTAAGCATATCACAACAATCAGGGCAGTGATTTAATAGATTCCTTATCATGTTGACGTCACCTTCACTGGCTGCAATGTGAATTGCTGTCGTCCAATCATTTTCACTGCCTGCCGGAAGGTACGCTAGAGACTTTTTCCACCGCAGCATATCAGATACTACGCCCGCCAATCCTAATTTAACAGCATAGTGCAGTAAATTCCAACCCCTTAAGTCAGGTTCCTCGCATAAAAGCTTATTCCATCGCCATAGTGATCTAATGCAATCTGGATGTGTCAACATGATAAATGCATAAATGGGAGTGGCCATAGAGGGCTGCGACATTGAGGACTGTGTTTCCCTTTGGAGTGACTTGGTGGCCGTTTTCTTCATCCTTTTTCAAATGATCAGCAAGTAGAAAATTGGCATCTCTGATATTGCCTCTCATCGCAGCATTATACATGGTCGAGTCCATTCCTTTTGATTTGGTGGTTTATCCAAGATCTCCCAATGATAATCCTGTGAGTCCTTTACTTTCTCTGGATGAAACATTATTATATAGGAAAAACTAATTAGATGCTTAATGAATCTCAAAGAAGAAAGGTATCTGGTGCTTTCCTTGATCACAAGAAAGGGATTTTGATGTTTCCGTATTTTTGCTTTCGTGTCAAAACTGAAAGAATATCATGAGCATAAACAGTTTTAAGAACTTATTAGACCTCCCAAGACAAAAGTAATACTTGGATCTCTTAAGATTCACTTCATCTTATGATTCTTTTCTCATAAAAAAAAAAACAAGTAGAGTAGTCGATTACTTAAGAAACGAACAAAACATGACTACAGAACAAAGAAAATCTTGTAGCCAACTCAAATGGCGATCATTGGCTCCCATTTCCCCATGAGACTGGCGGACATTGCTCCGATTCACCCTACTCAACATGACCATATTATACAATAAGAGTTCATATTAATTTTGAAACAAGATGTTGATGACACATCTATCACTTGAGAACCTTATACAAAAAGATTGAAGAACTGCAAGCCAGTGAACATGTCAAGGTTGTAACATAGACCTGAGTCTCTATGTAAGTTACAAAGGAAGTTTCAAATCATAAGGCCCATTCTTTCACCAAAGCAACAGTACTTCTTACTAACACACGATATTATCAATATTTATCAACTTCCAATGCCAAAATGTATGACTAACACATAAGACAGCTGCGACATACTCGACTTTAGAAGTTAAGAAAGGAACCAAAAAAAAAAAAAAAAAAAAAAAGAGAAAAACAAGAGAATATCATCATAGGTTGCTTCTTAAGCATCAAAGTGAACGTCATTTCTCCAAAAGAAAAGATTGCAGTGTAAAGCATCGTAACTATGCCTAGGGTTTGGGGAAGAGGGCTAGACCACAGAGGTCTATTGTACGTGGCCTTAACCTGCATTTCTGCAAGAGTCTACATTATAAAGCATTGAATTTGTAATACAAAGAGATTTTGGTAAAATTTGATTTTGCTGCCATGACTCATTTATGTCATCCCTTAAAAGTTTGGCTCATTTATGTCATCGCCGTTACAAAACAGGTTCATCCATGCCATTACTTTTTAGTGGTGGATTTTCCAAAACAGCTTTACCAAAGGTCCACATCATTAATTAAAATAATGGAGAAAGTCTCAAATATGCCATCGAACTATCAGAAATGGCTCATTTATTCCATCCGTTAAAAGTTTATCTCGTTTATGTCATAGGTTCATCCATTTCATTTCTTATTAACGGTGGTTTTTCAAAAATAGTTTTGCCCCACGTAATCTTACTGGAGGTCCACGTCACTAATTAAAATTATGTGATTGTCCCAATTAAGTTAACTAATTAACTGAATATATTTCGAGATGTTCTTAGGTCAAGCTCCAATAATTGTAAAAAACAAGTGAGTCCTAAAATATTCTTTTGCCAAGCCTTACAAACCTCAAAGTGACTAGTTAATCATTCTCTGTTTCATACATTTTGGTCGATTAATGTTTATGCTTCTTGGATTTTTCATTCAATGCTATGACGGGTGATCTTCCTCACAGATTCAAGGCACTAACTAGGATGAACAAAATGTACGAGAAAATAAATGTACAAAATGTAAGAGAAGATAAATCAGTTCTTACTAATTTTTTTTAATTAAATATGACGTGGAACTCGAGTAAGATAACACATGGCAAAGCTATTTTTGAAAAACTACCATTAACAAGCACTGGCATGTGTGAACCTGTTTTGTAACGTCAATGGCATAAACGAGCCAAACTTTTAACGGATGGTATAAATGAGCCATTTCTGATAGTTCGATGACATATTTGAGCCTTTTCTCTTTATTTTAATTAATGATGTGGACCTTAAAGGTTCAAGAGATAAAGAAGTAGCAGTGTATTAGTCTTGTTTATTATCCAAAGTTTACATAGATATATATACTTGTAAAGGAAGAGCTAACTAAGGTAACTAGATATCTAAATTACTAGAAATCAGCTAGAATATTATTTACATTTATAGAGCACAAATTAGGGAGAGAAATCTGCACAATTTATTACATAATCAATCATGTCCAAATACGCCCCCCAAGTTGAAGGTGGCATCAATAACCTTTAACTTGGACAGATGTTGATGAAACAGTAGACGAGGCAGAGGCTTTGTAAGCGTGTCCGCAAGCTGATCAGCAGCATGTAAGTTCTGAACGAGCACCTGTTTTCGTTGCACCTGATCTCTAACAAAGAGAAAATCAATTTCAATGTGTTTCATCCTACTGTGTAGTACTGGATTTTGACAAAGATAGGTAGCACCGACATTATCACAATAGATTATGGGTGGATCAGGCAGCTGCACATGTAGTTTTACAAGAAGATTTTGAACCCAATTGACCTTAGTAAGTGTAGAAGCTACTACACGATACTCTGCTTCAGTGGAGGAGCGCGCAACAGTGCGTTGTTTCTTGGATGACCAACTAATAGGATTTGCACCAAGGTACAGGATATATCCATAGGTAGAGTTCCTGTCATTAATGTCACCAGCCCAATCGGCATCTGAATACATAAACAACCCAGGATGTGTCTTGTTCGTTATCTGTAAGCCATGATTTTTGGTGTACTGGAGGTACCGCAAGAGTCGCTTCACAAAATACCAGTGTGTTTTGTGTAGGAGCATGCATGAATTGAGATAATTTATTAACTTCAAAACTTATATTTGGTCTAGTGAATGAAAGATATTGAAGCTTACCAAGTACTTGACGATACAAAGTGGCATCCGCCGGAGGTGTGTTATCCTTTAAGGATAGTGAGGCCGTGGAACTCATAGGAGTTATAACAGGCTTACATTCAGACAATTTATGGGTAGAAAGAAGATGTTTCTTCGCCTGAGAAAGAATGATCCCTTCTTTAGTGAGGAGAACTTCAATACCCAAAAAGTAGTGGAGATGTCAAAGGTCTTTGAGAGAGAATCTGGCTGAAAGAACCTGGATAGTTTTCTTGATAACCTCAGAGTTCGATCCAGTGATAATTATGTCATCAACATATACAAGAATGTAAACCAATGCTTCATTTTGATAACAAATAAATAGAGAAGAGTCAGAGTTAGACTTTTCAAAGCCAATTTGAAGCAAGAATTGCTTTAACTCAGAGTACCAGGAGGGGCCTGCTTAAGTCCATAAATTTCTTTCTTTAATTTGCACACATAATGAGGACAATCAGGATGAGCATACCCACGAGGTTGACGCGTATAAACATCCTCTTCAAGGTGTCCTTGAAGAAATGCATTATTCACATCCATTTGGTGCAAATGCCAATTGTGTTGAACTGCAAATGACAAAATGAGCCTAACAGTAATGGGTTTTACCACTGGATTGAATGTAGAGTTATAATCCACACCCGGTTATTGTGTGAAGCCCTTTACAACTAGCCAAGCTTTATACCTATCAACACTTCCATTTGATTTGGTTTTGATATGATAGAGCCATTTACAATCAACAACATTTTGAGAAAAGGATGGTGGTACAATCTCCCACGTCTAGTTGTTCATCAATGCTTCAAACTCAAGTTTCATCGCTTCTCTCTAGAGTGCACTCTTTTGGTCTTGGTTATAAGTGGTGGGAAGTGGTTCAGTTAATGCAACTGCAAGATAATCAAATGCTTGCTTGGGTTTGGTGATATTATTTTGTGAACGAGTAATAGGTCGGTGAGTAGATGGTTGTTGTGTATGTGCAGAAGCTGTGGTGAAGGATTGGTGATGATTTTGAGATAGAATGGACGGTGAGGGGTCTAGAGTTGGTGTAGGTAAAGGGTTTGTTGGGGTGTGATGATTTCGGCGTTGATACTAGATTAGTGGTTGTGTGATAGGTGGGACAACAATAGGATGTATGGAGCAATCTGAGCCGACGGTAGGAGTTGGCGTTGCTGCCAAAGATGGACCTGAAGAAGAACCTGTAGGAGGTGTCGCCGGCAATTCTGGAGCAACCTTGATTGGCTGGAGAATCTCATAATCCACTGGAGGCATAGACTTGACACTAAGATCATTTGACTCTTTGTACAAGATATGCCACTTTAATTTTGAAATTTCTTTGTCTTTCAAAGATGAAGATATATCAGAAAAAGGAAATTTATTTTCATAAAAAATAACATCTCGTGAAATATATATCCTTTGTGAAATAGGATCATAACACTGATGGTTGTGATGGGTATTAGAATAGACTAAGTAAACACAAGTGGTGGACTTGGGTTCTAGTTTGTGGTTGGCATATGGTTTAAGCCATGGATAACATAGGCAACCAAAAGCATGAATGGATTGATAATTTGGAATTTCTAGAAATAATCATTGGTATGAAGAATCATAATGAAGTGTGCGGGTGGGAAGCCTGTTATCAAGAATGTGGCTTGTTGACAAGCAAAGGACCAAAATACTGGAGGCATGGAGGCTTGGTGTAAAATAGTTTTTGCTGTTTCAATGATGTGCCGATGTCTACGTTCAGCCATAGCTACCCGTTGTGGTGTGTATGGTGGCGATACAAGGTTCTTAATGCCAGTAGTGTGAAGAAATGACTTAAGACCTTCAAAGTCACCACCACCATCAGTATAAACTGAGAGTATTTTTGTATGAAAATAATTTTCAACAAGGGGTTTAAATTTAGAGAAAACTGTTTTGATCTCACTTTTATTTTAAATGTGTACAAACAAATGTATTTTGTAAATTGATCAACAAAAATTACAAAATATAATTTTTTGTCAATTGACAAAACAGGTGATGGGCCCCATACATCACCAAAAATAATTTGTAAAGGATTTTTGCCCACTAGAGTATTCTCGAAAAAGGGGTGCCGAAGGCTTTTATTAGAAGAGCAGGAATTACAATGATCAAGCATTTCAGAATTTGAAATTGGAATTGAAAACTTATGTGAGAGTGTTTTAAGCACTCTTTTATTTGGGTGTCCTAATTTTCTATGCCAAGATTGTTGAGATTCTGCCATATAGGATTGGTAGCTCAGATTGCATTGGGATCCTCCAACAGGCCACTCATAAAGTCCTTCTTTATTCTGTCCTCGTGCCAACGGTGCCCCCGTACTCAGATCCTTCACAAGAAAATCAAAACAAAAAAATTCTATGGAAGTCAGATTGTCTTTGCTAAATTGAGACATAGATATAAGGTTACGTTTAATCTCTGGTGCACACAAAGTATTCGAAAGATGAAACTTTTTATTTGAAGCATTTATTTGAACATGACCATGTGAGTTATAGGGATTTTTTTACCGTTATCCATGGTAATATCTTCATTACCAGTGTAGTCATCCGGACGTTGAAGATTTTGAGAATCAGTAGTCACATGATGCGATGCTCCTGAATCGACAACCCAAGGCATGGAAGCAAAGTTTGCTCTGGCTTCAAAGTGATTGTGGGAGCATGAATGACACACATTGGTAGTATGTCCAGTGCAACCACATAACTGACAAACTGGATGATTTTATCGAGGGGCCGTTGGATGCTAATTTGGTGATGTGGCTGGTGCATTCGTTGGACGCCAATTTGGTGATGCGTTCTGCGCATTTTGCTGATTGGGATGTTGTGGATTCCATAGTTGTCCCCTCTTATTATTGCGGGGTATAAAGTTATGTGGTGATGGTTTTTGTGCCACTGCAGCTGTAATTAAGGCCTGATTAGGCTTATTATATTTGAGGAGAAGCTCTCTGTTAAGAAGCTTGTTGTATAGTTCCTCATACGAGATAGGTGTATCTCCCACTTGGATAAACACTGGAATTGAATCATACTCATGTCCTAGACCACTGAGAATTTTGAACGCAAGTTTGTCATCTGGAATAGGAGTTCCAGCCGTTGCAAGTTCATCAGTAACATTCCTTATCTCGTCCAAGTACTCTGTCATACTGCGATAGTTTTTTGTGATGGTAGCCAGAGAGTTTCGGAGCCTAAAAACCCTTGTATGTGATTTGTTAGCATATAGGTTATGTAGTGTGTCCCACACTTGCTTTGAGGTGGAAGTTTTGGCGATTGCAGAGGTGATTGTAGGATCAACAGATGCCATTAAGGCATTGCGTATCAATTGGTCTTGGCGAAACCAGAGTTTGTACTAGGGATTGGTATCTCTTGGTTGTTGAGGGTTACCATTTTTGATGGTGTTGTCAAGGTTCCATCGAGATAGCAGTAGAGATCATGACCGAACATGAGAGATTCGACCTGCGCTTTCCAAATGACAAAGTTCATTGGACCAGTAAATTTGAGGGGAAGCTGAGAACTGGGATTAAATTGCACCAGATGGCTGGTGTTATTAGCAAGGATAGTAGAATCACTTGGATTCACCATGGATGCCATAGAACCAAAAAGAAAACTTGAAAGAGATGAGAAGACTGATTGGAGTTTAGAAAGGCTCTGATACCATAAAGGTTCAAGAGATAAAGAAGTAGCAGTGTATTAGTTTTGTTTATTATCCAAAGTTTACATAGATATATATACAAGTAACGGAAGAGCTAACTAAGGTAACTAGATATCTAAATTACTAGAAATCATCTAGCATATTATTTACATTTATAGAGCACAAATTAGGGAGAGAAATCTGTACAATTTATTACACAATCAATCATGTCCCAATAGACCTCTAGTAAGACAACATGTGGCAAAGCTGTTTTTGAAAATCACTGTTAACAAGTAATTGCATGGATGAACCTGTTTTGTAATGGTGGTGGCATAAACGAGCCAAACTTTTAACGGATGGCATAAATGAGCCATTTCTGATAGTTCGATGGCATATTTGAGCCTTTCTCTTTGTTTTAATTAATGATGTGGACCTCTAGTAAGACGACACGAGGCAAAGCTGTTTTCCAAAACCACCATTAACAAGTAATGGCATGGATGAACCTGTTTTGTAATGGCGGTGGCATAAATGAGCCAAACTTTTAATGGATTGAATAAATGAGCCATTTCTAATAGTTCAATGGCATATTTGAGCCTTTTCTCTTTGTTTTAATTAATGATGTGGGCCTCTAGTAAGACGACACGTGGCAAGCTGTTTTTGAAAAACCACCGTTAACAAGTAATGTCATGAATGAACTTGCCAATATGATTTGTAGACTAAATGTCAAATTCGGCAAGTGCTTTGATGTCTAACATATGATAGAGATTAAGATGAATAAGTATTTTATTAGGTATATTCTCTCACCAAAGATTTTTTTCTTTTTGTATATAATTTAAATGCTTGATGTCAGACACACGTGCAACACACGTATCCTAGACTAGTAACTAAAATAACAGGTAATTGACTAAAAAACCATATCTGTCATATGTAATTCAAGGGATTGAGTAAAAACTGAAATATGTAGTTGAATTATACATTTGGAAGCAATAAGTACAAGTAGTAGCTAGCATTCATGTCTCTCTTACACTCATCAAATAATAACAAAGAAGTACAATAAAATAGAGAGGCAACCCATGAAACAAACAACAATGGCAAGACCAAGTGAACGTGATAAAGTAGCGAACATACCAGTTGCAAATGCAATTACAACTGCTAACATTGACAAGCACAGAAAAATAACTGTGCGATTACAAAGCTTCTCTATATGTTTATGTTTATGGGAACAGTTGAGCATGTGAAGGCAATGGCATGGGAAACAACAAATGAACGAAATGCTGTTTTCCTTGTTAGAATCTCCATCCATTGATTAGAGCTATCGGGGTCTCTCTCAAAACCTCTTGGCAATGTGATACCAGCGACGAAAGTGACTGTCATTATTAAAGTGGCCACAACAATATGGATTTGAGCTACCTTCATAATTCCTTCGACTGCTGTTTGATATGCCTTTTTAGCTTTATCGCGATCATCTTTCGTCAGTGGCATGTACTCGTACTTCTGCTTTACCTCTAAGTCACGTTTTCCAAATCGGCCGATGCTACACAAATCCCGCTCCAATTTCTCCTATTTTCATCAATAGTACAGTTTATATTCAGCTAGATTTCTGAATCCTGATTGCAAAAAGTTTTGAAAGTCATTCTTATTCTACTCTTGCAAGGACAAAATAACTTCAATAGTTATCTGAAAATAGTATCGAAGATGATATTCAAGATTAGTATATAGTACGGAGGCATTTGAACTTGAAAAGGAGTATTTGAAGTTTTGTGGAACTGCTTGTGTTTGGAAAAAACGCTGAAGATTTGTGAGTGAACGCGAACCATTCTTTCACTTGACATAATCCTTGAACTAGTATTTCAATATTTCACCAGCATATATACTCAAGCGCAACCAGTATTTGAAAAACAAATGTGCGATTGCTTACCTTCTCTGTTGTAACTATGCGTGATAATGCTATGTCAACTGGGGTATGGTTTTGTTTGTTAAATGACATATTCTTTGCTCTAGGATGGTATATTAATTCATGCACATGGTTATCAGAGGCAGCAAGCAAATGGAGAGGAGTGTTGCCGTCACTATCTGGCTCATCAACAAGGCTGTCGTACTCATCATAGTCTAATAAGAAGCAGATTAACTTATCTTGATTGAAAAATACGGCAACATGAAGAGCGTTTTGATTGTTGCTGTTAGCATATTGCGACAATCAGGGCAGTGATTTAATAGCTTCTTTATCATGTTTACGTCACCTTCACGTGCCGCAATGTGAATTGCTGTCGTCCAGTCATTTTCACTGCCTACTGGAAGGTACACTAAGGATTTTTTCCATGCCAGCATATCAGAAACTACGTCTTCCATTCCTAATTTAACAGCATAGTGCAGTGAATTCCAACCCCATAAGTCAGGTTCCTCGCATAAAGGCTTATTCCATCGCCATAGTGATCTAATGCAATCTGGATGTGTCAACACGATAAAAGCATAAATAAGGGGTTAGATCTTCTCACAAATATAGTTGCACGACAGACATTATGAAATCATCAACAGATTATGGGAAAGTCAACTGAAGTTAGATATCGATACAGCAAATTCTGTACCTTTATGTTCCTGAATTACTGCTGCATGCGGCGGCGTTCTATTAGATGGACCTGCAGCATAAGTATTCCAAGATGTTAATCAAAGCATCATGAAAACCAGATTCAGCCGCCAGATAGAGTGGCGTCTCCTGCTCATGGTTAGGCAGAAATTCAAATTCAGAATCTTCTTTCACCAAGAGCTTAACCACATATAGATGTTGGCTCCGCACGGCCTTGTGCAGGGCTGTATCTCCACTAGCATCCGTCATGCTCGTGAGTTACTCCTTAGTATTATGATCTTCGACACATGCAAGTAGCACACGTACTACTTCAGTGTGCCCTTGCTAGCTGCTATGTGAAGAGCGGTTTCATTTTTCTTGTTTTGACAGCATAACATTGTCAGAGTAATCTTAAGGACTTCTGCCGCAAAATGGGAATGGCCATAGAGGGCTGCGACATGGAGGACTGTGTTGCCCTTTGGAGTGACTTGGTAGCCGTTTTCTTCATCCCTTTTCAAATGATCAGCAAGTAGAAAATTTTCCTAAAGGCAAAGGTCTTAACACTATCCCTAATGCTCCTGCTGCCCTTTCATCATGGCTGTTCGAGGAAGAGTTGGATTACTATGCCAGCAAGTTTGAGAAGACTGGTTTCACTGGTCCAGTCTACTATTACTGAGCTCTTCCCTTGTAAGCGTTCCTCGCCTTCTGTGATATCGTACATTTGAGTGCATTTGTTCGATCTGTGCGTTGTATGCTTATATAGTTCACATTTGTTTAGACTATTTGGGATTAAGATTTTAGTTGTTGCTTTTACAGTCGCATTGGATTTGATCTTTGTCAAGAGACTTCTAGTTCTAGTTAGAGACTAGTCTTCATGAACACTATCGTACTCTATGTTGCTCAAACTCTTCAAAATTGTTGCCACACTTGTCCCGGATCCTCCAAAATGCACTGTTTTAGGAGGATCCGGCACTCATCCAGAAGCATTTCTGAAGAGTCTGAGCAACATTAGTTGCTTTTAGATTGTTTTGATCAACTTCTTCATACATGGGCGCTAGCAGGGCTTAGTATCTTTACTCAAGAAATGATATTTTTGATGTATGTATATTTGGAATTTGATGTTTGGAGTTGCCCGAAACTTTACATACATCCTAAAGTTCTGTACACAGAGACTGGGAACTCACAGCACCATGGACTGGGGCTCAAGTTAAAGTTCCGACCAAGTTTATCACTAGTGAATTCGACTTGGTTTATCACATACTGGGTGCTAAAGATTACATACACAATGGGGGATTTAAGAAAGATGTTCCATTGTTGGAGGAAGTTGTGGTTATTGAAGGTGCAGCTCACTTTGTCAACCAAGAAAGGCCAGATGAGATTAGCAAACATATCTATGACTTCATTCAAAAGTTTTAAACTGACTCTTTTCTCACTACCACTAGCCGAGTCTGACTCTCTATGGCATGGACGTCTTTGATTGGATCGATGGAGACAGACGTATAGAAAGTGTGCTGTGCTTGATTGTACTTGTTTCGAGTTTGTAATTCTTCTAATAATAACTTTCTAAGTGATTTTTCTTATGGTTATTACTTTTTATGCTATAAAAGAGTGCTCTTAAGGTGAATTGATGGTCATAATAAATGTTGCTAAAACAGGTAGTGGTAAGGTCAGCGTACACTTTACCCTCATCAGACCTCACTTGTGAAATTTTACTGAGTATGTTGTTGTAAAGATAGAAAGTATGCTTGATATCACGTATCTATGGCAACTTTACTAGCAATAATAATTGTCGCTAAAAAAATGCCGCCAAGGGTAATTATTTTTAGTGTCAATAGTATGGGTCTATACTAGTTTTTGGTAAATGTCCTAAAGCCTTTAGTGACTCTGAATGCAAATGACATTTAACCAATTGCCGATAACGTGTTTGCGACAATATTTAATGCAATGCAGCAATGTTTAATGGTGGATTTTTCGAAAACAGCTTTGTCATGTGACCTTTTATTAGAGATCCACGTCATTAATTAAAATAAATCAATACTCTTTATAAAATCTTGTATTGCATGTATTCTTTCCATTGAAAACTCCCTTTTGACACTTTCAAATTCACCAATTAACAGCAAAGAAAATCTGCCATCGAAACCTCGCTTCGTAGCTTTCAAATACACGAATAAACACCAGCCAAAATCTTCCTTTGAAGCTTTTAAACATACCAATGTAGGGGGACAAGAGATAAAGGGGCATAGGTTACCTGGGTGAGCAGATTATGTGGACAAACCCAGTGGTGACTCTTTCAATTAATTAATAACGTAGACCTCTAATAGAAGGCTACGTGCCAAAGTTGTTTTTGAAAAATCCACAATTAAAAGGTAATGATATGGATGAGATAGTTTTGTAACGATGATGACATGAATGAGTCAAATTTTTAACTGATGACATAAATGAGTTATTTCTGATAGTTCAATGACATATTTGAGCTTTTAAATGACATTTACTCAATTGCCGATAAATGTGTTTCCGGCAATATTTAACACTCAAATTATGACATGTTTCTAATCTAACATCTAAACAAGTATTTTTATTCAACACTTTTTACTCAAATATTAAAAAAGTTTTTATGTATGATCCAAGTTAACTACATAGAAAATGCACCGTCAATTGAAACAAACGTGATTAATTTTGCGACTTAAAGGAGACCAATACATATAACTAAAAAAAGGTGACATATTTTAAGTATTTATTACTTTATCAATATAATGGATGCTTAAGAATACGTACAAAAACTTTTTCAGAATTTAAATTACAAATATTTATTAAAAACACTTTATCATATATTCAAATATTTTACCGGAACAAGACTTAGTTCGATCTCAAATAATGTAATCAGCCTTTTCAGAACTTGGAAGTATTATTCAATGTATTCAGCCTTTCTAAAACCTACTCCCTCCGTTTCCTTTTATTTTTCGTTCATTTTATTTTTAGTTCGTCTAAAAAAGAATGTCATGTTTCCTTATTTGGTAACTATTTAATGACAATATTCTCAGTTTATTCTTACCGAGTCTCACTTAATAAAAAAATAATAAAAAAATAAATTTTAAGAGGGACAATTTTATAAACTTTACGAAGTCATCACTCATTTTTTAAACTTTATGCCCGATCAAAAGGCGACAGGAGGGAGGAAGTAAAATATTATTGTTACTATCAATGATATCACTTCATTGTGATATCGACATGACAACCACAACAGAATCATGTCTGATACTACTAGTTACATGTCACAGCAGTCCACATTTTGCTACCAAACAAAGATTAACAAAAAACCAAAAGTTTCCAAAAGAGAAAAGACTCGAGAAAATACAAAGTGAAAAAAAAAAAAAAAAAAAAGCAAAATGGAGAAGATAGAGCACAAAATGGTAGCTGTAAATGGCATAAACATGCATGTAGCAGAATTAGGCCAAGGTCCAATAGTCCTCTTCATACATGGCTTCCCCGAACTCTGGTATTATTTTCTTGAATTTCGTAAGTCCTAATCATGTTAATATGTGCTGTGAGAGGTGTCAGGTATTTCGTGAATTTAGTCGAGGTGCATGAAAGTTGGCTCAGATACCATGGTCAATAAATAAAATCTTAGTTATGTTAGATGTAGTATGTTTGGGAAACTTATTTTTATTATAGGTTTAAGAAAGCCATTGTCATGTTTCACTACTAGAAAACATTAAATTTCCGACGGCAAATGTAGTCGGAAATTAAGGTATTTCCGACTACTTGTGGTAGTTGGAATATAGCTTGTCGGAAAATAATTTTCGACTACTGTAGTCGGATATTTCCGACTACTTTACTCGGAAATGTAGTCAGATGTTTAATAAATATTTATTTAATAATTATAAATATTCCGACTACTGTAGTCGAAAATTTAATAAATATTTATTTAATAATTTTAATTATTCCGACTATTGTGGTCGGAACTTTAATAAATAATTATTTAACAACTTTAATTATTCCGACTACCGTTTTCAGAAATTTAATAAATAATTAGTTAATTATTTTAATTATTCCGACTACCGTAGTCGAAATTTAATAAATAATTATTTAATAATTTTAATTATTCCGACTATTGTAGTCGGAAATGTAATAAATAAATATTTAATAATTATAATTATTTGGACTGCCGTAGTCAGAAATTTAATAAATAATTATTTAATAATTTTAATTATTTCGACTATTGTAGTAAAAAATTTAATAAATAATTATTATTTGATAAATAATTATTTAATAAATATTATATTGCATTAGCTTACACTGCTTTCAGATTATAAATAATAACTAATGTATTTTTCACAATAGGATCAAACACGACAAAAATTATAAATACAACCACTTTAAACCATTCAAAACAAACATTAAATCAAATAGTTTAAACATCTAAATGTCACAGCCAAAAACAAGAACAATAACTACAATCTAATTATCATCAGATTCATTATCTTCCTCGTCATGAAATAGTTGCGGCATGTTCTTCTTAACCAACTCCTCCAATTTATCAAATTTAGCAAACCTAGCATCGTTAGCTGCACATTTGTGCGTCAATTCCACAATTTGATTTTTCATCGCTTTCATTTCTTCCACAGTTTACAAAGTAGAAGAGGAATTGGGAAACAACGGAGTACTCGAGGATTGGAGAACTCCTGTCCCATAGGTTCTATCTTTCTTTGAACCACCTACCACAGCTATCCACATATTATTCATCTCTTCAGGAGATGGTTGGACCATGGTACCATCCTCTGAAGTAGGTTGGGTTTGATGCCACTCTTCTATGTTTTTCTGAAATTCTTCCAGAAAAAAAAATTATTTGTCAGTATGTAAACAAGTAAAGTTGAGTAATAATAAAACAATGTATGTAAAAGTTATTATCTTACATATGCAATCCTAGCACGCGGTTCAGCCCAATCTCCTCTTGTACCTTCCTTATTTTTCTTCCTATGCGTCTCTTCGTAGACCTCAAGATAAGGGCACGCTTTTTCCCCATTTTCATCTTCCTGCAAACTTAGATGAATATGACAATGGTGCTAATCATGATTATAACAATGGTGTTAATGATGCTAAACTAAGTCTAGATGATCCTGCCAATGGTGCTGAGTCATAAAACAAGATTAGTTTTCAAAGGTTACTAACAGGTTGGGGGTATTGATTTAATTGAAAAAAGTTGGTATGGTAAGGTAAGTATTAAATTATAAAGCAATATTCATATCAAAAGTTGACTAATAAATTTTAAAAAAATTGAAGTGAATGAGTCTAAAAGAGAACGTCACTGTAATTGATTACCAAAACACCAAAAGAAAGAAAAACAAGTCCATTTTTTAGTAGAAAAAAGTTGTCATGAATCTCCACTTCATAACTCTTCCTCTTATTATCATCATCATCTCTACTACTCCACACTTAGTTCTTGAAGATTTTTTTTTTCACTTTTCATACCAAAAGTGAGCCCATTTACTGCAGCAACAGCAGCATCTGCAGTTAAGGCAACAGTGACCCAGACAAGATAAAGGTCGAGATAAACTTAAGAGCCCAAGCTCAGGTCTTTATATGGAAATTAATAACAATGAAATATTAGCTGAATAATATCTATTAGAAACAGAAAGGTGACTATTGAAGCTATATACTCTTTTGCGTGCATGCAAACAAATCAAGCAAGCTGCATTGCTTACTATAATTTGGAGCTATATACAAGTTATGTTGAGCTCCTTAGAAGAAAAAAAAAGCACACAGAATTTTCATTAAATTGATAGTATATAATCTGCAGTACTTCTAGAACCTTACGAGGTGCAATATTTGCATCAACAAATATGACAAAAATGTTTTTCTACTCTACTTTGAAAAGTTAACTTTAACTATATATGATCCAAGCATCCATCAAGTATATACTAGGAAATAGGTGAAAGGTTTTTTCCTCCAACTTACATGAGATATTTATAGGATCTTTTTCGTCATTTCATTGTGTAAATAGTTATGTTAAATCATTTCCTCATACTCAGACAACTTGGACCAATAATATTTGGTACTATTTAAATCCTTGTTATTTTGATTCTGCATGTGATGAATGGTGGATGTAGACCAACTGTCCTGTGGTTTTATAGGAAATTAGTAGCTTTTGCTAATTCCATATATGTAAAATAATAAAATTCAAGCAAATATTTATAAATATTTGAATGTGAATCTAATTAATTACTGTATTATATATTAATTAGATCAAGGATTTGAAGTATGAAGAATTTATCTTAAAGAAAGTATACAGCAAGCAGAAGTAATTAAGAATATTAAAGAACAAGTTGAACTACAAAAGGATTCAATTTTTTAGGGGTTATTTATAGATGTTCCCATTTTTATATGCTACATTTGGCTAAAAACTTACACGCATCGGCTGTATATATCAAACTACACCCCTGAGCCTTGTTTTACCTAAGACAACTCCACACCAACGACTACCTTATACTAAGAGTGTTACAATAAATACTTTGCTCATTACTTCCAATTAAGTCATCACCTCTCTAACTAAACCACTAATTCTCTTCTTCTTACTTTCTAAAACCATTAGGCAGTGTGATACAAGATCAAGTTCACAACAAAAGAAACAAGCAACAACAGAGTAACAAGATGTCAACAACAATGCTAGTGGATCGAAATAGGCCACACACGGCTTCACTAGACTTCAAGATGAACAAGCAACAACAAGAGTAACAAGATGTCAACAACAATGCTAGTGAATCGAAATAGGCCACACACGGCTTCACTAAACTTCAAGATGAACAAAAGCATCCCTGACCATCTCACTATATTGTGAACTTTCAACATTATTCTCTCTTATTGGACTTTCAACATAATTCTGAAAAGCAAAATTATTAGCAGCACTACTCTCTCCATATAATTCAACATAAAACCCTTCCTATAAAGATGTAATGTAACATCATCTGGACTCAATAACTTGCAACACTTGCAATTCCAACAAGGACACCTAATCGTCCCTTCAATAAGAAAATCATTAAGTGTCATTGCTTTAGCAATAAATCCAGCTACGCCATGTTTATATTCATCCCTCAACCCCGCACGGTTAGGATAAAGTCTACTATACATCCATGTACAATCTTCATTTTCCAGCTACACAAGAACAACAACAATAATAATAGAGAAGACAAACAAAAATAAGAGAAACAAAATAATAACAGGTTTGTTTAGAGATGCTAGTATGCAACGGACACACGAAGAAAGCCAAGAGATTTAATACAACATAGTAAAACAGCCAGCAATGAACCTTTTGTTTGTGTCTCTACACTTAAATCATTACAACTGGTTCAACACCACCATGCGATGGATGAGGAAAAACAAAATGAAAGGAACCTACGAATACACCAATGTCGAAAATTTATTAATATCTCATAATATGTCCAAACAAAAGAAAAACACTCATCTAGTCTCTGCCTACTGTATATGCCTAATATTGTCAAAAGGTCAATATAATGGAATGCAAAGCTAAATAGGGAGCAAGTCACGAAATAGATAACTAGCAGTAGAAGCTCACAAACCTGTTCAGGGGATGAATAATGCAAATCCTGGACTTGAAGAAAACACAAGCAGGTGAGTCATATAGACAGCTCGATGACAGCTCGGTATTGGCCTCTACTAATAGAGATTTATTAATAATTGAGGGAATCGCAGTTTGTAATCGAGTTGTCAAGACGATGGCAATAATTTTGTACAAAATGATGCGACATGTTATTGGTCTATACTCCTTTGTGGTTGCAGGATAGAGTTTCTACAACCAACGTAATGGAAGTACAATAAATAGCTTTATGCAGAAAGCTTGAAGTGAAATATCCATTAACAACCTCCAGAATCACCTTGAATAAGTGACCAAGCTTTCTTGGTAAAATGTACATTGAAACTATCTACCCCAGGTTATTTGTCGTCACCTATAGAAGAACGGGCAGAATGAATTTCTACATCAGTTATGTCTTGATAGAGTTGGATTTCATTTGGATCATCGCTAATTATTGGACTCAATTCGAGTCTATTTTATTGCAATAGTTAATAACTTTATTATTTAACTGAGATTATTGGGGATCCTCTAAATCTCGCTAGTTTATAATTTATCTTATTTGGTGTAATGACAAGCTCAGAATGAAGCTAGTTGTGTGTCGTCTCGTTTGGTGCAAGTTTTTCCTCCAAACTTCTGATATAATATTCAGAAAATTAGGGTGTTGTGTCCAGATATTGAAGAACCTAAAAGGAGCGTATGTTCTACTGCACATTTCAGTACCCAAAACCCCCAATTTCATCATCACAGAAAGGAATTCATTTTAGTCGTCGCATATTTACTATCAAATAAAGAACTCCACATCCACAAAAAGAAGAAAAAGAAAAGAGAAAGTCTTTACAACAACGACAAAACACACCCAGTGTAATTCCAGATAGAAATCGTGGCATCTGGAGAGGGTAAAGTGTAGACAAATATTACATTACACCTACCTAACACCACCCCAGCACCACCACCTAAAGAACTAAAGCTTACAACATGCATCCTAACCAGAAATTAGCTAAACATAAAGAACAACCCCCGGCCCCCCAACACCCCTCACTCCTACCCCTACCCAAAAGAGCTGAAGCTTGCCACTTGCATCCTAACACCAGAAATTAGCTAAAGATAAAGACCCCCCACCCCTCAAACCACCCCTCACCCCCACCCCCACCCAAAAGAGCTGAAGCTTGCCACTTGCATCCTAACACCAAAAAATAGCTAAAGATAAAGACTCCCACCCCCCAAACCACCCCTACCCCTCACCCCCAAACAAAAGAGCTGAAGCTTGCAACTTGCATCCTAACACCAGAAATTAGCAAAACATAAAGAACAACCTCCCCTCCCATCCCCATCCAAAAAAGCTGAAGCTTACCACTTGCATCCACCCCACCCCCACCCAAAAGGCCAAATGAGTTAAAGCTTTTCACTTGCATCCAACAACAGAAATTAGCTAAACATATCCCCTACCACCCAAAATAAAATTTTTTTGAAGTAATAAAAACAAAAAGGATACAATTTTCTTTCAAGTTGAACAGGGGTTTCAAGATTATTGAAAAAAAAGATCCAATTTTTATCAAGAATTAAACTTACCCATATCACCAAATTATCAAACAAACTGAAAAAGAAACAACATATCTCATACACAAAACAAACCTTAAGCAAAGAACATGGGTGAAGTGATGCAATCATCATAGAGAAAAGCTAACTTTCAGACACATTATATTCCAATTTAGTAAGCCCTTTTCTCTTTATTGGCCACTAGCAGTGAAGAAGTTTTTTCTAAGTGCATCCCTTTTTGGAATAGTAGACATGAACATAATTTTCAAAATAGTAAACATGCCAAAAATGAGATTCCATGTAAAGCGCCTAAACAGAAATTCACAGATTTAGCCAACACCAACACAGATTTACAGATTTTTATACTTCATAAACTCTTGTAGAAAATGGAACAAAGTTTTACCATGAAGATGGAAATTTCTTGATTGACCTTCAATACCGTCGTTACCACTCCACCGTCGTTAATTTTTGAGAGAGAACAATCAACGTCGTCAAGTTTAAGAACCCTAGCTTATAGAGAGACGAAGTAGAGAGAGAGAGACGAAGTACAGAGTGAGAGAGACGAAGTAGAGAGTGAGAGAGATACAAAGTTGAAGAGTGTTCGTAGAGAGCGAGAGAGAGAGCCCAAGTAGAGAAAGAGAGAGAGCACGAAGAGAGTGAGAGAGAGATGAAGTAGAGAGTGAGAGAGAGCTATGGCGTGTTTATCTTATGTTCTTATATAAATGTATATATTTCCGACTACATCCGTCGGAAATTGATCTAATATATTTAATTATTTATGATTTTCAACTACAATAGTTGGAAATATATATTTAATAATTTATTTAAATAATTATTTAATTTTTGTATAGTAGTCTGATTATACATTTAATAATATATTTATTTAATTATTTAGCTTTCCGACTACAGTAGTCGGAAATACATGGTTAATAATTTATTTGAATAATTATTTAATTTTTGTATAAAGGTCTGATTATATATTTAGTAATATATTTAATCAATAATTTAGATTTTCGACTACAGAAGTCGGAAATTTATATTTAATAATTTATTTAAATAATTATTAAATTTTTATATAATGGTCTGATTTTATATTTCATAATATATTTATTTAATTATTTATACTTCCGACTACAGTAGTCGAAAATATATATTTAATAATTTATTTAAATTATTATATAATTTTTGTATAAAGGTCTGATTATATAATTAATAATATATTTAATTAATAATTTATATTTCCGACTACAGTAGTCAGAAATATATATTTAATAATTATTTAATTTTTATATAATGGTTTGATTTTATATTTAATAATATATCTACTTAATTATTTATACTCCCGACTACAGTAGTCGGAAATATATATTTAATAATTTATTTAAATAATTATTTAATTTTATATAAGGGTCTAATTATATATAAAATAATATATTTATTTAATTATTCATATTTCCAACTACAGTAGTCGGAATATACATTTCACGCTATTTTTCGCCAAAGATTTTGACTGTTAAAATCACAAATAGTATCCGAATAATATTTTGTAAAAAAATAAATTAAAAAAAAAAAATTTCTGACCGAAGTAGTCGAAAAATTCCGACTACTTTTTTTCAGTCGGAAATTTCAATCGAAAATTATCGAATTTCTGGTAGTGAATTATTGTGTTGTTTATTTTGGTTTCTCTAGTTTTGATTGTGTTATTGGAATTCAACTTACCATAGGTGATGGCCAATTAATACCATTATAGGAAATTTGTTTTACAAAAAAAAGTACAGCCCGATGCACTAAAGCTACCGCTATGAGTGGTGTCAGGAGAAGGGCCCATCACAAGGGTGTATCGTACGCAGTCTTACCTAGTATTTCTACCAAAGGCTGTTTCTAAGGCTTGAATCTGTGACCTCCTGGTCACATGGCAGCAACTTTACCAGTTACTCCAAGGCTCCCCTTCAATTATAGGAAATATGTTTAACTTAAAGAAATAAAGACTGTTGTTATTGTTGTTGTTTTGATTGTGTACTAGTTAATCCACAATTGTATTTGGAACTACTTGAGCTTTGTGTGATGAAATTGTAAATTAGACTTAGCTGAATCTCGTTAAATCCTTGTGCTATTTGTTTTCTGTTCTCTCATTGCTTTGATTGTGTGCTAGTTAATTGATGATCTTAAGATTTGGGAATTCACTTGTTGTAGGATTCTGTTGAAGTATTGAGTTATTTGCTGTTATTTTTCTTTTTTAGTTTAGTAATTTTATTTCTGAAATCCAGTTATTTAAGTTGATATAGAATAGGATTTATTAGTATCCTAGTTGAAGTTAGAATAGGATTTTATTAGGTTCCTAGATAGAAATAGAATAGAAGTATTTTTGTCTATTTATATTCTCATAAGTGGATGAATAAACAAGTAGAATATTTTTATCCTCATACGTGTGTTTTCTTCTCCTTCTTCTTATTCTTCTTCTTCTCTGTATTCTATAGAACAACAATTGGTATCAAGAGTTTATTGTGGGATTTGTGAAAGAGAAGACCCCCAAAAATAACCTTGCATAAAAGTCAATATTGTTATGGCCTCCAGCAATTTTCCAATTCCTTCACCCCCAATTTTTTCTGGTGAGAATTATCTAATTTAGGCTCTCAAGATGAGAACATACTTGCGAGCATATGATCTATGGCAAGTGGTAGAGGTTGGAGGAGAGGTAAATCCTTTGCCAGATAATCCAACTATGGTGCAAATTAAGAATCACAGAGAAGAGGTTGCAAAAAGCTTTAAATCTCTCTCTTGCATACAATTAGTACTTTCGGAAGTAATTTTCGCTAAAGTTATGGCGAGTGAAAATGCAAAGGAGCCTTGGGATAAGTTGAAAGAAGAATTTCACGGAAGTGACAAGATTAGGCAAATAAAAGTGATAAATCTGAGAAGAGAGTTTGAAATTCTCTGAATGAAGGATTCAGAAACTATTGAAGAATTCTCCAACAAGTTGATGAAGGTTGTAAACCAAATCAGACTTATGGGAGAAGAGCTTACAGATTCAAGAATTGTGGAAAAGGTTCTTGTGAGTTTGTCGGAAAGATTTGAAGCAAAGATCTCCTCACTCAAAGATTCGAAGGATCTCACAAAACTATCACCTTCAGAACTTGTACATGCTCATCAAGCTCAAGAGCAAAGAAGATCCTTGAGGCTAGAAGAAGCTACTGAAACTGCTCTTCAAGTTCAAAGGAAAGATACAAATGCAAGAGGAAGGTAAAATCTTAGAAACTTCTACTAATTCTAGTAGAAATAATCAAGGCGATTCTCGCAATGAAGTCAAGAAAAGAGAAAACTTTCCTCCATGCAAGTATTCCAGAAAAACCAATCATAAAGAGGATGATTGTTGGTTTAAGGGGAACAAACCACCTCTCCAGTATAGATATTGCAATAATCTTGGTCATATTGAAAGGTTGTCCAGAGTGAAGAAGGAGAACAACCAACAAACTCAAAAGGCCAACGTTTCAAAAGTTGAAGAACAGGAGGAGTTTGTGTTTACGGCAATGGCGGCAACAAGATTGAATGATGAAAATACATGGTTTTTGGACAGTGGTTGCACTCAACACATGACCAGCAAAAAAGAATACTTTATGAAGTTAGAATCTGCCAAAGGTAGTGTCAAGTTAGCCAATAAAACCACGTTGGAGATTGTTCGTAAAGGAACTGTAGCAATTGAAGCTCCCAAAGGTACTAAATTTAATCAAGATATTTTATTGGTACCTGATCTTGACCAAAATCTATTGAGTATTGGTCAAATGCTAGAACGAGATTATATGTTACTGTTCCAAGATAAAAAATGTGTTGTTTCTGATTCTAGTCGTCAAGAAGTGATTCCTGTTGAAATGATAAAAATAAATTTTCCTTTGAATTGGAACTCAAATTCTGAGCAAGTTGGTCGAAGTAGTCAATGTGAGCAGGTTATTTTGACCACCAAGCACAATGATGACAAACAGTATATCTGGGAATATCACAAGCAGGTGGTTCATTCACTGTTCGACGGATGTAAATGTTGAGCAGTTGGGCAGAGGAACAAATATAACTCTCTTACTCAAGGAAGACCAGTTGGAGTATTTGGAAGAACTGAAAGCTTTTATAGAAGAGAAAAATCGTAAGATGGATTATTTGGGGTAGAAGATGGCTCATGCTGAACAAGAAACTAAACAGTTAAAATATAGATGTATGATGCCGGAGTCCTCAAATACTGTCTGTACACATGCTGATGAAATAATGATTGACCATACTGATGATGGACACCTGAAGCATGAGATGA
>NC_061115.1:216234794-216324066 GCF_002878395.1 Capsicum annuum | reverse complement strand
CACATCAACCTCAATTGAAGATGCATGGTTAGTTTTACGATTAGTTGAGGTTTTTTAAATAGTTACTTTATCAACGAAATGGACGCTTAAAAATACGCATAGAAGCTTTTTCAAAATTTATATTATACAAATATTTAATAGAAACACTTTATCATACATTCAGATATTTAATCGCAACAAGCCTTAGTTTGATTTCATGTATTTGAATATACCTCAAACTATGATAAATGAAATGCATATGTCCTGTCATACATTGAATACACATATGCCCCAGGACCGGTTCGACATAAAGCTGCTAAAGTAATGGCTTGAGATCTCAACTTTTATGAAGCCACCATTTTTAAGCTAGAAAATAGTTCACAATGATAGTATACACGCACATATTTAACAATAATATCAATGTGATTCGAAAATATTTTTATCAATTGGTAACAAAATGTACTTATGGCACACGATTATACAAGAATGACCAAGAACACACGAAAACACATACTAAAAACAGTCCACAAGTTCAAGAAACCGAGGACCCTTTTGATGACCCCTCTTGGATTCAAGAACAACGACAAGAGCACAATTAACAAGGTGTTTAACACCTATTTTTCAGCCAACAAGCCAAACTATATTAACAACAATAAAATGAAGAACAACAATATTACCACAACAAGACTCACTGTTGCATTAACTAGACAAGAAACCGATGAATACAACAAGATACAAGATAGATAGATACATAGACAAATGATGGTATAATCTTAAGAACCCAAGAAGTTGATGGACTCTTGGACCCTTAACACTACACTCAGCAAACACCTAACTCCTACGTTGACACAAGAGGGACTTTACCTCCTCTAAGCACCAACGTATCAAGCCAACAAGTATGCACAAGTGATTCCACACTTGTAGCTTTCCTAGTTGTGGTTTGGTGGCTATTCCAAGCCCTACAACTAAAGGTTTCACACTCCTCACACGAGAGAGAGTTTGTTACAATGTTTCAAAGTCTTACATAAATAACAACCAAAGAGTAAAAGCCCTAATACTAAACTATATATAGTCTTATTACAATTGATGGACAAAAAGACCAAAACACCCTTAATGAAGGGTGGACGCGCCTATGGAGTGTAAATTGGGCATGTGAAATTCCTAAAACACCCTTAATGAAGGTGTTCTTCAATGCTCCAAGGCCGTGGTTCTTCAAGCATCCCCCAAGCCACCTTCCACACGCGGCTTTGCCTCATGGAATGCTCGAAATGGCCTCTCAATGTATGCTCTCTTCCCCTCAGTGTGACCACAACCGGATCCTTTGCGTGTTGGCCTCGAATAATGTCTTCCAAAGCTAGGATGGCCATTTGGCTCGTATCACATGAAATGCACATTAAATGCGCGCTCGTCTCACAAGATGCACATACAACGTACGAGGTGCAGACAAAAGCTACTTTTATTGAATATATTTGAATATTTTATTAAGAGTTGACTTAAGGCCACTAAATTTGTTGAGCAGCCCCTGACATGCCTCTAATATTAATAAAAAAATACAAAAAATATACATATATACCATTTATCATTATTCGAGATTTGTCCCTATTCCGTTTATTAAAACGTGAAGTATTATTATTGGTCCATCAGCGTAGGCCAAACACCATGTGAAGCTCCAGACATTATTGACACTTTTGGACTTTTCTAATGCAAAAGATTTGCATCAAGAAAGGGGAACATCTAAAATTTCTTAAATTTGTCAGTAAATTAATATTGATAATAAAAAATAACGATATATTTTAATTTTGCACTTAAAATTAGACACTTTCAACTCAAATATTAAATAAGTTTTTGCGTATGATCTCAGTGATCCAAGTTAACTACATATAAAATTCACCCTCAACTGAAACAAGCGTGATTAATTTTGCGACTTAAGGAGACTAATATATATAACTGAAAGAGGTGACATATTTTAAGCAATTACTTTATCAATATAAGATGCTTAAGAATACGCATGAAAACTTTTTTGGAATTTAAATTTAAAACATCTAATAAAAATGCTTTACTATATATTCAAATATTATACCGGAACAAGCCTTAGTTTGATTTCAATGTATTGAGCCTTTTTAGAACTTGGAAGTATTATATTTATTGATGCTCTATCAGTGATAATAAACTAAAAAGTCAAATAGTGAAATTGACAATACTGCCACAGCTACACATAATATTTGTTTCGTTTTATTTTACTTGGCCTTTGTAACAAAAATAAATATTTCATTTTACACGTTCGTTCTAGAAAATTAAAAGAATTTTAAGAAATTAATAAATAAGAGAAGTAATTTACTTTATCATTCTTTGAATATAAAATTTTATACTTTGAAAAATGTATTAGATAATTAATAGTACTATTTATTATCAAGGATAAAATGAGCACAAATGGATAAATTATTCATTGATTTTGCAAACTGGATGAATATTATTGTACATTTATTTTTAGTAACATGAATATGTAAAGATGGATGCAGTATGTATATAAAGTAATAGTAGTAGTCAAATTTAGAGAGCTAAAACATGTTAAAAAAAGGACAGCCTGGTGCAGTAAAGCTCCCGTTATGTGCATGGTTCGGGGAAGGGCTCCACAACAAGGTGTATTGTACGCAGTTTTATCTTACGAGCGCATGGTAAGGGCTCCACCATAAGAATATATTATACATAGTCTTACCTTGCATGTGCATGATCTGGGGAAGGGCTCGCATGGTCCGGGGAATATAGAGGTTGTTTCCAAGGATTGAATTGGTGACCTCTTGGTCACATAACAACAACTTTACGAGTTACTTCAAAGCTCCCCTTCAATTTCAAAGCATATTAGTTTAGTAAACTACACCTCTAATTTTTTATTTTTTAGAGGTGTGTCAAGTTAACATCCAAAACATAGGAGTAATAGGCTAATAGATTATTCACAGAAAACTCAAAGAGAATACGCAATTAAAAAAGAAGCAGCAAAATGGAGAAGATAGAGCACAAAATGGTAGCTGTAAATGGCATAAATATGCATGTAGCAGAATTAGGCCAAGGTCCAACAATCCTCTTCTTACATGGCTTCCCTGAACTCTGGTATTGTTTACTTGAATCTTGACTTTTGTAAAACCTAATTATGTTACATTTTCTACTAGTAGTTTTGGGAAGAATGTCTTGTAGTAATAGTAAAGTTGTTGTCATGTGATCAGGAGGTCACGTGTAAAAGTCGTGGGAACAACCTCTTGCAGAAATGCAAAATAAGGCTGCGTGTAATAGACACTTGTGGTCTAGCCTTTTTCGGGACCCCTCACGTAGCCGGAGCTTTACTGCACCGAGCTGCCCCTTTTTCTTAGTAGGTTTGAGTAGCCTACATTGTAGGTTTGAGATAACATTCTCCTGTTTATTTGAAACATATGTTGACATTTGTATAAGGAGATTGCAATAGAGGATTCTTATTTCTTCATACTACAATTATTCTCAATCATAGTAGAAAATTTGATAGCTGAGGGTCCGTCGAAAATAATTTCTCTATCTCTACGAGGTGGAGGTAAGGTTTGCATACATTTTACCCTACCTACACTTCCATTTGTGGGATTATAGTGGGTATGTTGTTGTTTTTATATAGTAGAAAACTCTCTCTGCTTTTATCCCGGGGACTTGGTTTGGCCAAGCCTCGCTAATCCTTGTGTTAGTTTTTCTTCTCTATTTTTTGATTGTGTGATTCTGATACGTAACTGTTAAAACTCATGAGAATACATTATGTAAATAACTACTAATCAGTTAGTTGGTACTGTTCCATTGATTTGTTATCTAGTGGATTAGGTGGTTAGTTAGTCGAATCAGTTAGTCAGCTGTCAAGTTGATTAGTGGGCCAATCAAGTAGTTAGGAGGTTCTTAGGAAACTTCTAAAAGACTGTGTTAATCATGTGAGTCTATAAAAAGGAAGTGATCATACATTGTATTAACTAACTTTTACTCAAAAACTGGATTACTTGTTCCCTTCTCTTATCCCTTTGTTGAGCTTAAGCTCAGCTGCAATGGCAGCAATGTACGAATGCTAAGAGGTGTTTAACATAGTATCAGAGATGCTATTGTGGGACTGAAGAAACAAGCTATCGAGTATAAATGTATCTGCAATACAGTAAGTTTTGCCTGAGTTTTTTGTTTGTGTGTTAGTGAGGTTAGAAAAACTTAGATCTCTATTTGTGAGCCATAGATCTATAGTTGAAGGACATAGATTTCGAGTTTACTATGTTGTTTTTTATCCAATCTTAGCTGTAATCTGTAAATTGGTTATGGCACCTAAAATTGATTCTAGTGATCCTTTGTATCTGGGAGCATCAGATGTAGCAGGAGATGCACTGATTCCCATCAAATTAACTGGTTCAGAGAACTATGGAATTTGGTGTAGATCTATGAAGATTGCACTATTGGGAAAAAGGAATTATGGATTTGTAACTGGTACTTATGGCAAGGAAACATATAGAGAGAAGTTACATAATCAATGGGAGACATGTAATGTAGTAGTACTCTCATGGATAATGAGTTCAGTAAGTACAGAATTACTCAGTGGTATTGTATGTGCAACAAATGCTCATGAAGTATGGGAGGATCTTAAGGAGAGATTTGACAAGGTAAATCGCATGATACTGTACCAATTACACAGGGAAATCAATAATCTTCACCAAGGTACGGATTCAGTTTCAACTTACTTTACTAAACTAAAGAACTTATGGAGTGAATATGATGCAATCATACCAACTCCATCATGTAATTGTCCTAAGTTGAAGGAGTATGCAGAATATTTGTATCAATTAAGGCTAATACAGTTCTTGAGTGGGTTAAATGATGCATATGATCAGGCAAAAAGACAAATATTGATGAAAGGAATAATATCTATACTTAATCAAGCATATGCAATGATCAGTGAAGATAACATTCAACAGCTTGTTTGTGCTACAACTATTGGTGATAAGACTAAACCTATTGCTATGCAATTACACAAAAAACAATGAAGAGGTTGGATATAGAAGTAGGAATCAAGCATCAACAAGTTTTGGAGGACAAGGCTATAAAGGTAAAAGGTGTGATTACTGCAATTTTACTGTTCATACAAGGGAAAACTGCTGCAAGTTGCATGGATATCCAAGTGATTGGAGGAACAAGAAAAGGGGAATACCAAATCAACCATTTCACAATGGCCAAGGCAGAGCTGGTCGTGGATATGGACACTCAGTTGCTGGTTACAACAACAGTCAGTTATCAACTCATAACTTCTCTGGTCCTCAAGAAGAGAACTCATGCTTGGCAGAGCAATCCAGCAGGCAGGGAGGTAAAAACATTAACAATGCTACTCTGTCCAAGGGGCAAGGATTCTCATAGGAAGAATACAAGCAGATTATAGCACTGATTAACAAGGAACACATGACTCTGAACAAAATAACATGACAGGTACTGTTAGTTGTTTCTCTAGTCATGTTATTTCACATGATTGGATATAGATTCTAGAGCCACACACCATGTAGCAGCACATAAAGGTATTTTCTCATACTATCACAAAATGGATATTACCATATGTGACAAAGTTAATCTGCCTACTGGAGCCAAGGTTAAAATAACACACATAAGAGAAACACAGGTGCTGAAGGATGAAGTTGTGGGGGGATGTACTGTATGTTCCAGATTTCAAACTGAACTTATTGTCAGTATCTAAAATGACTAAGTATCTTTCTTGCTTTGTTTCATTTTACCCTGACTTCTATGTGTTTCTGGACCTTCACAGTGGCAAGGTGAAGAGGATTGGTAAGGAAAAAGGAGGACTATACATCCTGAAGAATGTGTGTGAAGTAAATGGAACTCTTAACAATAAAAAATCATCAAAGACAGGTTGCAGGAGTAGAAGTAGAGGTGCAGATGCATGGGTGTAGTCTATGGCATAAAAGGCTAGTACATCCTTCTTCTTAAGCATTAAAGACTCGCAATCTCATAAGGCACAGTAGTGGTGTAAATATTATAAATAAGTGTCATGTTTGTCCATTAGCAAAACAAACTAGACTAGTTTTTCCTGTCAGTACTTCTAGAGCTACAAGATGTTTTAACGTTGTACATATGGACCTCTGGTCCTATAAGACACCTACTTTTGACAAGAAATACTATTTATTAATTGTTGTTGATAATCATAGCAGGTATACATGATTACATCTGTTGCAACTAAAGTCTGAGTGCATTGTAGCCATAAAGAACTTCTTCACTATAGCCCATCTCTGGTAACAAACAGCTTATTAGTACACCAGTCTAATAGTATATAACCTTTCTGAGTTGCAGAATAGCCCATCAATACTGCAATCTTGGCCCTTTCTACAAGCTCATCACCCCTTGGCAATATTGAGGCATAACATTTACATCCAATCACTCTTAGATGTGTCAAGGATGGAACCTTGCAAAACAACATTTCATAAGGACTTTTACCTTCTATGGATGAAGATGATAGTCTGTTAATGAGATATACAACAACTTTAACATTTAACCCCCAAAATCTGTGACTGGAACCTGATTGCTCTTGCAACATTTAGTATCTATCTATACTTTTGCTCAACCACACCATTTTGTTATGGTGTGTATGGACAACTACTTTGATGTATGATTCCCAAGGATTTAAACAACTCTTTGCATTTAGAGTTAATGAACTCTGTCCCATTATCTAACCTCAGTATCTTTATTTGAACACCAAACTGATTCTGAATCAGAGAAAATATGTCTTGGAGCTCATATCTGAAATAGGTCTTACTGGTGCCAAACCAGCCACCACCTTACTAGAGACTAATGCTAAACTAACTTCAATTGAAGTAGATGAAGCATCAGGTATGAAAGGAGATGTCATTCTAAGAGATACAACATCATATCAAAGTCTTGTTGGAAAGCTGATGTATACTACAATAACAAGGCCTGACATCAGTTATGCAGTGCAGACACTAAGTCAATTCATGCAAAAACCAAAGAAATCCCACTTGGAAACTGCAAACAGAGTGATAAAATATTTGAAAGGAACTGTAGGACAAGGTATATGGCTTAAGGCACAACCTACTGTAGAATTGGTTTGTTGGTGTGACTCAGATTGGGTTGCATGTCTAAACACTAGGAGGTCTGTTACAGTTTATGTGGTACAGTTTGGTAGTTCATTGATATGTTGGAAGTCTAAAAAGCAACATACTGTCTCTAGAAGCTCAGCTGAGGTAGAATATAGAAGCATAGCCTCAGCATTAGCAGAAGTGACATAGTTGGAAGGTCTGTTCTCAGAACTGAGGGTGTCTATCACTAAGCCTATTGTCATCTTTAGTGATAGTAAATCAGCCATCCAACTAGCTGCTAACCCCATATTTCATGAGAGAACCAAACGCATTGAAGTAGACTGTCATTTTACTAGAGACAAGATCAAAGAGGGGTTGGTTCAGCCCATGTATGTGCAGAAAGGTCAACAAGTTGCAGACATCCTTACTAAGGGTCTCAGTCATGATCAACATTCATACCTCCTTAGCAAGCTTGGTGTGCTCAACATTTTTCACCCTGCAGCTTGAGGGGGAGTGTTAAAATTCATGAGAATACATTATGTAAATAACTACTAATCAGTTAGTTGGTACTGTTCCATTGATTTGTTAGCTAGTGGATTAGGTGGTTAGTTAGTCGAATCAGTTAGCCAGCTGTCAAGTAGTTAAGAGGTTGTTAGGAAACTTCTAGAAGACCATGTGTTAATCATGTGAGTCTATAAATAGGAGGTGATCATACATTGTATTGACTAACTTTTACTCAAAAACTACATTCCCAGTAAATTGTTCCCTTCTCTTATCCCTTTGTTGAGCTCAAGCTCAGCTGCAATGGCAGCAATGTATGAATGCTAAGAGGTATTTTAATAGTAACCACCATTTTTCTGCTTTTCGCTCGAGGACTAGACTTGGATGAACCTCGTTAAATACTTGTATTAGGTTTTTTTGAGTTAATGGCAAAAAACACATTTGAACTATCACTTTTTTCGCTAGTTCTCAGTAAAAAATGGGACAAATGATAGTTGAAGTGTGAAACTCGCGAAAAGTGATGGTTCAAATGTGTTTTTGACCATTATCTCTATTTGCTTTGGTTGTGTGACTATGTGCTAGTTAACCCCCGATCTTCTGCAATAGGTACTCATGGCGCCACCAAATTGTCTACTTAGCTGAACGCGGCTACCGAGGCATAGACCTGACTTAAGGGGTTATGGAGATACTACAGTTGCACTCGTTAACGACGTTTCAAAGTTCACCATCTTTCAAATTATTGCAACTCTATATATCCGGTGATTCGCAGCCATGAGGAAGTAGCTAAACACAGCACCAGCAGAGCATACAAAGGCAATGGCATCCGTAGTAACAAATGCACGGAATGCTGATTTTTTCGTCAGAATCGCCATTCCTTTGTTAGGATTATCGCAGTTATTCTCGAAACCTCCCGGTAATGTGAAACCGGTCGCGAATGTGACCCGTCACTAGCAGTGTGGCCACAACTAGATGTATTTGAGTTGCATTCATAGTTTCTTTGACTTTTGTTTCAGCATCAGCTGAAGTCATCCTCCTACGACGTATGGCCGGATGACCTCAACTACCTACCTCTTCCTCCTGTCAGAGCTATCTAACCTCTGTTGTCTTGCTAGCTCCGAGTACTTCATTTACCCTTCATGCAAAACCATTATATAGAAAAAGGATGAATCTCCAAAGTACAAATCTAAAGTATCACTATTTGCCTTTGACTAAAAGAAAGGCATTTGTTATTTGCCTTGATTGGAAGAAAGGGATATCTTCTTGGTTGGGTTTTATGTTTTATAATTTCATTTCATGAAACATATATTTGAGAAAATGCTTTATTTCTCCCTTGAACTATACCCAAAACGGCTGCGACACACCTCAACTTAACGGGGGGCCTATTACTCTTGAACTAATTAAAAGTATAATTTTGACACAACACACTAAAGGGTCTATGCAGGCACATGTGTGTGCCATGTGGCACTAAGGGTGTCAAAATACATTTTTAATTAGTTCAGGAGTAGTAGGACCTTGAGGTGTTTCTTAGCCATTTTGAGTATAGTTTAAGGATGAAATAGAATATTTTCTCCGTATATTACTCCAAATTGTATTTTAACAATTCCCTCAGTTTCACTTTGTTTGTTATAGTGTGACTTAGCACAAAGTAATAAATATCTTTTTCCAGCTATCAACAAATGCATCTTTTTGCCATCTTTATTTGATGATGTCCATTTATAATTAATTACTTTAACACTATGCCTTTACTTTTTCCAGTCTAGACAAATAATCAATCATGTTATAGGGCTATCAATGTCGCTTTCATAGGGCTATCAATGTCGTTTTCATAACGTGAAACCTGCTGTGAAGGTCACTATCATAAATAGATAGTTGTCACTATTAAATGTATTTGAGTTGCCTTCATAATATTTTTGACTATTCTTTCATCTCACGAACGAGAGCCTTGAAATAACTAGTAAAGTTGCTATCACGTGATCCCTGCAAGGTCATGACTTCCAGGTTTGGAAACAGCCTCATGTAGAAATGTAATATGAGACTGCATACAATAAATCCTCGTGGTACCACCGGGTGGAGCCACCTTATGCTAACTTGTGTCAATTTACAACTCCTTTCTTGGAAAATAACATTTAAGCCATAATACATAAATATGTCTTTTTAACTTGTCCTCGGATCACATCTATGACCTTCAACTTTGGGTGTGCACAAATATGCACTTAAATTTGTATAAAATTGAACAAGTAAACACACACGTCTGTGACATATTACACGTAGGCCACCATATAGGTCAAGAATTGGCCACGTAGAACGTCACATATGACATATGTGTCTACTTGTTCAACTTTATACAAGTTTAAATATCTACTTGTACAAATCCAAAGTTGGAGGTCATAGATATAATATGAGGTCAAATTAAAGAGCACGTTTATGTATTGTGCCTACTTTTAAAGTAGTCTAAGGTTTTTATCCACTTCACATGGGAGTCTCTAAATTCCTTAAAATGTCACTGAACTTTTACAAACATCCCACTAATTTCCATAGCTTTTTTTTCTTCATATGAAACCTCATCATTTTCTTTTTCAGAATCAACCTCCTCAAGCAATTCATCTGAATATGCATAATCAGAATTAACATCAGTAGTATGTTGTGGTACTACAATCAAAGTCTTAGATGACGGGCCTAATGTCGAAGCCACATTTCTAGGCCTTCCTTTCTTTTTCCTAGTGTTTTCTTTTGCTATAACCTCTTGAAAGTCATTATCTTCATCAGATATGTTATATTCCGGATCACAAAAATCTTCCTCAACATCACTATCCCATCTTTCCATAGTAACTTGTCCTGTGATAAGATTATTATTCTCAACACTAATGCGATTCAAAAAAGACTCAAATTATCGCACTTCTGCGGCCGAATACTCCTACAATAAGCAAAGGAAATCGACCATAAAAAAAGCATAAGCATCAGATTAAAGAGACCAAAAAAGACAGAAGTTGACACAAAAATATCTCTGACTTTTATAGGTAGATAAAGAAAATGAGGATTACTCAAGGAGGTAATACTCTACATGTATTTTAAAGAGTGTGTTTTAAAAGAAAAAAGATACAAAACACACATCCTAAAACATAAATTTATAGTGTAAAAATTCCAACCCCAAGTAGTCAATACAAAAATAAAACAAAGCTAAAATTCATGTCGATTTCAACACAAATGAAATAACTTTAAGATATTAGTCCAATAACATATTGGAGAGTTGAAAATACTTTATTCTCCTAAAAAAGACCCCCCCAAAAAATACAACAATAAAGAAAGAAATTTTATCTCGTTATCTCTCATTCGATCAACATTATCAACAGCTTGTGGGAGATGAGAAGCCTTCCCATTCTCCATTAACTTAGTCGAATTTTTTTATTTTTTTTTGAATTGCAGAAGCTTCAAGAAATGTTGTTCATGTTTTGTAAACCGATGGTCAAAAAGCTATGGAATAAAGAAGAATTTTTTTTTCTTTTAATTTAAAATGGGGTCAAATGGGTCATGGGTCATGGATATCAAAGTATTGGGTCAAATACAGTTAAATGGATTATTCTGTTAAGTTTTTAACATTTCAGTTAGTTTTTTTGTTTTTTGAAATTATTGTAAAGTTCAATGATATTATTATCCATAAAATCATATGTGACATTAGTGGAATATTTGTAAAACTTCAGTGGCATTTTAAGAAGTTTACTGCTTCACATGGTGTGGTCAGTGTTAGCTTACATTAGAAGTTGTTGGCTTGAATCTCGAGGCCAACGAATGACCCATTTTTCTTTTTAATTCGTTTCTAAAAGAATGTTTTCTTTTTTCTTTGAGAAAATATTTTATTTTCAACTTTTCGCATGAGATGTTTAAGACCACATTAAAAAATATTTTGGTACATTTGACACAACTTTAGTTTAAAGTCACAAGATTTAAAAGTATTCTTTTATTTTTTAAACTCCGTGTCAAGTCAAATAGGTCATTTCTTTAAAACGGAAGGAATATAATACATATACTCTCTCCGTCTATCTTTACTTGTCCACTTTTCTATTTACACAGTAAATAATAGGAATAGTTTTATTATATTATCCTTTAAATATAATAAATTTAATATTTTAAAAATGCATTACATAATGTACCGTATTTAATATTAACAATAAATTATACATCGATTTTATAAACTGAATAAGTATTAATGAACATCCAAATTAGAAAAATAGATAAATAAAGATGTACGGAGGGAGCAATTAAAATATCCAATGAACTTGAAAGTCCTTTGATTTCTCGAGGTGAAACATTATATAGGCGTTAGGGTCGTTTGGTAGAGTGTATAAGAATAATATAAAATATGGTGTGTTAGCAATGTTTGTATTAGTAATGCTTGTGTTAGCTATACTTGCATTAGTTTAGGCTTGTATTTTTCTTATGCAGTGTTTGGTTTGATGTATTAAAAATAACATAAATTAAATAATTTCTAAAAATTTATTTTTTTTTTGACAAAAATATCCTTCATATATATGTTGGAAAGGATGTGAAATTTTTTTTGACGGATAATAGTGTCTTTAATCATTTTAATGCATGTATTTGATCCTACCATGGATTTTGAGGTATTATTAATACACACCTCAATACATAATAGAGTGTATAACTAATGCAAACATTAATTATACATAGGGTGCAAAAGTATATTAAACAAAGTATTAATAATACACATTAAACTAATGTATGCTTTAGTTTTCCAATACACTCTACAAAGACTCTTGACTTGGTCTTTACTTGGTATATATCAAGCACATCCATTTCACATGGTGCATGTGGCCCAACTTGCCATCTCTATGTGAAGTTGTATTATTAGGCAAGATATTTATTCAACTTTTGGATTTGTTCGAGTTTATAATTAGACATTTCTACTTAGAATTTTGTTATTTGGATTCTTCAACCCATCAAAACACAATATTTTAAATTCTTATTTTGACTTGGTTGTTGAGTGTGTAGCACAAATACTGACATGTAAGTAAAAAATTAAACTCCTAAAAACTATGTAGGAAATAACGTGGAAACATGTTTAAACACTTTTTATTTTTGGATTTTTGTCGATTAACACCTGTTTTTGTTGGAATTTGTTGGGGTCTTGATTTGTTTCATGTATATGCATTGTTAGAATTTTAAGTTCATCATAAAGTCCACAATAACAAACATGAACTGTCATGGTAAAAAAATAAATACAAAGACTGAAAATGGAGTTAAAATTGAACTGGAAATGTACTAAAAAGCGAGGAGTATAATGACAGGCAAAAGAAATGATGGAAAAGAAATTTGGAGAGCGAAGATAGAGAAAGAGGCAAAAAAAAAAGTTTAAATTTGTCCAATAATAGTGGTAGAAGCAAATAGGGAAGAAGATGACTAATATAAGCCCTAATGTGACTGTTAGGCCCCATTTACAAGGTCTCACGCTCTTGTTTTGTTTGTATCACACGCTCTTATGTGATTTATGCCACATAGAATGCCAAGTCAAAAAAAGAGTTTAATATATTATGTTTTGATGAGTTGATTATAAACTAGATCCAATGAGTAGGGCACACCAAGGGTAGAGCTGTCAAGTGGGCTGGGCTGGGCCAACCCGAAACTGGCCCGTGTTATTTAACCGGGTTGAGGGCCGGGCTGGGGCCGGGTTGGGGTCTAAGTGGGCCGGGCCGATCAGAACCCAACAGTAAAAAAATCAAAAACCACCTTAACCCGGCCCACTTAACCCAATCCGGTCAAACCCACCTAAACCAGGTCAAAACCATTTAAAAAACCGGTCAAACCCGGTCAAAATTATAGAAAAAAACTTTTTTTCAATATACATTATATATACCCACCTATATATACATTATAAATACGTTAAACAATATATATACACTATATATATAGTATATACTACATTAGAATTTAAAAAATATATACACATATACACAATTACACATATATACGCACCATCCAAATATATATGTACTACTTTAAACTTTAAAGTTTAAATAAAATATACTACAATATATATATATATATATATATATATACACACACATTTATACGTTAAATATACACGTCTATAGAAGATCTATTCACATATATACACTCTAATCTATGTATATGTAATACTTTGAATGAAATATACTATAATATATAAACATTACAATATATATTTGTATAGTTATATACTAATTTATAAAACATATGCACATGTATACGTTAAATATACACGCCTATAGAAGATCTATTCACATATATACACTCTATTCTATGTATATGTAATACTTTAAATCAAATATACTATAATATATATACATTACAATATATATTTGTATAGTTATATACTAATTTATTAAACATATATACATGTATATGTTAAATATACACGTCTATAGAAGATCTATTCACACATATATACTCTATTCTATGTATATGTAATACTTTAAATGAAATATGCTATAATATATATACATTACAATATATATTTGTATAGTTATATACTAATTTATAAAAAATATACACATGTATACATTAAAAATACACGTCTATAGAAGATCCATTCACATATATACACTCTATTCTATGTATATGTAATACTTTAAATGAAATATACTGTAATATATATACATTACAATATATATTTGTATAGTTATATACTAATTTATAAAACATATACACATGTATACATTAAATATACATGTCTATAGAAGATTTATTCCCATATATACACTCTATTCTATGTATATGTAATACTTTAAATGAGATATACTACAATATATATACATTACAATATATATTTGTATAGTTATATACTAATTTATAAAATATATACACATGTATACGTTAAATATACAAGTCTATAGAAGATCCATTCACATATATACACTCTATTCTATGTATATGTAATACTTTAAATGAAATATATTATAATATATATACATTACAATATATATTTGTATAGTTATATACTAATGTATAAAACATATACACATGTATACGTTAAATATGCACGTCTATAGAAGATCTATTCACATATATACACTCTATTCTATGTATATGTAATACTTTAAATGAGATATACTACAATATATATACATTATAATATATATTTGTATAGTTATATACTAATTTATAAAATATATACACATGTATATGTTAAATATACACATCTATAGAAGATCCATTCACATATATACACTCTATTCTATGTATATGTAATACTTTAAATTAAATATACTATAATATATATACGTTACAATATATATTTGTATAGTTATATACTAATTTATGAAACATATACACATGTATACATTAAATATACACGTTTATAGAAGATCTATTCACATATATACACTCTATTCTATGTATATATAATACTTTAAATGAGATTATACACTAATTTATAAAATATATACCCATGTATACGTTATACATACACGTCTATAGAAGATCTATTCACATATATACACTCTATTCTATGTATATGTAATACTTTAAATCAAATATACTATAATATATATACATTACAATATATATTTGCATAGTTATATACTAATTTATAAAACATATACACATGTATACATTAAATATACACGTCTATAGAAGATCTATTCACATATATACACTCTATTCTATGTATACACACCATTCAATGTATATATACTACTACTTATAAAATATACTACATTATATATACATTACAATATATATAGATATACTTATATACTAATTTATAAAACATATACACATGTATACGTTAAATATACACTTCTATAGAAGATATATACATGTGTATATGCACCATTCAATGTATATATACTACTAATTATAAAATATACTACATTATATATACATTACAATATTTATAGATATACTTATATACTAATTTATAAAACATATACACATGTATACGTTAAGTATACACTTCTATAGAGGATATATGCACAAATATACAAAACATATGCTACTTAATATAATAAATTAATAATATTTGGTAGTAAATTAATAATATATTAGAAGTAAGTTTTTAATTTAAAGTAGAAAACTAGAAATTCAATTTAAAATTTTAAATCGTTAAATGAAAAGATAAAAAGCAAGGACTAAGGAGTGAATGAATTTGGGGAATTTTATTGATTGCAAAATGATCTAAATTTATAATTTACATGAATGAAAAATCTATAAATTATGCATCATTTTTTTCAACTCATTCATGTTAATATTAATGGGAACTTGCATAGGATAATCGAAGTCAACGGGGGCAAAACCATGCATTGGACTTGATTCTGCTGAGTTCTCCCGTGAAGTCATAATTTCTTCAAGTTTCAGCTCGTCACTCGGCTCCGGTTCCATTCCTTGGTTTCTTCTTTCCGCTCTAATCCAATCTCTGAGGTAAACTACAACATTCATTGCATTGCTTCCCAATGAGTGTCGGTTGTCTCCAAGCTGATGTCGTCTCTGACTAAAGGCGCTCTCTGATGCAACGGTTGACATTGAAACATTCAAGATATCTCTAGCTAATCTTGAAAGCACAGGATATTGTGTTTCATTACTCCTCCACCAATCCAACGTGTTGATCCGTCGTCTGCGATCCTCTGGTGCCGTCTGAAGATAATATTTAAGTTTTTCCCGATAAGTTGATGTGTAAGTTCTCTCATCAACATTGTTCCAACAATTTAAATCATAAAACGAATCAGAAAAATCACTATGTGCCGGCCTTTTAGAAGATGATGGCTCCTCGGGAGGATGAGGAGCGACAGTTGGAGTGATATTTGTAGGTACGGCTAAATCAAATAAATCAGCATAGTGATTATATAATTTTTCTATGTAATCCTTTGCATCAGCCGTAGCCGTCCACAAATCAGGTTGTACTTGTTCAGAATCATGGTTAGTATTTATTTCTAAGTTAGTATAAATAAGAGTACTAAAGTGACACATATGATTATATTTCATGCATGGATTTAGCATAGCACCAACCAAGTAAATAGGGGGAATCAGGAAAAAAATATTTTTTAAATTTCGTAAACATGGCGCCAACAGCTTCTTTATAACCTTCTTTATTTTTATATTCTTTGAGCAAATCAGAAATATCGGCTATATATGCCAAAATATTACAAACAGTAGGATAATAAGCACCGGAAAATTCAACCGTAGCTACATAAAATTTTTCTAAAAACTTAACAAGATCATTAATTAGAACCCAATCAGAATTATGTAGCATGCAATCAGCAGAATCAGCAAATGAACCGCAATGTTGGTTAAAAGCTAGTGTAATAGGAATTCTATATTTATAACAAGCTTTTAAAAATTCATACATAGAATTCCATCTATTATCAATTTCCTCAGGCATCAAAATCAATGTAAGTCCATTTTCTTGACATTTAACTTTAAATTCTCTAATTCTCGATCTACGATTATTTCTTTGAATAAAACCAACGGCAAGATGAATTTTTTCAATATAAAGCTCAAAAAACTCAAGACCATCTTTTACAATTAAATTATATATATGACATGCACACTTAATATGAAAAATTTCAGGCAAGGGCGGAGATAGCGTAGATTTTATTTTTGTTATAGCAGTCTTGTTGTTAGAAGCATTATCAAAAGCAATACATAAAATTTTATTTTCAATACCATAATATCCGGCAATTTTAACAATAGAATCAGCAATAAATTGTCCAGTATGTTTACGATCTTCATCATATAAAAAAGCAAGAATACGTTTTTGCATCACGAAATTACTATCCATCCAATGACAAGTAACAGTTAAATAATTATTTTTATTTACAGCACGACCAAGATTAGAAGTTAGGGACAATCTACATTGAATATTTTTTTAACAATGTTGATAAATAAAAACAATATTGTGAATGGAGTCTAAAAATATCAGATCGACAAGTAGTTCTAGGAATACCGTTAAACATAGGATTATAAATTGCTTGTATATAACGAATAAAGGCATCAGAAGAAGGAAAACTAAAAGGCAAACAACCCACAGCTACCATTTTAGCTATTTCTTCCCTATCCCTCAATTTATGATACTTCTTCGCTACGTGACCGGTTGCTGGGTCCATTCTAGTTTGTGTTGACCCATATTTAACTCTCTTTTGTGATCTTCATCTACATGTCTCATTAACGTACCCGTACCCCCTTGCTTGCCTCCACTTCTATGCTTATATATTTGTTGACAAATATTGCATTGCACCTCAATATCTGATATACGTTCAAAAAATTGCCATGCAATACTAGTTCTTTTACGAGGTTTTGGGGCACTGGGAGGACGGAAAGGGAAATTAACTGATTCAGATCTAACGTTAGAATCTCCTATTGCGGGTGTCTCAGCAATATTTTCATTATCTTCGTCTAAATTAACCGCATCTACTTCATTTTCTTCTTCTATACCGTCATTTTCCTGAGCTTCTACATAATCCATATCGTGAGCACCTACACCTATTTCTTCCTCAAAAGATGTACCAAGCGGTACCGGAGGCGAAGGTACACGGGTATATCTACTACTTGAACTACCTCTACCGCTAGTAATTCGCTTTTTACTACCACTACTGCTTCCGGGACAAAAAATTTTAACACCTTTAGTAGCGAAGTTTCTTAAATTATCCATAATATAAATTAAATTAAACTAAAAATATTCAAAATACACAAATATAATAAAATTAAATATTAAACAATTAATACAATAAATAAAAATTAAACGTAAGAGATGGAACGACAATACCAAATTTTGAAAGTATCCGAAGATTGCGACTTTAGAAACTTCCGCTCGTACTTTGTAAACGAAAAATTAAAAAATTAAAGTGAACACTTTAAGAAATTAAATATATTGAATATTTGAGAATTGAGAATTGAGGTTTGAGAGAGAATGAGATTTGAGAGAGTGAAAAATTGTGTGAAAAATGATTTGAAGTTGTAGGGTATTTATAGATTTTTTTTTGGGATTAAAAAATATTTTTTAAAGTTTTTTTTTTTTTTAATAAATGGGCCCAAACTAGCCGTTTGGACCCAAAAACGGCTATATAGCCGTTGGGCCAATGGCTAGTTTGGTCCAAAAGCCAAAATATCTTATTTTTTTTTAAAAAAAATTTATCCGGGCCGGGTCGGGTTAGCCAAGCCCATTTTAAAAATAACCGGCCCGGGACCCGAAACCCTAAAGCCCTAGGGCTTACCGTGCCGGGTCAAATCGGGGCGGGTTAGGTACGAGTGCCGGGTCGGCCCGGCCCACTTGACACCCCTAACCAAGGGTGCAAATGACACACCAAGTATGATAAAGCGTTGATAGTTCTTCTTTCTTTTTTTATTTTAAGTTTGTACATTTTATTTTTTTGCAATCTTCACTATTATTTTGAGTGACGTCAAGATCATAAAGTTTACTATTAAAATTTGATGCGGCCTAAAGCCAACACTTTACTAGCTTTATCCCTGATCCACCCTGGATGGTTGATTTTATTGAAGCAAGAGAAAACATGTTACTTTCTTTCGCGATTAAAGAGATTCAAGAATTCAATTCAACAGTTGAGAAAGGGATTTGGAAAGGACAAAAAAATGACTCAATTAGAGATGGATCAAAAAAAGAAAACCACAATAGAATATAAGAGTAGGTTTTTTGAAGTATCTAAGTGATATAGAAAAAGATGCTAAGTGGTTCATGATAGAATATTTTTTGCTAGATCATGAGTACATGAAAAGCAAAGATGCTATTAGTAAAGGTTTTACTTTAACTAGTAAAATATTCCCAAGTTGCATGGATGTTTTTCTTTAAACATCAAGTTTCTTCTCCTAATTCTTCTCTTGGACCTCCTAGTTTTGGTTTTTATTTGTCATTGATGGTTAATTTTGTGTGCAAATGATAAAATCTTATATTTGTAGCTGAAAGGAAAAAAAAAATACATATAAGGTATAAAGATACTTTAATCAAGTGAGACAATTATACAAGAAAACTATGTAGATTTGGCCCAAAAACATACAATACAACACAAGTTGTTGTGCCCGAGGCTAAACCACGACGTGGGGCGCCCTGATCGATTTTCGGCCTAAAACAGGCCCAGGCCCCAGATCCATCCCCGGAACCGTGGGCTATAGCCCACCGATTTGGCCCAAAAAAGCCTCGTTTGCACCGTTTCGCCCGATTGATCACCCAAATGGCCCCGCCTACCTCAAAGGCCCACACTAGGCCGCTCCTAAGCCTGCCTGGGGAGTCCCGGTCAATTTTCAACCCAAAACACGCCCAAGCCCCAAACCCACCCTCGGAACCGTGGGCTATAGCACATCGATTTGGTCCGAAAATCCCCCGTTCATGCTGTTTCGCCCAGTTGCGCCGTTTCGCCCGTTTGACCACCCAAATGGCCCCTCCGATCCCAAAGGCCCACACTAGGCCGCTCCTCAGCCTACCTAGGTGCCCTGGTCGATTTTCGGCCAAAAACACAGCCGGGCCCCGGGCACACCCCGGAACCGATAGCACACCGATTTGGCCCGACTAGCCTCAGGTTTTCATACACTTCACAGTTGTTAGCTTGCATCTCGAGGCCAAATATTTCTACTATAATTATGTTTGATGAAGTCTATTTACCCAAGTCTTTGCTATAGCATATCTTAATATTATGCCAGCCTGGTGTAGAACTTCTAGGTGTGTTATATTTCTCAATGAAACTTTGTTGTCTTTATATTAGAATATCTTAAGATACCAGACAGGTCATTTTTTATTTATGGTGTGGCTATCAGCTGACATTGTTGATATTAAAGAATCCAATGAACTTGAGAGTCCTTTGCTTCTATTTCCAAGGGATACCTACTACCTTCTACCAGCAACAAATACCAAATACCAAATATTAGGTATCTCTATCCATCAAGGCTCGAATAGATGAGAAGAAATACCAACTTCGTTTACTACTGGGCTTTACCTTTGGATGCATCAAGCTAAAACAGTGTAGCCGGTACACTAAAGCTTCCGCTATGCATAAGATTCGGGGAAGGGCCCACCACAAGGGTATATTGTACGCATGTCTTACCATACATTTCTGTCAGAGGCTATTTTCTGGTCACATGACAACAATTTTACAAGTTACAATTGTGCACCCAGAAAATAATAAACCCATGGGCCATGGAAATTCTCCAATCCCAAGGACCCAAACCCAAAACTCCCAAGCCCACAACATCAAATACCTAAAATTTACAATTTTCTCAAGTTCTCTTCAAGCCAAATATACCCCGTTTGGCCATGAAAATCATGATTTTTTGGAGTAGGAATTGGAGTTAGAGTTTGGAATTAGAGTTGTGTTTGACCATAAATATAAATTAAAGTTGTTTTTAAAATTTGGTGAGAGAAATATGAGTGAAAAAAGTGAAAACGAGTAAAACTTATTTTTAGTTTTCCAAATATAATTCCAGAATTATATTTGGAATTTTGAAGGCCAAACCCATATTGTTTTCACTTTTTTCACTAAAGTGAAATAATTTTTCGAAAATTCGAAAATAATTTTCATGACCAAACGACTACTAAATATACGTTAGAACAGTCACACTCAACTGATAGCTTTTTCAATTCTCTAGCTACCGCAACTGTAGAGAGAGGTTTTTCATCCATGAAGCATATCAAGAATGAGTTGTGTAGCAGTATTTGTGATGCATTTTTTTAATTTATTATTTAGTTTGTTACATTAAGAAGGATCTATTTGTAAATATAAACAACGATGCAATCATTGACCATTTTCAGAATATGAAAATGCGTCAATGTCTAGTATGAAAGGATAGTCTACTTTTGTAGTATTAGTACTAGATCATTTTGAAGTTTATACTTTGATCATAATTTTTTTTGTAATTTGTAAGTTTAAAAAAACTGTATGCCAAATTATGTAGTTAATAGACATGACCATGTTAAAGATAATAGTGTACCCTCTATCTTCAAATTCTAGGTTCGCATCTGGTTATAGGACTATCAATGTCGTTTTCATAACGTGAAACTAGCTGTTAAGGTCACTATCATAAATTGATAGTTGCCACTACTAAATGTATTTGAGCTGTCTTCATAATATTTTTGACTATTCTTTCATCTCACAGAGAGCATTAGAGTGATTGGTAAAATTGTTGCTATTTGATTAGGAGGTCACGGATAATTAATAAATAAATCTGCAATGAACTTGAAAGTCTTTTGGTTCCTCGAGGTGAAACAACAACAACATACTCAGTATATTCCCCACTTCTCTACCAAGTGGGTTCTTGAGAGGGTAAGTGTACACAGTCCATATCATTATCTCAGGAGATGTGGCCCAACTTGCCATCTTTATGTCAGTTGTATTATTATTACTTTATTAAAATGTTTTAGAGTGGGATCAATAACCCCACACCAACCCATTTTGTCAAAGGCAAGGTGGTATGTTTGACAGAATTTAGTAATTTCTATTAGAATTTAATTTGTATTTGTTTTTAAAATATACATTTACAAATGATTAGGTAGCAGCGAGACCAACTGAATGTGCTAAAATAGCATACTTGCCAGTTACAAATGCAATTACAGCTGCTGAAATGGATAGAAGCTGCAAAATACTTGTGATCACGTAAAGCCTCTGTGTATATAACTGTCAACTATTATAGTTGCAGTAATGCCGAAGTAGGTACATACAACAAGAGCTGAGCATGTAAAGGAGATCACATCCACAACAACAAGTGCACAAAACATAGTGTTCTTTATAATAGAATCGACATCCCTTTATTAGGGCTATCGAGTAGTTTGGTTTGCAATCTTGTTATGCAGAGATTATCATTGGTTAACTGTTATCATATAAGAGGTCGTCACTGGCGCAACCTTGAGTTTTCTCATGATTCACTAGTTGATAATAACAGTGATAAAAGAATATCAGATGCCATATATTTATATCAAATAACGTTCACAAAAATATATTCAATAATCATATGTGAGATTGAATCTAGTATCGCTTAACTATGATTCTCTTAGAGGCTTGTCAGACTAGTATAGATGTTGGGAGTTGACTAATAAGTCGTATTTTGTTATCTTTCTGAAATTCTTTTATTCTTGGATGATGATTTCTCTGTTGATATTTGAGGGTTATTTATGGAAATCCCGTTGATTTGTGTTGAACTGAATGAAAATGGCTCAAAGGTTTAGCTTGGGGCTACTCGTAGCCTCAAGCACCGTGTGACGCTCCGGAACCTATTTTCGGGGCATTAAAAATATAGTTAGGGAACTTTTCTCTAGTGGAATTATCACTGTTGACTATGTAAAGTCAAAGGATAATGTGTTGGATCCACTTACAAAAGGCCTATTTAGAGAAGGAGTGGAAAAGACATCCAAGGGAATGGGTTTAAGGCCTAGGACAAGTTAGCATGGTGGTACCTCTACCTAGTAGTCTGGAGATCCCAAGAGCTAGGTTCAAGGAGATCAAACAAAGTTGTGTCTGACAGGTTCAACATTGTCAATTACCTAACCCATTCTCATGATGTAGATAATGTTTAGTAAACAAGGATAAGACTTAAGTGAAAAGTGTTTTAATGATTATCTAAATTTGGAAGATTTGATCAAGTAGTTTAATCTATAGGATTGAAAGTATAGAAATCACCTATGTGAGGGCAAAGTGGAAGCCGCTTCAAGAAGAATGTTAGTAAAGGCCTATTCTCTAAGAACTCATGAAATCGAGACGTGTTCATGGCTGAAAAGAATAAAACCTTGAGAAGCATAAATGGTAAAAGGCTTGTTGTGTGACATGTATTGTCTAGGTGTACATTAAAGCTCGACGGTTCAAAGATATCAAATCTACCAATTGACCGAGTGCATCCGATGCATGTTCACTACGAAAAGTTCAAAGGGAAACCTACTTATCCAGATGCAAACAGTCTTTGCTTGATGATCACATACTTGTCCGTAAAGTTTACAAAGAATAGCTATTCCCCATTAATGTGGGGAACTGTTGGGTTTAATTGGTGTGAATGGAAAATGGAGGGACACAACCTTTGAGCAAAAGACATATTGTTTTGGAAAAGGTGCAACTGTTCAGATAGTTGTGTCTGTTCAGAAAAAGACACAATGTTTCGAATGAATAGACATGACTCTTCCAAAGGATACACCTTTTAAGTGAACCATTGCCACCTTTCAGAAGTGGCATCTGATGGCTATATAAACCTACTTTCATCCACAGGTTTAGATATGAATGAAAATATTTTCTGAAATAAAAACTCTTCTTGTCTTCAAAACATTCCTTGTGATCAATCAAATCGTTGAGTGAGTTCGTTGAATCCAACAATTTGAGGTACCGCTATTGTTAGGATTGAAGGCCATTTTATCTTGGGAGAAAGATTCCATAACCTCGGGTACAATGAGGGAAATTGTTCCTTAAGGACACTCCGTGAAGTCGGGGGACTTGGCCTTAAAATTCTATTTCATCTCTTTTTTGAAAAAAAAAAAAAATTAACACACTTCTTAGATAGATTATTAATAATCTAGTGTTGAAGGTGTTAAGGAACTTCAAAAGTATTTTTGTCTTAAGACTTGAACTAGTATTGAAGGTGGTGTTGCATTTTACATTGAAGTTGGTGTTGCATTTTATACAGATTCTTGTACCCGAAACACTACATAAAATAACACTTTTTAGTTTCAACTTTCCATGTGACAGGTTTAAGATTGACACTTTCCTTTTTTATCAACTTTTTAGTTTCAACTTTCCACGTGAAATGTTTAAGACCACAAAATTAAACTCTTCATCCCCGACTTATGTATGATTCTTATAAGTTAACTAACCTGAATAAATAAAACATCTACACACTTAAACACTAGAATTAAGAAACATCTATACACTTGTTTAAATTTTCAGACGTTAAGAATTGTTCCAATAATTTCGAGCTACATTTTTTCAAGAAAGCGTGTATAATACTACGTACATTGCAACCAAGACCCCCCCCCCCCCCCCCCCCCCCAAAGAAAAAACAAAAAAGTTTTTCTTGCGAAGAAGCTTGTGATTCTTTTGTCGAAATAAGGACAAATAGTGTGATTCGATATTTTCAAAGAATCAACTAAGAAAATCTCATATTTCGTATATCGAAAAAAAGGAACTATTCATATGTTAGTTAAACCAAAATTTGCAAACCGCTACCTTCCATTGTAGCATTGTACACTATTGGATCCATTTTCTTTTCATTTTTTCCCTTAGTTTTTGGATTTTAGGATTTATAAATATTTCAAATTATGATCTTGTGTGTCCTTTATTATATTATCATCAAAATATTTTGGATACGGGTAAAGTTGTAGCCATGTGAGCAGAGGTAACGGGTTCAAGCCTTAGAAACAACCCCTTGCAAAAATGTAAGTTGAGGTTGCGTAAAATAGATCAATGTAATCGGGCCCTTCCCCGGACCCTGCACATTGCGGAAGCTTAGTGCACCGGGTTGCCCTTTTTCTTTTTTAGAAATATTCTGGACACCCACAAACATTTATCTTTGATAAAAGAGAAAAAATAAGGTATTTAATTTGTTCTTTGCTTTAATTGGAAGCAAGGAATTTGTTTAACTTTTTTAACTGGGCCATCAACAACTGGTTTGTCCACCAATGCTAGAACAGATTGGAAGAAATCACCCTAGCGTTAGATTCTTGTGAAAATTGAATCCGAGATTTCATAGTGCACAACGAACTTCATTGACCACTAGACGACACCTTTGGATGCTCCTAGATTAGCATCTTTGAATTAAGATGGTAATTGTTTCTTTCAAGCAGTCCTGCTCATGATGTTTGTGACAAGAAGGATGATAGTGGTGGAACCACATGCAGAGTCGAGGGATAATGATCATGATGACAGAGCTAGTCGAGATGAAAAATTAGTCGAAAACATTATGAAGACAGCTCAAATGCATTTAGTTGTGGCAACTATAGTATTCTTCTTGATGAATCTCCAAAATAGAAAAATAAGTAGTACCATTTTTTGCCTTCGACCCCAAGAAAGGCATTTTGTCTCGCAGAAATGCAAGGTAAGGCTACGTATAATACAACCTTGTGGTGGAGCCATTTCTCGAACCCTGCGCATAGGGGGAACTTTAGTGCACCGGGACTGCCTTTCTTTTCTTGTCATTCACTCGATAGTATTTTTCCATGGCTTCTCCTCTTCTAACGTTCTTTTCTTAACTGCTTTGAATTATTTTTCCTTGCGCTGAAGGTCTATGAAAATTCTCTCTGCCTTCCAATGTAGGGGTAATAGCTCTATATTCTCTATCCTCCCCAAACTCCACTTGCGGAGTTTTAACTGCGTATATTGTTGTTGCTGTACCATGGATTATTTAGTGAAGGTACATTGGGTATATAGCATTATAAAAAATGATCTCTTGCGACAACTTATAATTTGAATAGAAGAAAATGATCTTGCATAGATGTTATTTAGTGAAGGTACATTGGGTCTATAGAATTGTGATAAATGACCTCCAGCGACAACTTATAATTTGAATAGAAGAAAATAACATGTAATGGACTAAAAAACCTTATCTTTCATATGTAATTCAAGGCATTGGGTAAAAACTGAAATATGTAGTTGAATTATATATTTGTAAGCAATAAATACTAGTAACTAGCATTCATTGTCTCTCTAACAATTTCCTAATTATATAAATAAAAACCCAGAAGCACAGTAAAATAGTGAGGCAACCTATGAAACAGACAGTAACAGCAAGACCGAGTGAATGTGATAAAGTAGAGAACATACCAGTTGCGAATGCAATTACAACTGCTAACATTGACAAGCACTGAAAAATAATTGCGAGATAATAAAGCTTCTTTACAATATTTTTACTGTGAGGTACATTACTTACATCTGCCATGGAGAAGTAGATGAATATGGCAATAGCTGAGCATGTGAAGGCAATGGCATCGGAAACAACAAATGCACGAAATGCTGTTTTCCTTATCAGAATCGCCATCCCTTGATTATGGCTATCAGGGTCGCTCTCAAAACCCCCTGGCAATGTGATACCAGCGGCAAAAGTGACTGTCATAATCAAAGTGGCCACAACAATATGGATTTGAGCTACCTTCATAGTATTTTCGATTACTGTTTGATCTGCCTTTTTAGCTTTATCGTGATCATCTTCCCTCGATCTCATTTTGACTCTTGTTCCCATTTCATCATTCAGTTGCATTTTGACTCCTGTTCCCGTTTCACCATTCGGATTGGGAATGTACTCGTACTTCCGCTTTACCTCAAAGTCACGTTTTCCAAATCGGCCAGTGCTAGACAAATCCTCCATCAATTTCTCCTATTTTCATCAATAGTACAGTTTATATTGAGTCTGTCGAAAAATTTAACACAGGAACTTGTTTAACTGAGAACTAATCTGTTCATAGTTTAGGAGACAATGATATCATGTAAAATTAATTCAGGCGAAGGTAGAGCAAGAAATAGAATTAAAGTTTCACTTGATGTTTCAACACCACATATCGTTCCCACAAATCGTTCTTTTGCTTGATATCATCCTTGAACTAGTATATCAATATTTCACCATCATATACTCAAGCACAACCAGTATTTGAAAAACAAATATGCGGCTGCTTACCTTCTTTGTTGTCACCTTGCATGACAATGCTATATCAAGTGGAGTCTGGTTTTCTTTGTTAAATGACATCTTCTTTGCCCTAGGATGGTTTATTAATTCAGGCACATGGTTACCAGAGGCAGCAAGCAAATGGAGAGGAGTGTTGCCGTTACTATCTGGCTCATCAACAAGGCTGTCGCACTTATCAGAGCCTAATAAGATGCGGACTACCTTGTCTTGATTTTTCAATACGGCAATATGAAGAGCATTTTGATTGTTTCTGTTAAGCGTATCGCAACAATCAGGACAGTGATTTAATAGCTTCTTTATCATGTTTACGTCACCTTCACAAGCTGCAATGTGAATTGCTGTCGTCCAGTCATTTTCACTGCCTGCCGGAAGGTACACTAAGGATTTTTTCCACCCCAGCATATCAGAAACTACGTCTTTCAGTCCTAATTTGACAGCATAGTGCAGTGAATTCCAACCCCATAAGTCAGGTTCCTCGCATAAAGGCTTATTCCATTGCCAAAGTGATCTAATGCAATCTGGATGTGTCAACACGATAAATGCATAAATAATGGGTTAGATATTCTTGCAAATATAGTTCCACAACAGACATTACGAAATCATCAACAAAAATTGCAGATAAATATTTTTTAGAGCAGTCACATAGCTATAATCCGAATGATACATAATTTTATTTCACGCATTTCTACCATTTTAAATGGTAAAGATATCAGATGCAGCTCCTCTTTAGAGAGCCTTTAATTTCGTCCAGTTTCTCGAGTACCATTTGAATCTAATGGAAAAATTAGCTATCTCACAATCAACAATCCCCTCTTCTCCTCTTCCACGAGTGAAACAACTTCCATTACCAGTAAAATGGATATCAAATTTAGGATGCTGAAAAAACCAGTTCATTGGAAAAGACAAGTGCTGTCACCTGTCTCGCTGTTAGAAAATCCACAAATGCAACATACCGAGTGTATTCCCACATAGTGGGGTTTGGGAGGGTAAAATATACGCAGCCCATACCACTACCTTCGAAGAAGTAGAGAGGCTGTTTAGAAAAAATTTTTAGTCAAAGAATATAAAGTTGCACAGAGATACTGAAATGACATGGCTCAACCCACCCCTCCGCTAAGTCTTCTTCTTTTCCCTCCTATTTTTTCTTACGGCAGAATATCTATTCAGGTGGGACAAAAACTGTTGGACATTATATAACCACATGACGATTGATTTTGGTTGGCTAGTTTAGAAAGTCACGGGAGCAGGCCAAAATTTCTTTGTTCACATCATTCTCTACACCTTGGCGAAATAGTCTTTTGGAGAGGAGAAGAGGTATTGGGATAGTTGTCCGAGATTAACTAGGAAGAAAATTAGTCCATTGGATTATAAGTTGATGCGGCTAATAGAGGATCCTGTTGAGACTATCGAAATGATTAATCCAAACTTATGTAGGCGATGTTAATTATGGGAAAATCAACTGAGGTTAGATATTGATACTGAAAATAATAAAAATTTTGTACCTTTATGTTCCTGAATTACTGCTGCATGCAGCGGCGTTCTATTAGATGGACCTGCAGCATAAGTTGGATTATTGCAGGATTCCAAGATGTTAATCAGAGCATCATGAAAACCAGATTCAGCCGCCAGATACAGTGGCGTCTCTTGTGCATGATTAGGTGGAAATTCGAATTCAGAATCTTCTTTCACTAAGAGCTTAACCACATTTAGATGTTGGCTCCGCACGGCCTTGTGCAGGGCTGTATCTCCACTCGCATCTGTTATCCTTGTGAGTTTATCACTAGTATTATGATCTTCGACACATGCAAGTAGCACATGGACAACTTCAGTATGCCCTTCGTTAGCTGCTATGTGAAGAGCGGTTTCATTTTTCTTGTTTTGACAGCATAACATTGCCGGAGAAATCTTAAGGACTTCTGCCGCGAAATGGGAGTGGCCGTAGAGGGCTGCGACATGAAGGACCGTGTTACCCTTTGGAGTGACTTGGTATCCATATTCTTCATCCCTTATCAAATGATAATAGACATCTCTGATATTTCCTCTCATCGCAGCACTGAACAAGATTGGATCCATTCCTTTTGATAATCCTGTGTGTCCTTTGCTTTATCTGAGTGAAACATTATTATATAGGAAAAACTAATTAGATTCTTAATGAATCTCAAAGAAGAAAGGGATCTGGTGCTTTCCTTGATCACAGGAAAGGGATTTTGATGTTTTCATATTTTTGCTTTCATGTCAAAAACTGAAATAATATAATGAATATGAACAGTTTTGAGAACTTATTAAACCTCCCAAGACAAAAGTAATACTTGGATCTCGTAAGATTCACTTCATCTTGTGATTCTTTTCTCATAAAAAAAAACAAGCAGAGTAGTCGATTACTTAAGAAACAAACAAAACATGACGACAGAACAAAGAAAATCTTGTCACCAACTCAAATGAGAAAAACTTAAAGAAATAATAATGGCGATATTACCTATAGGCAGCTGCAAAATACTTGACTTTACAAGTTAAGAAAGAAACCAAAAAAAGAAAAAAGAGAAAAACAAGAGAATATCATCATAGGTTGCTTCTTAAGCACCAAAATGAATGTCATTTCTCCAAAAGAAAAGATTGCAGTGTAAAGCATCGTAGCTATGCGTAGGATCCGGGGAAGAGGGACAGATCACATGGATCTATTGTACGCAACCTTACCTTGCAGTTCTGCCAGATGATGTTTCCAAGGCTTGAACCCGTGACCTCCTGGTCACATGACAACAACATTAGCAGTTTCTCCAAGGTCACAGAAAGCTATGCGTAGGGTTGAGGGAAGAGAGCTAGACCACAAGGGTCTATTGCACCGGGCTGCCCTTCTATCATTTTCAATTAGTTAGTCTTGTTTCTGTTGGAAAAAGGAGTCACGACAAGAAGATCTTAATAGTAAAAAGATGATTTTATTCATGTTTAAACATTCTTTACAAATTCCTTTCTTTTGATCAAAGCAAACAATAAGTACCTTTATTTTGATCAAAGGCAATATCAGTAATGGTGATTTTGTACTTGCTGAATATCTGAAAAGGGATGAAGAAAATGCGTACCAAGTCACTCCAACGGGAAACACAATCTTACACGTGGTCCCCCATTTTGGCTGCTCCCATTTCGTGGCAGAAGTCCTTAAGATTAGTCCAGCATTGTTATTCCATGAGAACAAGAACAATTAGACTGCACTTCACATAGCCTTAAGTAGACACTAAATGAGCCACTAACAATATGAAAGGAACAACCTTAAATCTCGAAAATGAGAATCATTTCGCTCCTCCACGATTTGCAGTCCCAAACATCACGATAATCAAATTCACACATTTATAATTTATGATGACTTATCTCCATTATGTTCTTAGTAAAGAGGCAGCATATTGTCAAATTTCTTCATTATTAAGCTAACCACCAGGTCGTGAGTCTTTCACATGGGATGTTTTCCATTTACATTCTCGACTCTTACAAAACAATTAGAAATTAGACAGATGAAAGTAGCTTAACCGCCTTATCCATCATTGAAACTATATCCATGTCACATTGAAAACGCGTATGTCAAAAACCCATGCAACAGTGTCATACCAGGGTTTCGATCTAGTGGTAAGACCGGACTTGTGAATTAGGCGTACATGAGATGTTTTTGTAGGGTCCAGCCCCATAAATGAAGTCTTGAAAACTTACCATGGGCAAAATTTTTTTCAAAGAAAGTTGGCTGCAAATTGGTAAGATAGATATGGTAGTTGGTTATTTAGTGTGTTCACTATGAACACTTTGAATCTTCTTCATTTAGTGAGGTCATGGATGAAATAGAGAGTGTGAGCGCGATATTTTAGTGAGGTAGAAAAATCAAGAGAGAGATTTATTTTTAGTGTGTAGTAATCACTTTGAGTATTGTACTTGTGACTACGGTGTAAAATTCCTTACTATAGAGATATCAGTTGCTCCTCTTGGCCCGTTGGTTTTTCCTTCATTGGATTTCTACGTAAAAATCTTGGTGTCATTATCGCTCTTATTGTTCTTGTTGATTAACCGTATTACTGTTGTCATAAATATTTCTTGTTATTACCTCAATATTATTATCGTGGCGGGGTTTATTCCCAACAGTTTGAACCCTGCAACAGGCAAAATCATTATACTTAAGTGGAAAAGTATTTTTCCATGGCTTCTAACATTTCCTTTTTGAACTGCTTTGAATTGTTTTTCCTTGCGCTGGTGTAAGACCCCGCAAAATCTTACATTTATAATCAGCTATTGTAGCTCCTAAAACCTCTTTAGAAGGGCCAACACTTAGAAATATTTTAGCTAGGTGTTCAACACTTAGTCTCATTTTAAGCCTCTGAACTTCGGGGATTTATTTGACGACCTTCCCGACATCCGTTTTTCGATTTTCAAGTTGCGTCGCAATGGGGCAAGTCAATAGTACATTCCGGGTGAGTTTCGAAATTTTCGAAATCCGTTTAGGGAACGATTGGATTTCGAAACAGTAGCATCATAAGATTAGCATGCAATGCATGCTCCATCTCGCAGGTCCTAGCATGCGATAGAGCATGCGACACACGCTCCACCACACGTTGCCAAATTTTTCCAGCTTCCAGCTTAGCGTATTTGAGGGTAAATTGGACTTTTTCCCCACCCTATATATATATATATTAAAAACACGGGATTTAACCTATTATAAACCAAAATACACCCATATTCTCAAAAATCCTCTCAAGAACACCTTAAGGCATTCAATTGGGGATTCAAGTTCAAGAAATTCAACCGCCAAACTTCGTGAAAACAACAACAAAGGTATGCGTAGTGTTCATCCATGAATTCCTTTCATCCATGAATTCCAAAAATCCTCTAATAAATTATATACTATGATATTTATGTTTGTGAATTGATTTTGCTCAAGTTGTTAGGGTTGTACGATGTCCATGATTGAATCTTTATCTTGTTTTCATGAAACCATGTTAGTATAGGATTGAATTCCATGCAATGCAGTTAAATTGTGGAATCATATTGTATTTAATTGATGATCATACCTATGCCCTAGTTTGTGCATGCAAGGTGTTTGATAAAATTCTTAAAGGACTAGAAACTAGGCAATATAGCTAAATTGTGACCCAAGCTATGAATGTATGGTTTTTTTTCTCCTTATGTTTAAATAACTTCCATGATATTGTTGTGAAATGCAATTGTTTGATGGAATACCCATGCTATTAGAATGATGAAATTATGACATGATTATGTGCATTCCAAGCTATATACAAGATTGTGTGCACTATGTACTTCATGAAATCCCCAACTCATTTTATTATGAATAGTTGATATGGGTCATGTATTCAAGAATGTCAAGTCTTGTCAGTTTCCTTCTATCGAGTCCTAGGGGTACTTGTACCCAAAAAATATAGTTGTGTGCCTAGAGCTAGTGCCATGTTTTTACGATACCCTTAGTCAAGACCTGATCCATAGAACTCAGTCAGTCATGTGACTCAGGAAAGATTAGTAATTCAGTAATCTCAGTACTATTCCATTAGTCAACAGAACTCAGTTAAATCAGTACAGTTCAGTTCAGTAAATCCATGTTCAGTACCGAGCGAATCCAAGGATGGAAACACACACTTTCAGATGAGGGTGTGATTCCTAAAAGCAATCCTTGCGTTCCATAACTATGTAGCCAGCATAGGTTGAGACATCAACACTGTCAGATGAAGGTTGATGAGGTGGATAAACACTGTCAGATGAGGTCCCATACCCAACCCAGATGTCATGTTTTTATCAGTTTTATTACAGTATTGAACCTTATGGCCTATCAACCTTTATTTCCGCATTTATATATGTATATCATGCAGTGTATAAGTACAGATATCCGTCATGGGTTAGCTTGTGGTCCTTCGGGGTCATGGGCACCATGTAGCATTCTGGGTACCAGATTCGGGGCATTACAGCTAGCCTCTGAAGGTCTACCAAAATTCAGAAACCTTTCTCTGCCTCCAAATGTAGAGGTAAGATTTGTGTATACTCTATCCTTCCCATACTCCACTTGTGGAATTTCACTAGCTATATTGTTGTTGTTGTACTATGAATTATTTAGTGAATGTATATCGGGTCTATAGCATTGCCGGTGACGAAATAAAGATCTCCTGTAAAAACTTATTATTTGAATAGAAGAAAATGATCTTACATAGATGTTATATCACGTGATAAGGATGTTAGCTAAAATAATATGTAATGGACTAAAAATCAAATTTGTCATATGTAATTCAAGGTATTGGGTAAAAACTGAAATACGTAGTTGAATTATACATTTGCAAGCAATAAGTAAAAGTAGTAGCTAGCATTCTTGTCGCTCGCTTATATTCATCATCTTACTCTCATCTCTATATCTAATAATATAGATAAAAGCCAAGAAGTACAATAAAATAGAGTAGCAACCTATTAAACAGACAGTAACGGCAAGACCAAGGGAATGTGATAAGGTAGCAAGCATACCCGTTGCAAATGCAATTACAACTGCAAACATTGGCAAGCACTGAAAAATACCTACGAGATCATAAAGTTTATTTACAATTTCCAAATGTGGTGGTCTACTTTCATCTGCCATGAGGAAGTAGATGAATATGGCAATAGCTGAGCATGTGAAGGCAATGGCATCGGAAACAATAAATGCACGAAATGTTGTTTTCCTTATTAGAATTTCCATCCCTTGATCGCCATCGGAGTCGCTCTCAAAACCTCCAGACAATGTGATACCAGCGGTGAAAGTGACTGTCATTCTCAAAGTGGCCACAACAATATGGATTTGAGCTACTTTCATAATACTTTTGACTTTTGTTTGATCTGCCTTTTTAGCTTTATCTTTATCATCTTCCCTCAGTTGCATTTTGACTCCTGTTTCCATTTCATCATTTGGATTATGCATGTACTCGTACTTCCGCTTTACCTCAAAGTCACGTTTTCCAAGTCGTCCAATGCTACAAAAATCCTCCATCAATTTCTCCTATTTTCATCAATAGTGCAGTTTATATTGAGTCGGTAGCAATCGATATTTGAAAAACAAATGTGCAACTGATTACCTTCTTTGTTGTCTCTTTGTATGACAATGCTATATCAAGTGGAGTCTGGTTTTGTTTGTTAAATGACATCTTCTTTGCTCTAGGATTATTTATTAGTTTAGGCACATGGTTACCAGAGGCAGCAAGCAGATGAAGAGGAGTGTTGCCATGACTATCTGGCTCATCAACAAGGCTGTCACACTTATCAGAGTCTAATAAGAAGCAGACTACCTTGTCTTGATTGTTCAATACAGAAACATGTAGAGCGTTTTGATTGTTTCTGTTAAGCATATCGCGACAATCAGGGCAGTGATTTAATAGCTCAATGATCATGTTTACATCACCTTCACTGGCTGCAATGTGAATTGCTGTCGTCCAGTCATTTTCACTGCCTACTGGAAGGTACACTAAGGATATTTTCCACCCCAGCATATCAGAAACTACGTCTTCCAATCCTAATTTGACAGCATAGTGCAATGAATTCCAACCCCATAAGTCAGGTTCCTCACATAAAGGCTTGCCAGAGTGATCTAATAAAATCTGGATGTGTCAACATGATAAATGCATAAATAAGGGGTTAGATCTTTTTGCAAATATAGTTGCACAACAGACATTAAGAAACCATCAACAGAAATTGCAGATAAATGTTTTTTAGAGCGGATCTCAACTTGACTTATTACAAGTGATCTGAATGCTATTTAAGTTGATTATAAGTTGATGCGGCTAATGAGAGGATCCTATTGAGACTATCGACATGATAATCCAAATTTAGGTGGACGATGTTAATTATGGGAAAGTCAACTGAGGTTAGATATTGATACTGCAAAACAAAAATTATGTACCTTTATGTTTCTGAATTACTGCTGCATGCAGAGGCGTTCTATTTGATCGATGTGCAGCGTAAGTTGGTTTCTTGAAGGATTTCAAGATGATAATCAAAGCATCATGAAAACCAGATTCATCCGCCAGATAGAGTGGTGTCTCCTGCACATGGTTAGGCGGAAATTCAAATTCAGGATCTTCTTTCACCAAGAGCTTAACCACATCTAGATGTTGGCTCCGCATGACCTTGTGCAGGGCTGTATCTCCACTAGCATCCGTCATCCTCGTGAGTTTCTCCTTAGTATTATGATCTTTGACACATGCAAGTAGCACACGTACTACTTCAGTGTGCCACTCGTTAGCTGCTATGTGAAGAGCGGTTTCATTTTTCTTGTTTTGACAGCATAACATTGCCGGAGTAATCTTAAGGACTTTTGCCGCAAAATGGGAGTGGCCATAGAGGGCTGCGACATGGAGGACCGTGTTTCCCTTTGGAGTGACTTGGTAGCCTTTTTCTTCATCCCTTTTCAAATGATCACCAATTAGAAAATTGGCATCTCCGATATTGCCTCTCATCGCAGCATTATACAGGGTCGGATCCATTCCTTTTGATTTGGAGTTTTATCCAAGATCTCCCAATGAGAATCCTGTGAGTCCTTTGCTTTCTCTGATGAAACATTATTATATAGGAAAAACTAATTAGATTCTTTATGAATTTCAAAGAAGAAAGGGATCTGGTGCTTGCCTTGATCACAAGAAAGGGATTTTGATGTTTCTGTATTTTCGCTTTCATGTCAAAACTGAAAGAATATCATGAACATAAAAAATAATACTTGGATTTCTTAAGATTCACTTCATCTTATGATTCTTTTTTCATAAAAACAACCAAGTAGAGTAGTCGATTACTTAAGAAATGAACAAAACATGACTACAGAACAAAGAAAATCTTGTAGCCAACTCAAATGAGCAAAACTTAACAAAATAATTATGGTGCTATTATCTATAGGAAGCTGTGACATACTCGAATTTACAAGTTAAGAAAGGAACCAAAAAAAGAAAAAGAGAAAAACAAGAGAATATTATCATAGGTTGCTTCTTAAGCACCAAAGTGAATGTCATTTCACCAAAAGAAAAGATTGCAGTGTAAAGCATTGTAGGTTGCTGTACGTTGCCTTATCCTGCATTTCTGCAAGAGTCTGCATTATGAAGCATTGAATTTGTAATACGATAAAAAACTTGATTTTCCAAATTTATTTGAACCGTGTGAAAATATTTTTCTTGTTCTATCATTTTCAATTACATAGCCTTGTTTGTGTTGGAAAAAAGAGTCATAAGAAGATATTAAACAGTAAAAAACTGTCTTTATTCATGTTGTTTTTCTTTATTAATTCCTTTCTTATGATCAAAGCAAACAATAAATACCTTTCTTTTGATCAAAGGCGAAGATCTGTGTATTCAGAATATTTCTAAATAATGTTTCATCTAGATAAAGCAAAGAACTCACAAGATTATAATATCGGAGATTTTGGATAAATCCGCAAACCAAATAAAAGAAACAAAAATGGATCCAACCTTGTATCTGAAATATCAGTAATGGTGATTTTTCACTTGCTGAATATCTGAAAAGGGATGAATATCCAACCTTGTGTCACTCCAACAGGCAACACAATCTTACACGTGGCAGCCCATTATGGCCACTCACATTTCGTGGAAGAAGTCGTTAAGATTAGTCCGGCGTTGTTATGCCATCGGAACAAGAAGAATGAAACTGCGCATCACGTAGCAGCTAATGAAGGTCACATCGAAGCGTAGTCCATTCGCTACTTAGTATGGAGGAGTATTATAACGAGACGCTCATGAGGATGACAGCTGAGAATGGAGATACAGCGCTGCACATGGCCGCGCGAAGCCGACATCAAGATGTAGCCAGAATCTTGGTGAAAGAAGATCCTGAATTCGAATGTCCATCCAACAAGGCTTGGGAGATACCACTGTATCTGGCAGCTGAGTCTGGTCTTCGTGAAGCTTTGAGTGAAATCTTGGACTCATGCAAGCAACCAACTTCTTCTGCAGGTCCATTAAATCGAACACCTCTGCATGCAAAAGTAATTCAGGAACACACAGGTATGTACATATTTTCTTGCCGTTACTCTCACTGTATTAACATCTCTTTTCGATTCTTGTTACTATCTATTGTTTCTTGTACTTCGACTATTGTATACTATTGTTCTGTTTTGGACTGTTTTGAGCTGAGAGTCTATCAAAAACAGTCTCTCTGCCTCTGAAATAGTGGTAAGGTCTGTGTACACTCTACTCCTGACCCACTTAGTGAGAGTACACTTGGTATATTGTTGGTGTCTCTGTATCAACATCTAGCTACACTTTGATTTTCCCATAACATTATTGTCTACATACATTCAGAGTAATTATTTCACATAATCTCGGTAGGATCTTTGTAACAAATTCCAGTCAAATGCATGCAATATAAAATTAACATTCACATCACTTGTTTCATGGGACCTCTCTAAAGTCTAAACACAGTCGATTTGATCAAGTTTTTTGGGGAGTCAGAAGTGCTTATTTTAGAGAGTTGTGGTGTTTGTCTCTCTAAGTACTTATAGAGCCATGACCAAAGACTATTTTCTGCTCTAATGTTGCATTTAACCAAACACACTGTCCATAGGTTGGAGCTGCATGTTAGGAGAGTTTGTTAGTGTACGGTATTACTTTTTGGGTGTCTTATTTCTATTATTCCATCTTGTTTCATGTTTTATTACAACTTTGTTTACTGTCCTTTGTCTTGAGCCGGGGGTCTATCGGAAACAACCTCTCTACTACTTTGGCGGTAGTGGTATGGACTGCGTACATTTTACCCTCCTCAGACCCCACTATGTGGGAATACACTGGGTTTGTTGTTGGAGTTTTCAAAATAAGTAGATTTTGAAAGCTTTGACAAAACAAGCTATTATTCTAGTTTACTAGTAACTTTGACACATGCATCCAGATTGCGCAAGATTGCTAATGCAATGGAATAGATAGTTGTGTGAGGAACCTGACGTGGGGGGTTGGAATTCGCTGCACTTTGCTTCTCTTTTTTGATTGAAAGTAGTAGTTTCCGATATGCTGGTGTGGAAAAGATCCTTACCCTACCTTCCAGCAGGCAGTGAAAACGACTGGACAACAGAAATTCACATTGAAGCCAGTGCAGGTAAGATAGACGTTTTACATGAGCTATTAAATCACTGACCTCATTGCTGGGAAATGCTCGACAGAAATGGCCTAAATGCTATTCACGAAGCCATATTCTGCAGTCAAACAAATGTGGTCAGTTACTGAAGTCCAGAAAGTGGGATAAGCTTATCGAGGATCCAGACAACGATGGCAACACTCCTCTCCATTTGCTTGCTTCCTCTGATTTTTGGGGCTATGTTCCATTGGAATTAAAATATCATCCCTGAGCAAAGAAGATGTCATATAACAAGGAAAACAAGACTCCTTTTGATGTAGCAGTGTCTTGCACAGAGTAGACGGCAGACAAGGATAGAATCGCGGCCAGCTTATTTAACGATTTCTTTATTTCCATTGCTCAGTTGGGAGGACGTTCACCCAAGCTGAACCATATGGATCCTCGTCCAATGTCCTATAAGGATTTGGGTTATTTGTGGTATCTCAGTAAAGTTGGCGCTAGGTCGCTTCTCGTGGCAATGTCAGCAGTTGTAATTGCATTTGCAACTGGTATGTATGCTACTTTAGCACATTGTCTCGCTGTTAATGTCTATTCCATCGGTTGCACCTCTTTCATTATGTACGTGTGGGCAGCGCTGAGGCCAGTATGCTAGATACGTGTAGCAAAAAGGTAATGTATACGTACAAAAAGTATTTTTGACATGTATACTTTGTGTAATTTTCTTTATACATAATATAAATTCATTGGTTGCACCTCTTTCCTTGTGTACAAAACTTCTGTTATGTTCCTTGAACTGAAATCGCTATATATATATTAGTAATATGTGCAAAAAAGACTAGTGAAATTCATGAACATGAGCGGAGACAATGATTTCAAGTGTTAGTAATTGAATTCCTAAAGATTACAAATACGAGTCTAGAACATTGAGGTGGGATGACCGGTGAAGGATCCAACGGACATGTTGTGAACACGGATAACCCAGAGGCTAGCCAGACTGTTATGCGCGAGGCTAAACCACGAAGAGGCCCAAAAATTACACAGACCAATTAAAATTACTAGAGGTTCACATCACTAATTAAAATTATGTGATTGTCCCAATTAAGTTAACTAAACAACTGAATATATTTCGAGATGTTCTTAGGACAAGCTCCAGTAATTGTAAAAAAACAAGTGAGTCCTACAACATTCTTTTGCCAAGCCTTACAAACCTCAAAATGACTAGTTAATCATTCTCTGTTGCATACATTTTGGTCGATTAATGTTTATGCTTCTTGGATTTTTCATTCAATGCCATGACGGGTGATCTTCCTCACAGATTCAAGGCACTGACTAGTATGAACAAAATGTAAGAGAAAATAAATCAGTTCTTACTAATTTTTTTTAATTAAATATGACATGGAACTCTAGTAAGATAACACATGGCAAAGCTACTTTAGAAAAACTACCATTAACAAGCACTGTCATGTATGAACCTGTTTTGTAACGCCAATCGCATAAACGAGCCAAACTTTTAACGGATGGTATAAATGAGCCATTTCTGATAGTTCGATGGCATATTTGAGCCTTTTCTCTTTGTTTTAATTAATGATGTGGGCCTCTAGTAATACGACACGTGGCAAGCTATTTTTGAAAAACCATCGTTAACAAGTGATGGCATGAATGTACCTATTTTGTAACAGTGATGGCATAAACGAGTCAACTTTTAACCGATGACATAAATGAGCTGTTAAGGCATGAGGAGTTTTGATGATAGACATGTGAACGAAATGTGTTGTAGAAGCTGGTCCATTCAGGTGAAATAGTCTAGCTGGTATAGGAGTTTGGATGATATGATTCTGCGTTCAAGACAAGCATAGATAACATTGATCACATCAGAAGCTGAGTCAAACAAGAAGTCTTGAAGAAGTCAAGTTGATCAAGGATTTTAGTAAGAAGAGGATTTGTAACATCCCAAATTTTCGAACTAGAAATCGAACCGTTGTTGTAACACCCCCATAAGAAACCCTCCAAATGTTACCATCTAGTAGCATGCTTATAGAGTTGAAAACTTGAAATTTTTTCTAAGTTTCAAAGAGACTTAGTCTCACTTTTAACTCTCAATCTTCGGTAATTTTATTTTCAGTCCTCCTGACCTATGATTTTAGATTTTCTTGTTACGTTACGATGGGGCAAGGTCGTAGTACATCTCGGATGAGTTTCGCAATTTTTAGACCAGCCTAAGGGCATATTTGGTGTTCCATTCCAGTAGCTCCGCGCGATAAGGGGGCGCTGCCCAGGCTACTCCACCGCTCTAAGGCAGGCGCCGCCCGGGCTATCTCACCGTTCTAAGGCGGGCGACGCTTGGGGTACTCCGGTGCTCTAGGAAGTGCGCCGCCTGAGATATCGTGCTCAGCCTATTTTCAGCATCCTTGTCCATTTCATTAAGGGTATTTTGGGTATTTTTTAATCCCCCAATCCTCTTAAACACGGGATTACAACCCCAAAACATCCCATTACTCATATTTCTCTCAATTTTATTCAAGAACACTCCCTAGGGTTTCAAACAAGATTCCCAAATAAATCAAGATTCAACCGTGGGTTTTTAAAACAAATTGGAGATTTGGAATCCCCAAGCCGTGGGCATCAAGAAACATCCATTATTTTCCGAAATAGAGGCACGTGGGGTTCATCCTAAAAAAAATACATGGGCTTAAAATCCATAAGAGCATGACTTTAAGATTTTTATGCATGAATTTCAAAGGATTTTTGAAATCTCTGTTCTAGATTACATATTTCAAATGTTTTAATGTTCTAATTGTTTTGGCCTTGTGGTCTTTATCCCCTGAATGGATTTACATGTATATGTATGGAATTTGAGATTTAAGATTGTTTGAGAGCATAAATTATGAACTCTCTCTCTGGTATTGGATTAAAGATTATGGTTTTATGATTTAGAAGATGTCTTCACAATATTATAGCATTTGAGTATAATTTGAAATTGTTGAGAGGGTGTTTCTTGATATAAATGTGTCCTTGTGTTTGAAAGAAAGAATTGCATGTGAATTGAGAACTTTGACATGACCACCCTGTGCTATTGAAATGCTTGACAAAGATGAGTCCTTTGCATGTGTTTACATGAGGTTTGAGAAAGAGTCTCTTTGAATTGAATTATTGAAATGGTGGTTCCAAACTTGTGTTTTGAAAATAGAGATTTATGACAGACTAATAATGACTCAGAGATGTGACTTGCAAGTCAATGGTATGACGATACCATATGTATTTATGCCTTAACGGATTATGTTTTCAGAGCATGTTTTCAAAGTATGTTTTCAGAGCATATTTTTCGAGACTGCATGTTTTGATTGAGTTTTAAAAAAAGGGCTTAAAGAGGCTTAGGTGGTTACCCGAAGAAGGCGCGAGTCAAGCAACTCATAACTTGAAACCGTATTTGCCGATATGGGTAGATTATTATTGTATGTTGGTGACGGTTGTGTGGCGTAGTAGATTCAGAGACTCCGACCCTTGCGGCACACTTGGGTTGGGGGCTTCACTGTCGAGTTAATGGAAGTTTCCATATAGCCTATGGAATTTTTCAGAGTTGTAGGGTATACCACCTAACGCAGATGTAATACAGATTTCTCAGAGTCATGATGATTTTCACAATCTTTTAAAATGCCCATGTGATTTCTTACTGTAGGACATGTTTATGAACTATTTTAAACTTCTCTCATATATTTTGATTATAAATGATTATTTTGTATTTTCTCTGTGTACCAGTACATCTGTATTGAACCCCCCTCCTCCTCCAGGTTCTAAGATTCAGTCTAGGGGTCTAGATAAGCAGTAGATAATTTCGACAGGTGATCAGATTGGGCAGTGGTGAGCCTTATCTATTCCAGAAGGCCTATCTTTTCAGATTATGACACTTATTTCAGTTTTGGCCTACTGGGGCCCTTGTCTCAGCTTTAGACCGTTGTCAGATTTTCATGTTGTAGAGATTTCACAGACTGAGTCAGATGATTTTCAGATATTATTGGATTTTTCCTTCATTGTTAAACTAATTTCAGAGTATGACCTTGTTTCCGTATTCGATGTATAATTCCGCATTTTTTTGTATGAATGTTGTGCAAGATTACCAGATAGAGAAGGGCTTTTCGGGCCTTCCTAGTTTGGGATGTCCATCACGGCCAGGCCCTAGTTTGGGTCATGACAAACTTGGTATCAGAGCATGGTTCATGGTCCCAGGGTGTCTGCAAAATTACGTTGGGTAGAGTCTTTTTTATGGGTGTGTAGCTCACCACACTTATAAGCAGGAGGATACAAGGAGTTTAGGAATGTCTCTCTTTCTTTATGTTCTAGTTGGTGCAATAGAGTCAGAATTTTCCTCTTTCATACTCTAATTTGTGCTATGGTGTTGCTCATACAAAAGTAATAGTCATCCCAATTCTTTCCTTACTCTGATGTTCTCAAACATGTCTCATTATTAGGCTGATTCAAGCACATAAGTTTAGAGTCTAAATGGTATGGTTCTTTCTGATTGAATTATATAAGAGTTTTGCAAGGACGAGGGAAGGTCCTTTAGTTCTTCAGGGTGTATTGGTTCTGTTGTGAACCTTGACCTTAATGAAATTGTGCTCTTCAGCCTGTAGTACTAAGAGAATTCGGTCCTTTTCAAAATTATTTTACAGATGTCATATTTTAGAGGGAATAATGTATAGAAGAATGTTGGAACTGCATTTCCACTTGTCAGTGTCATGACCTATTGGTAATAAAAAATTAGATGAAGAAGTTGGCGATGTGAAGTGACAGAGTTAGAAGTCAGAGTAAGGGCAACTTTTGTGTAAATAAATATTTTAATTGAATATCCGATGTTTGAGAATGATTTACCTGTCTATAGTGGTAGACTAATGTGGTAGCTAGTAGCATGTATGGAGTGTATGGTAGTCAGTGGGGGAGGTGTTTGACTCAAATTTCTATTTATACAGAGTAAGATGTGTATTCTTAGGTCATTGAACATCGTGTGTCAATCTACTATCTCTTATAGTATGCAACCTTGTTATCATGGTGTTTTTGAAAAAAAAATCAAAGTCTAGTGAAGCCGTGTGGGGTTTTTTCGATTCACTAGCATAGTTGTGTTGCCATTCATCTCTTTTTCTTGTTCAAAACACAAAATCAAAGTCTAGTGAAGCTGTGTGAGGCCTATTTTGATTCACTCGCAGTTTGTTGTTCATCTTGTTGTTCATCTTGTTGTTCTGGTGTTGGTTGAATATATGTATATCCGAATCTTATCTCATGATTTAGTAATGAAGTAATATGTCCTTGTGTGTTAGTTTAGTAGAAGGTAGAGAAGAAGTTATTAGTTAAGTTGAATTGTTATTTGCTTGAAGTATGAAAAGAGTTGTTGATGGTGTTTGTTGTGAGCAAGGAAGGTATAGTTTATTAATGAAGGTACTTGGTAGAAGAGTGTTCTTGAATTAGATGTCCCTGAGATTGCAAATGGGAGTTTAATTGAGACTTATAGAGTTTTGCCCTAATTTTAGCTGTATAAAGGGTAGATAGTAATATTATCTAGAAGGAGGACGTTTTAATGGGTTTTAAATAAGATAGACCAGAGGACTGTGATTGATCCTTACTGTTATGAAGTTTTGGTGGATTAATGTTTTCAGATGTTTGGCATGTAAGAATATTGTATGAAGTTGTGGTTCTTCATAGCTAGAACTAGACACTAAGTTGGAATAGTAGATGGTGATCAAGGTGGGTATAATGAATAATGTGGTAGATGTCAGTTGTGTAAAAATGACCTAGTAGGCTTGAACAGCTTCTACAAAATCTTAAGTTTATTTGATTCAAAATTAAGTCTGGTGTTGTAAGTATGATGTAGAAGTACGCCCAAGGTGCTATGGGGCTGTATTATTTTTTTGGATCATTGCATGCTGTGTGGATTAGCAGTACCGTTGAGTTGCTAGGTGGAGAAAGACTAGTTAAATAATATGTGATGTTCGTGATAGCTAAGTTATGGAGTTATGATTAAGGATGTTGAGCCCTTTTAAGCCAGAGAGATATAAGTTTTGAGATGTGATATCGGTAGACTATGATGGAAGAAGTATGATGTGTTTGAGGTTGATGATATCCATGTTTAGTGTTAGAATCTAAGTTAGTGAATGTTTAAGTTGTTATATGGCGACTTTTGGGGCTATAGAAGCCTAATGGTTGAATCTTAGAAGGAGATATTAGTATTGGGTGTTATACACGAAGATACCGTCTTTCAGAGTAAGTTTAGTTTTATGTGTATTGTATATCCCAGACTCTAGAGTAGATGATTTCAATTTATATTAGCGTGTATACAGTGGTTCACAGACTCAAAGTGATGGCTTGAATCTAAGGGGGAGATGATAGAACGAGTAACCAAGTCCAACGTTTAAATTTTAATTGTTGTGCCAGTCAGTGGTGGAATAGCTGTGAGAAGAGTGATGCTCAATCTATTCTTATTTCAGCAGTTTGCTTCAGTTACTCCGGTACATACTCATGTCTTATGTTTCAGCTCCAAGATCATAGTTCATATTCATGAATATGATAGGGAATCATGTACTCTCTTAGCTCCTAGTATGATGAGTTCCCAATTGGTGCAACAGTCAGAATCACTTTCCATAAGTTATGAATTCCAAAATTCAGGTCATGCAGTCCATGACTCTTGTATGCATGTGATACTTGTAACGATCAGTGAAAAATATTTTCAGACTTTATATCAGGTAAGTCTTCAGATTAGATCTCTTTAATGAGTCCATGCCGTGAGTGCTCTATTCCTCATGCCTCAGAAGGGTATCAAGTTATGCTTAGTACTCCCCTCATGTTCTGGATCCCGATATTCCAACTTTTCAGTGACCTTTCCCTTAGGTCGAGATAGTGATGATAAACAATTGTCTAGATGGGAGAGAGTAAACATTTCTTATTGATGAAAGATGGTTGTGTGCTTATTTGAGCTAAGGCAGTAATTGTTGAGTACGATTGAGTCCAAGTCTATAAGTTTGAAAGAATTTTGAGGTGAAGTTTCGTGTATGGCTTGGTTAGTTGAGAATATTTTATGTGTATCATCTGAATAGTGTAGGGAAGTTGTTATGGATAGAAGTATCAGAGAATATAAGGAATGTGTTTTACGAGTTTTTTCTTAGAAGTTCATATGTGGGTAAGAATATAGGCTTGAATGTCATGTTTGTTTACATACGGATGGATGCTTCGAGTGTTTGTGAATGTCTAATCTGAAGTTGAATGTGATTGTGGGAGTGGTAATAAGAATTATGCATGAGATGAGGAATTGTGAAATGCAGGGTATACTGAATTTATGATTCAGACTAGTACTACAGTATTATGTGGTGCGTCTTGCGGTTTGAGTTAGGCTTGAAGACAGTGAGAGGATTTAGTTCAGTTTAGACATTAGTAGATGGAGATATCAGCGTTCATGTGAGGAAAATAAGTGGAATCAATGAGCATGATATTTAAGGGGAAGAGTATAGCTGAGAGAGTATTTTAAAAGTGTGGCTAACCTGAAAGTAAGAAGTTTCTTTGCTTAAGGTGTGATAATTCTATCCTAGTTTATGAGTTATATGTCTATATTCTGGGTTAAAAAGTAATATCATTGTTGTGATTCCCTAGTTGGATATCTTGTGTAACTCTTTCCCAAGATCCCTTGCTTTCTAAGGCTACTAGAAATTCTTTAGAAAGATTGTTGAAGAAATACTCCAGTTAAGTGTAAGTGTCCAGTGTAATTTAGTCTGTATAGCCAGGAATTCAGTTTGACAGCCAGGCTAATCAGTTGTTGTGGTTTTCCATCTTTTCACGCAGTCCTACTATATGAAGTCTCATGCGTATGACCATCACAGGATATAATCTATTCCATCCATGTAAATTGTCAATTCAGTTCATTCCAAGCATTATGTTTCAGATTCAGCTATATGGTCATCGCTCGGTGCATAAAAGTTCAGCGCATAATCTCAAAATTTCTAAGTATTTTAGCTCAGACAATGTAATTCCCTTGTGCGGCCTAAGTCTGGTTGTCTCATGATTCGTACTTTCGTAAGTCATCGCTTCTCAATTCAATATGTATAATTGGATCATGAGTACTTTCAGAGAATCCTAAACTCTCAGCATGAATCAGCTTCTTGAAGCGAGTAAAGTCAAGTCAGCTCAGAATTCAGTATCATGATAGAAGTTTAAATATTTCAGATCGGATATATCTTTCTTAGAGGAAACATAATGTCAACGTTATTCCATACCTTTGAACTTCAACAAGTTCCTATCCATCATTCAGGGACGAATGATCCCAAGGGGAAGATAATGTAACACCCAGAATTTTTGAACTAGAAATCGAACCGTCGTTGTAACTCCCCCGTAAGAACCCTCCATAAGTTATCATCTAGTAGCATGCTTATAGAGTTGAAAACTTGAAATTTTTTATAAGTGTCAAAGATACTTAGTCTCATTTTTAACTCTCAATCTTCGGGAATTTTATTTTCAGTCCTCCCGATCTCCGATTTTAGATTTTCTTGTTTGTTGCGATGGGGCAAGGTTGTAGTGCATCTCGGATGAATTTCAGAATTTTTAGATGAGCCTAAGGGCATGTTTGCTGTTCCATTCAAGTATCTCCGCTCGATAATGGGGCGCCACCCTGGCTACTCCAACTCTCTAAGGCAGGCGCCGCCCGGGCTATTAAGGCGGGCGACGCCTGGGGTACTCCGGTGATCTATGTAGGGATCCGCCTGAGATATCGTGCCCAGCCTATTTTCAGCATCCTTGACTGTTTCGTTAAGGGTATTTTGGGTATTTTTCAATCCCCCAATCCTCTTAAACACGGGATTACAACCCCAAAACATCCCATTACTCATGTTTCTCTCAATTTTCTTCAAGAACACTCCCTAGGGTTTCAAACAAGATTCCCAAATAAATTAAGATTCAACCGTGGGTTTTCAAAACAAATTGGAGATTTGGAATCCCCAAGGGCATCAAGAAGCATCCATTATTTTCCGAAATAGAGGTATGTGGGGTTCATCCTAAAAAAACTACATGGGCTTAAAATCCATAAGAGCATGATTTTAAGATTTTTATGCATGAATTTCGAAGGGGTTTTGAAATCTATGTTCTAAATTACATATTCCGAATGTTTTAATGTTCTAATTGTTTTGACCTTGTGGTCTCATCCCCTAAATGGATTTACATGTATATGTATGGAACTTGAGATTTAAAATTATTTGAGAGCATAAATTATGAAATCTCTCTCTTGTATTGGATTAAAGATTATGGTTTTGTAATTTAGAAGATGTCTTCGCACTATTATAGCATTTGAGTATGATTTGAAATTGTTGAGAGGATGTTTCTTGATATAAATGTGTCCTTGGGTTTGAAAGAAAGAATTGCATGTGAATTGAGAACTTTGACATGACCACCCTATGCTATTGAAATGCTTGACAAAGATGAGTCCTTTGCATATGTTTACATGAGGTTTGAGAAAGAGTTTTTGAATTGAATTATTGAAATCGTGGTTCCAAACTTGTGTTTTGAAAACAGAGATTTATGACCGACAAATAATGGCTCAGAGATGTGACTTGCAAGTCAATGGTATGACGATACCATATGTATTTATGCCATAACGGATTATGTTTTTAGAGTATGTTTTCAGAGCATGTTTTCAAAGTATGTTTTCAGAGTATGTTTTCAGAGACTGCATGTTTTGATAGAGTTTTAAGAAGGTGATTAAAGAGGGTTAGGTGGTTACCCGAAGAAGGCGCGAGTTCAAGCAACTCCTGAAACCGTATTTGCCGATACGGGTAGATATTATTGTATGCTGGCGATGGCCGTGTGGCGTAGTAGATTCAGAGATTCTGACCATTGCGGCACACTTGGGTTGGGGGCTTCGCTGTCGAGTTAATGGCAGTTTTCATATAGCCCATGGAATTTTTTAGAGTTATAGGGTATACCACCTAATGCAGATGTAATACAGATTTCTCAGAGTCATGATGATTTTCACAGAATCTTTTAAAATGCCCATGTGATTTTTTGCTGTATGACATGTTTATGAACAGTTTTAAACTGCTCTCAAATATGTTGATTATAAATGATTATTTTGGATTTGCTTTGCATACCAGTACATTTGTATTGACCCCCCTCCTCCCTCTAGGTTTTGAGGTTCAGTCTAGGGGTCCAAATAAGCAGTAGATAATTCCGAAAGGTGATCAGATTGTGCAGTGGTGAGCCTTCTCTATTCCAGAAGGCCTGTCTTTTCAGATTATGACACTTATTTCAGTTTTGGTCTACTAGGGCCCTTGTCCCAGCTTTAGACCGTTGTCAGATTTTCATGTAGTAGAGATTTCGCAGACTAAGTCAGATGATGTTTAGATATTGTTATAGTTTTCCTTCATTGTTAAACTAATTTCAGAGTATGACCATGTTTCCGTATTCGATGTATAATTCTGAATTTTCTTATTTTTGTATGAATGTTGTGTAAGATTACCAAATAGAGAAGGGCATTTCGGGCCTTCCTAGTTTGTGATGTCTGTCACGGCCAGGCCCTAGTTTGGGTCGTGACAGGATTTGAAGTAAAAGAGTCCTATCAAATCTAGGAGAGGTGAGGTGGCAGCAAAAGGAAAAGAGTTACCTAATAGAGTTCTACTAAAGAAAGAAATGAACATAAAAAAGGACTCTATCACAAGTTGGCTTAAATACAACAAACGTGACTCAAATCCAGTACTCACGCACACACTGAAAAGTTACTCAACAATCAGCATATAAGTTCACATACTTGATGAAGAACCTAGTCTCTTACTTAGCAGGTCATAAACTATGTAGCAGGTAGGTTCTTTGAATTGTAATGAGTCATTGATTCTAGTCTCAGAAATCTATAAACTGAGTTAGGAGTTGTTGTCTTCAAGTTTGGGAACTCGAAGACTTGGGAACACTTATCTTGGGAAGATTACTGTTTTTGTAGTGATAGGAGTTAGAAGTTTTAAATCCTAGTTTATATAATGTCTTGTAATTTTGTTGATTGTTGAGGCTCAAGTATTTTAGTGAAGTTTGGGTTAAATCCTGTAGAGGTACAGGTCATCGTTTTTACATATTTCTCGAGCCGGGTGTTTTCCACGTAAAAACACTGTGTTCAGTTTTTACTTCTGTGAACCACTTTTACTTACCTGTTCCACAGATAGGCAATTAGTAGGATCCGTACTCCAACAAGTGGTATCAGTGCGATGTTGTCTTAAATAAGGCTAGCACCTAAGAAAAGTATCAACATAATGAATTCCGCACTTCCTACTGGTCAGTGAAGGTCAATCAACCACTAGACCTCCACTCTTTGATGGTTCTCACTTTATCTAGTGGAAAGCAAGGATAGAGATCTTTATTCAAGATGAAGACTATGAATTATGGGACAGGATTACTGATGGTCCCACTATACCAATGCAGACTGTTGATGGTGAACAAGTCAAGAAAGCAAGGAGTGAATTTACTCCTGATGACCTGTTGGTTTTGAGGAAAAATGCAAAGGACAAATACATCTTGGTTTGTGGTCTAGGACCGGCTGAATATAACAGGGTATCCACCTATACTACTGCTAAGCAAATTTGGGATGCACTGGTAAATGATCATAAAGGTACTTTGCAAGTAAGAAAATTCAGGATTGCTCTCCTATTTACTCAATATGAGGCATTCAAAATGAAGAAAAATAAAACACTTCATCAGATGATGACAAGGCTTACCACCTTAACAAATGAGTTGACTTCCTTAGGAAAAGTCATTTCTGAGGAAGAACAAGTTGAAAAGGTACTGAGGGTGTTACCAAAATCAAAATGGAATGTTAAAGTGACTGCAATTAGGGAGGCAAATAAAGATCTTAAAGGCTTGACCCTGGATGAACTTGTAGGGAACTTAAGGACTTATGAAATGGAAGTTGATGGAATCAAAGAACAAGCAGCCCCTGAGAAGATCTTAGCTTTAAAAGCTTCTGATAGTGATGATGAATTTGAACTTGATAAAGAGCAAGTTGCCTTCATAACCAAGAATTTCAGCCAGTTCTTCAGGAAGAACAAGTACCAAGAAACATTCTAATGATAATCCAAATGGATGTTACAAGTGTACAAAGACTGATCATTAGATTAGAGAATGTCCTCTCTGGGAAATAAAGTGGAGAAAGGAAAGGGTTGAAAAGGAACAAAAAGAAAGGGCCAAGAGAAAGGAAAAAAAAGAATATGCTATGATAGTTGCATAGGGATCTGACTCTGATAATGATGAATTTGATGAGACAACATTTATCGCCTTTGAAGATTTATACATTGAGGAAGAAGAGCTTCTGAGGTATGTTTACTTGAGCTCAAAGAAAAACTGAATATGTTTTCTAAAAAGAAACTTGTTTCCTTGATGAGTGATTCAATTGACAATCTCCAAGAATTAACTTCTGATAGGGATGAGCTGTTCAACAGCCTTGCAAGCCTAAAATTCGATTTCATTGACCTGAAAGTTTTCAAACATTTTGTTGAAAAATAAAATTGCACTCTCAAGAACCAAGTCACATTTCTTGAGTCTTCAAATAATGATCTTAAGTCTGAAGTTCTTAAATTGACTCTCACTGAAAATGGAAAAAAGGCCATGAGTGAAGAACAAGAAAAGGCTGAACTTGAGTTCACTAAGTACAAACAAGAATGCCATGATTTGACTGAAAAGATGAATAAACTAAGTCAAGAAGTTGCTAAGTTAAAGCTAGATCTGTAAAGAGTTAACAGATGGACAAATTCTTCAACAATTGTTCATCAGTTGAGTGAAAAAAATCATAATGAAAAACCAGGTTTAGGTTTTTTCAAAAAGGCTGATAATGTAAAAGATTTATATTATATCTTTGGCAATCTTGGACATCCTACTACTGAATGTCCTGTGGCTGCCAATAGCAGAGCTAGAATTCAGAATCTGGCAACAAATTTTTCTCAAACCAAGAATACAAGCACTAAAATTGGTCATAGAAATAGGTCCAGAAGGAATTTAATTTATCCTTTTACCAACAAAACAGGGCCCAAGCTTGTCTGGGTTCCTAAATCTAACCATTGATTTCTTTTGCAGGAGATGGTGAAGGGAAACAAAAGGCACAAGTAGTTAGATAGTGCATGCTCAAGACATATGACTGGTGACAATAAAACATTCCTTTCACTCTCCAAAATAGATAGAGGAGGAGTTTCTTTTGGAAATGGAAAAAAGAGAATCATTACTAGAGTTGGGAAAATTGATACATCTAAGTCAAAAGTTGTGGAGGATGTGTATCTTGTGCAAGGATTAAAGCATAACCTGCTGAGCATCTCATAATTGTGTGACAAAGGTAATAAAGTAATTTTTATTGCTGTAGGGGTTAAAGTCAAAAGGATGGACGCCAAAGAAATTGTGCTTACTGCAAAGAGATACAGAAATGTATACAAAGCAGACTTAATGGAAATACCAGGACCTGAGTTGACTTGTCTAACTGCAATAGAAACTGATCCCCCTCTTTGGGACAGAAGAGTTGGACATGCAAGTCTAAAACAACTAAACATACTTTCATCCAAAGACATGGTATTGGGATCACCTAAAACCAAGATTACAGAATAAAAGTTATGTGGTGCATATGTAAGGGGGAAGCAGATAAGATCCTCATTTAAGTCAAAGAACCATGTTAGTACTACCAAGTGCCTTGAACTGGTCCATATCGACTTGTATGGACCAATGAGACAACAAAGCAAAGGTGGAAAAAGGTATGTTTTTGTAATTGTTGATGATTATCCCAGGTTCACCTGGACCTTGTTTCTAGCCTTTAAAGAAGATGTCTTTGAAATCTTCATTAAGAAAATGGAAAAGAAACTGGGCACTTCATTAGTTTCCATAAGGTTTGACCATGGGACAGAATTTGAGAATGTAAAATTCTTAGATTTCTATTCACCAAAAGGCATAGATCATAACTTCTCACCTCCTAGAACACCACAACAAAATGGAGTGGTGGAAAGGAAGAATAGAACCTTAGAAGATATGGCTAGAACAACGATGCTTGCAGAAAATATTGCCAAAAATCTATGGGCTTAGGCAATAAGTACTGCATCATATATTATAAATAGATGCATGATCAGACCCATGTTAGAAAAGACTTCCTATGATTTACTAAAAGGTAGAAAGCCTAACATTTCTCCCCTTAGAACTTTTGGTTGCAAATGTTTCATACACAATAATGGTAAGGATAATCTGGGAAAATTTAATGCCAAAAGTGATGAGGGAATCTTCTTAGGTTATTCACTTCATAGTAAGGCTTATAGGGTTTTAAACAACAGATCTAACTGTGTTAAAGAAAGTATGCATGTGATTTTTGATGAATTCTATGATAAGACTAACCTGCAGGAAAGAAGCGACACTGAGGAATAGGTTCCACAACATGTTCCATCAATTAAAGCAGCCAAACCTGGGGGTATTTCATTGGGGAAATTGAAGCTGAAGGCACAGTGATAGGGGGAACTGAGCCATTAACTGACTCAGATCAAAACATTAGCAGTGATCCTAGCAGCTCACTTGGCTTGATCCCAAAAGGATACAAGTATCAAGGCTCACGCCCCATTGAGAATGTACTTACTGATCTCACTTCTAGAATCACTACCAGATCTGGACTGAGAAGTATGTATGCATTTAAGGCATTCCTATCAGAGATAAAGCCAAAGAAAGTAACTGAGGCATTGCTTGATGTTGATTGGATCATAGCTATATAGGATGAATTAAACCAGTTTGAGAGAAGCAAAGTATGGCACTTAGTTCCTCTTCCAAAAGATAGATCAGTAATTGGGACTAAGTGGGCGTACATAAACAAAGTGGATGAGCATGGAACAGTCACAAAAAACAAGGCAAGCCTAGTGGTTCAAGGATACAACCAAGAAGAAGGAATTGACTTTGACGAGACTTTTGCTCCTGTAGCAAGACTTGAAGCTATAAGATTACTTATTTCTTTTGCTTATTACATGGAGTTTATTTTGTACTAAATGGATGTAAAGAGTGCATTTCTGAATGGCATTCTGAAGAAAGAGGTTTATGTGAAGCAACCTCCAGGATTTGAAAGCAAGGAATTTCTAGATTATATGTACAAGCTAGATAAAGCTTTGTATGGGTTGAAACAAGCACCAAGGGCTTGGTATAATAGACTATCAAAGTTTCTACTGGACCATGGGCACACCATTGGTAAAATTGACAATATGTTTTCTTAAAAACTAATGAAAAGGATTTGTTAGTTGTGCAGGTATATGTAGATGATATTATTTTTGGCTCAACCAACATGAATATGAATCATGACTTTGATAGACTCATGAGCTGTGAGTTTGAGATGAGCATGATAGGGGATTTGAATTTCTTCCTTGGTATGCAAATAAAATAATCAGCATTAGGGACAATGATCCATCAATAGAAGTATGTCAAGATGCTTCTCAAAAAGTTCTCCATGGAAGAGACTAAATAAATAAGTTCTCCTATTGCCACTGCCATAAAGCTTGAACTGGATGAAACAGGTTCTGTTGTAGAACAAAAATAGTATAGAGGTATGATAGGATCTTAGTTGTACCTCATAGCAAGTAGACCTGACATTTTGTTTAGTGTAGTACTATGTGGTAGGTTTCAATCCAATCCAAAAGAATCACATTTGAAATCTGTAAAAAGAATCTTCAGATATTTGAAAGGAACTAGTGATCTTGGTTTGTGGTATCCCAAAGGAAGTAACTTTAATATAGTAGGATATTCTGATGCTGATTATGCAGGATATCTGGTGGATAGGAAAAGCACTACAGGTATGGCATACTTCTTGGGATCATGTTTGATTACCTGATCCACAAAGAAGCAAAATTCAGTAGCCTTGTCTATTGCTGAGGATGAATACGTTGCTGCTGGGTCATGCTGTGCTCAGTTGTTGTGGATGAAACAATAACTTTTGGATTTTGGGTAGATATAGGTTGTGTTTCCATCTTTTGTGATAACATAAGTGCTATAAACATATCCAAAAACCCCGTCCAATACAAGAGAACTAAGCATATTGATATTTGCCATCACTTTCTTAGAGAAAATGTTGAAAAAGGAAATATATCAATTATGTTTTTTTCAACTGAGGAACAAATTGCTGACATATTTACTAAGTCTTTGAGTAGGGAACACTTTGTAAAAAATAGGTTAGCATTGGGGATGATTAAAATTGTATAAATATCCCTCAGTGATTGACTAGAATATGTTATGCCTTAGTGAGTGTTGATTAATTCAGTCTTACACATTTAGTTGTGCATCCTAATTCCAAGATTTTAAAGCATAGTGGTATAACCATATGTTGTTTTTTGCAGATAGACTGAATCATCAAGGCAAGAGTGGTTATGGAATAATCAGAACACAGGTATGATTATTGTTTTCCATAGTAGCATTAAGAGAAACAAGTTATCTACATGGTTCTCTCTTTTATGATTAAAACCACCAAAACCAACAGTCTTCTTCTTCGAAAGGCTGACAGACCTTTCCCATTAGTACAGAACTTCTACATCAGTACGTTTCTCCAAATCACAGCCCCCATACATTTCAACTTCCTTCTCCTTCCTCTTAAATACGCCTCTTATTTTCTCTTCCATCTCCACTTCTTTTTCAACATCTAAAAATCCAACAAGCTATGGCGTCTTCCTATTCTTCTCCTTCCTCTACAAAATCTACTACTAATCCCTATTCAAAAATTATTCTTCACCCAAACATCACTTTACCTTCACCTATCCAGCCCTAAATTTCTCTCAAATTATCCAATTTTCCATTGTTCAAAACTTTACCACAACCTTTCTCTCACTCCTCTTTTAAACCCTTATTTTTTTCAAAACCCTTATAACTACCTATGGTTCCTCTTTACATCCTTGATCGAGATGATGTTTCCATTGCTGAACTTATCCCTAGACGGTCAAGATTGACTCTAAAATGAAAAGCATCTTCTGTCACTATTGATGTTGATGTTGATAATCATGTACAATCTTATCCCATCATCCATTCAACTCAAACTCCACATACTCGGGGATAGAAACAACGGGAAGATGCTTATTTGGAAGAGGCACTTAGGGCAAGTAAAAAGAAACGGGTAGTGTCTACTGCTTCTCCCCCATGTGAGCCCTCTTCTCTCCAAAAGAAAACAAAAGCATATTATAGATAAAACCTCAAAGCCCTCCTTCTCTCGTAAATTGTCCTCCCCTCCCATTCCCAAAGCCTCCTCATCCTCAAAATCCACTATCAAAGCTTCTACTATCAAATTCTCTACTGGTAAAGGTTCAACATCCTCTAAAGATTCTCCAAACTCCACTTCACTTACAAAGAAATAAGTTCCCAAGCCTGTTTCTTCTGACCCATCTGACTCAGATTCAGACTATCTTCCTGATACTTCTTTTGTTCCTCCGACTTCCATTGATTCTGCTGATGATATTCATGTTGATACTGCTACTGATCAAGCTTCTCAATTAGACCATGTTTTGCACTTTCAAAAATGAAAGATGGCTAGAGGTAGAGTTTTCACTGGCTTTAGGGGTCCTGATATGGATACATTAGTTTCCAAATTGAGAGATCAGGGGTGGTCATACTTGTTTCTACAAAGTGATCATCAATGAAGGTTTTGTAGAAATGTAGTGTATGAGTTTTATACAAATGGAGTTACGATTGGGGAAATAATCTCCACCATTTTTCATGAAAACCATCAATCTTTATTCTACTGATCTGGGTAGAATTGTTAGTGTTCCTACTGGAGGTTGGGGTCATTATGTGAAGGGATCCTAGCTGCCTCTTGATAATCTTCCATCAGTTCTTGATATCTATAGAAAATTCTCAGGGAATCCTCTTCTTTCTTCTCATCGTAGGGTTATGTAAAATGAAATGTTCCCTCTCTATCAGTTTTATTTTGATGTGGTTCAAAAAATGATCTTGCCCAGGTACCTTGATGGAACTATTGAATTCTGAGATTCGAATAGACCTTCCTCTACTCATCATTAAGCATATGCAAAGGGTACTCGTCAAAGATACAAATGGTCATGCTCTACCCTGCCAGTTCTGGCTTGCATCTGTTTTCGTGGATTTTCGTATACCTGTTAAGGTGTGGTCCTTGCAGAATACTAAGGATGTGATTGGACAAGTGAACCATGCTAAGTTACCTGTTGCTATGAGATAGGCAGACAACCCTATGAAAAAGTTGTGAAATGCCTTAGAGGCAAAGCAGGGTGAGCTGGAGGTTGCACAGGCTGCATTGGAGGCTGCCCAGGCTATTCATGAAGATGAAAAGAGGGTCCTTTTGAAGCTCAAATTGCTTCTCTCATATCCACCTTTAATAAGGAACGAACTGAAAATGCTGATATCATTAGGAAGTTGACCTCCCTTATCCCCTCCACCTCCTCTAATTAAAATCCTTCTTCATCCCAGAGGCATTTTTACTATGCTATTTTCTATCTAACTTTGTTTCTCTTTTTGTTTTACTGGGTAATGATAATTGTATCTATTTTTTTGTGCATGAAATAGACCTCTTTTGCTTCACTTGATCTACTTCTGGTTAATTCAATGCATAGTTATCTCTTCCTCTGAGTCTTGCTTGTTTTAGTGATATCCCCAGTGGCCATGAATTATCAAACAATTTTCACTTGATGCCTCAAATTTTCGATGATGTCAAAAGAGGGAAGAACAGATTATACAATTTTTATAACTCAATTGGACTAACCTATTTTATTCTACTGTGATTCTGTTATTTAATTCCTTCTTGAGTATATTAGGATTTTGTGATGTTGAAGCTACTATGTTTGTCAACATCAAAAAGGGGGAATTTGTTAAGGCATGAGGCATTTTGATGATAGACATGTGACTGAAACTTGTTGTAGAGGCTGGTCCATTCAAGTGAAATAGTCTAGCTGGCAAAGAAGTTTGGATGATATGATTCTGTGCTCAAGACAAGCATAGATAACATTGATCACATCAGAAGCTGAGTGAAACAAGAAGTTTTGATGAAGTCAAGTTGATCAAGGAGTTCAGTAAGAAGAGGATTTGAAGTAAAAGAGTCCTATCAAATCTAGGAGAGGTGAGGTGGCAACAAAAGGACAAGGGTTAACTGATAGAGTTCTACTGAAGAAAGAATTGAACATCAAAAAGGACTCTATCATACGTTGGCTTAAATACAACAAATGTGACTCAAAGACAATACTCATGAACGCACTGAAAAATTAATCAACAATCAGTATATCAGTTCACATACTTGAAGAAGAACCTAGTCTCTTACTTAGTAGGTCATAAACTGTGTAGTAGGTAGGTTATTTGTATTGTAATGAGTCATTGATTCTAGTCTCAGTAATCTATAAACTAAGTTAGGAGTTGTTGTCTTCAAGTTTGGGAATTCGAAGACTTAGGAACACTTATCTTTGGAAGATTAGTGTTTTTGTAGTGATAGGAGTTAGAAGTTTTAATTCCTAGTTTATATGAAGTCTTGTAATTTTGTTGATTATTGAGGCTCAAGTATTTTAGTGAAGTTTGGGTTAAATCCTGTAGAGGTACAGGTCATGTTTTTTACACCTTTCTTGAGCCGGATGTTTTCCACGTAAAAACACTGTGTTCAGTTTTTACTTCTGTGAACCACGTTTACTTACCTGTTCCACAGATGGGCAATTAGTAGGACGCGTACTCTAACATGAGCCATTTCTAATAGTTCGATGTCATATTTGTGCCTTTTCTCATATAGATACAATCAGCTCAAACACTTTTAAGATTAGGATAAGCTACATACGAATCCAAAAGTTCTTGAAATGGATAAGAGGCATCAAGAGCAATTGGAAGATGAAAAACTTCAATCGTATAGTTTATAGATCTCACAATGCCTTTTTTCCATTTAAAAGTATATTTTATATTGGACAAAATTGTAATTCAAATTATTTTTTACTATTTAAAATTAACTAGAATTTTATTTATCAAAATTTTCCTTATTTGAAGTGTATAAAATCCTAAAATTTAGGAGCTTAAGATTAATTATTATTTTTCATATATATATATATATATATATATATATATATATATATATATATTTTATAGAAGCAGATCAAATTTTATTTTATCCCCGTTTGTCTGTTAAAAATTGAACGAAAAGATGTGAAAACTTCAAAAGTAGTTGGCTTTGTTTTGTAGAGCTCATGTTATTAATTTGAATAACAAATTATGATATTATTTCTTCTATCAATATTGAATATCCATATTTTATGAAATTTATTGTTAGCACAAAAAATTTTATGAAATTTTAGACTATATTTTTTTTATTAAAATATTTTAGTAATTTCTTGAAAATATTTTGTCATGTTTTAAAAAACTGTTTATGAATAATATGAATACGCGATTGATGAATAAAATCTTGAAGATAAGTTAACTTTACAGGTCTTCTTTTGTTTAATCGATTCAGGTACTAAGTAACAAAACAATTTTTGATTCATTGAAGTAAAGAATTGAAGACATCCAATGAAGGTGGAGGGACTAATTATTCCAGTACCACAATGTGTATTGGTTTGCAGCTTAGGTACTTACCAATATGATTTGGAGACTAAATGTCAAATTCAGCAAGTGCTTTGATGCCTAACATATGATAGAGATTAAGATGAAGAAATATTTTACCAAGTATATTCTCTCACGAAAGAATTTTTTCCTTTTTGTATATAATTTAAATGCTTGATGTTAGACATACGTGCAACGCACGTATCCTAGACTAGTAACTAAAATAACACGTAATGGACTAAAAAACCATGTCTGTCATATGTAATTCAAGGGATTGAGTAAAAACTGAAATACGTAGTTCAATTATACATTTGGAAGCAATAAGTACAAGTACTAGCTAGCATTCATGTCTCTCTTACACTCATCAAATAATAACAAAGAAGTACAATAAAATAGAGAGGCAACCTATGAAACAGACAGTAACGGCAAAACCAAGTGAATGTGATAAAGTAGCGACCATACCAGTTGCGAATGCAATTACAACTGCTAACATTGACAAGCACAGAAAAATAATTGCGCGATTACAAAGCTTCTCTATATGTTTATGTTGGAGCTTTGTACTTACATTTACCATGACAAAGTAGATGAATATGTGAACAGCTGAGCATGTGAAGGCAATGGCATCGGAAACAACAAATGCACGAAATGTTGTTTTCCTTGTTAGAATCGCCATCCCTTTATTAGAGCTATCAGGGTCACTCTCAAAACCTCTTGGCAATGTGATACTAGCGGCGAAAGTGACTGTCATTATCAAAGTGTCCTCAACAATATGGATTTGAGCTACTTTCATAATACTTTCGACTTCTGTTTGATCTGCCTTTTCAGCTTTATCGTGATCATCTTCCCTCAGTCGCATTTTGACTCCTGTTCCCATTTCATCATTTGGATTGTGCATGTACTCGTACTTCCGCTTTAACTCAAAGTCACATTTTCCAAATTAGCCAATGCTACACAAATCCTCCATCAATTTCTCCTATTTTCATCAATAGAATAGTTTATATTGAGTCATTATTATTCTACTCTTGCAAGCACAAAATAACTTCAGAAGTTATCTGAAGTTTTGTGGAACTACTTGTATTTGGACAAAAAGCTGAAGATAATTAGCATATAATACGGAGGCATTTGAACTTGAAAAGGAGTATTTGATGTTTTTTGGAACTACTTTGTATTTGGACAAAAAGCTGAAAATTTGAGAGTGAATGTGAACCACTCTTTCACTTGACAAAATCCGTAAACTAGTATTTCAATATTTCATCAGCATATACTCAAGCGCAACCAATACTTGAAAAACAAATGTGCGGCCGCTTAGTCTGGTTTTCTTTGATAAATGACATCTTCTTTGCTCTAGGATGGTTTATTAATTCAGGCACATGGTTACCAGAGACAGCAAGCAAATGAAGAGGAGTGTTGCCGTCACGATCTGGCTCATCAACAAGGCTGTCGCACTTATCAGAGTCTAATAAGGAGCAGACTACCTTGTCTTGATTGTTCAATACGGAAACATGAAGAGCATTTTGATTGTTTCTGTTAAACATATCGCGACAATCAGGGCGGTGATTTAATAGCTTATTTATCATGTTTATGTCACCTTCACTGGCTGCAATGTGAATCGCTCTCGTCCAATCATTTTCATTGCTTGCCGGAAGGTACACTAAGGATGTTTTCCACGCCAGCATATCAGAAACTACGTCTTCCACTCCTAATTTAACAGCATAGTGCAGTGAATTCCAACCCCATAAGTTAGGTTCCTCGCATAAAGGATTATTCCATCGCCATAGTGATCTAATGCAATCTGGATGCATCAACAGTTAACACGATAAATGTTCAAATAAGGGGTTAGATCATATCGCAAATATAGTTGCACAACAGACATTAAGAAACCATCAACAGAAATTGCAAATAAATGTTTTTTAGAGTGGTCGCATAACAAGTGATCTGAATGCTACATAAGTTGATTATAAGTTGATGCGGCTAATGATAGGATCCTATTGAGACTATCGACATGATAATCCAAATCTATGTGGACGATGTTAATTATGGGAAAGTCAACTGAAGTTAGATACTGATACAGCAAATAACAAAAATTATGTACCTTCATGTTCATGAATTACTGCTGCATGCAGCGGCGTTCTATTAGATGGACCTGCAGAATAAGTTGGTTTCTTGCAGTACTCCAAGATATTAATTAAAGAATCATGAAAATCATATTCAGCCGCCAAATATAGTGGTGTCTCCTGCGCATGGTTAGGCAGAAATTCAAATTCAGGATCTTCTTTCACCAAGAGCTTAACCACATCTAGATGTTGGCTCTGCACGGCCTTGTGCAGGGTTGTATCTCCACTAGCATCCGTCATCATCATGACATGGCAGTAGGATCTCCACTAGGATCTTCTATGCGTGCAAGAGTGGTTTCATTTTTCTTGTTTTGACAGAATAACATTGCCGGAGTAATCTTAAGGACTTCTCTCACGAAATGGGAGCGGCCATAGAGGGCTGAGACATGGAGGACCGTGTTTCCCTTTGGAGTGACTTGGTAGCCATTTTCTTCATCCCTTTTCAAATGATCAGCAAGTAGAAAATTGGCATCTCCGATATTGCCTCTCATCGCAGCATTATACAGGGTCGGATCCATTCCTTATGATTTGGTGTTTTATCCAAAATCCCCCAATGATAATCCTGTGAGTCCTTTGCTTTCTCTGATGAAACATTATTATATAGGAAAAACTAATTTGATTCTTAAGGAATCTCAAAGAAGAAAGGGATCTGGTGCTTGCCTTGACCACAAGAAAGGGATTTAGATGTTTCCGTATTTCGCTTTCATGTCAAAATTGCAGGTGATGAGTTTAGCAAGGGTTTTTTTGATGAGAAGTGTAAAGAAACATACTAGAATTAAAGCTCTAATTGTATCGGAGAGCCAGTGGTATATTTGATTTGAGAGAGAAAAACTCCGATTGCACATCATATAGCTTACTCTAAAATAAGGTATCTTTAATAATGAAAACATTATACAAGATGAATTCATATTAATTTTGAAACAAGATGTTGATGAAATGTCTATCACTCAAGAACATTATAAAAAAGATTGAAGATTAGAGCTTCTTAAGCACCAAAGTGAATGTCATTTCTCCAAAAGAAAAGATTGCAATGTAAAGCATCGTAGCTGTGCATAGGGTCAGGGGGAGAGGACCAGACCACAGGGGTCTATGCGTAAGAAAGTGTGTATAATACTACGTTAAAAAAAGTTTTTCTTGCGAAGAAGCTTTGATTCTTCTGTCGAAATACGGACAAATATTTTGATTCAATATTTTCAAAGAATCAACTAAGGAAATCTCATTTTTCGTATATTGAAAACAAGAACTATTCATATGTTAGTTAAACCAAAATTTGGATTGTACAAATTTGGATCCATTTTCTTTTCATTTTTTCCTTTTTTTTTGGATTTTGGTATTTATAAATATTTCAAATTATGATCTTGTGTGTCCTTTATTATATTATCATCGAAATATTCCTGACACGGGCAAAATTTCTGTCATGTGACCTCCAGGTCACGGGTTCAACTCTTGGAAACAACTTCTTGTAGAAATGTAAGTTGAGGTTGTGAATAATAGATCCTTCTGCTCGGGTCCTTCCCCGGACCTTACAAATAGAAGAAGTTTAGTACACCAGGCTGCCCTTTTTATTTTTAGAAATATTTTGGACACCACACAAACATTTTCCTTTGATAAAAAAAGAAAAGCTAAGGTATTTAATTTGTTCTTTGCTTTAATTGGAAGCAAGGAGTTTGTTTAACTTTTTTCACAGGGCCATCAATAAATGGTACCAGTAAACTTTGTCTATCAATGCTAGAATAGATGAGAAGAAATCACCCTAGCATTTAGCTTCTAGTGAAAATTGAACCCAAGACTTCATAGTACACAACAAACTTCATTGAACACTAGGCAACACCTTTGGATGCTCCTCGGTGACATCTTTGAATTAATACTATAATTGTTTTTTTCATCCAGAGAAAGCAATCCTACTTGCGATGTTAGTGGTGGTGGAACCACACGTAGAGTCGGAGGGTAATGATCATGAGGACAGAGCTAGTCGAGATGAAAAATTAGTCGAAAACATTATGAAGGTAGCTCAAATGCATTTAGTTGTGGCAACTATCTATTAATGACACACTAATATTAACTATTATATAGAAAAAAAAAAGAATAATATTAGAGTGCTCTTTTTGATGAATCTCCAAAATAGAAAACTAAGTACAACTTTTTGCCTTTGACCCAAAGAAAGGCATTTGTTACCTAAACTTTGCTTTCATCAAAAGAAAGGGATAACTTCTTATTTGGGTTTTATATTTTATAATTTCATTTGAGATAAGCATCTGGTGCCTCCTGAACTATGACCAAAGTTGCTACGACATATCCCAACTTCATAGGGGTCGTATTACCCCTGAACACAATTCAAGCGTATTTTTGTCACCTTTTTGTGCTGAGGTGGCACCTTTATTACATAAAATACGGGTCACGTCAAAGGTTCCATGTCAGCTAAAAAGGTTGACAAAAGGTATCACGTCATCTAAAAAGGTTGATAAAAATACGCTAAAATTTAGTTCGGGGGTAATAGAACACCTGTGAAGTTGGAGTGTGTTGTACCAAATTCGGTCATCGTTCAGCAGGGTACTAGATGCTTTACTCATTTCATTTCATGAAACCTATATCTTGTAAGGCCATAGTTTGTCAGTATGAACATCTCCACCATTATTTTCTATGAAGTAGAAAACCGTACTCCTAGGCAAGATTTTATGTTATGTCGAAAATAATTTCTATAATTATCTATTACTCTCTTGTTCTTAGATTATCATAGTATTCTGTTGTAGTTACTGTTCCTTTTTTTTTTTCCAGACTGCTTTGTCATGCTCTCTATGCCCTTGGAGTGACTAATAAAGTTGTTGCCATGTGACCACAACAGCCTCTGGCAAAACCATAATGTAAGGCTACATACAATACACCGTGCTGCTTTGAATTGTTTTTCCTTGCATTGAAGGTCCATCAAAATTTGGAAACCTCTTTGCCTCCCAATGTAGGGGTAAGATCTACATATACTCTATCCTCCCCAAACTCCACTTGTGGAATTTCACTGGGTATATTGTTGTCGTTGTACCATGAATTATTTAGTGAAGGTACATTAGTTCTATAGCATTGTCGGTGACGAAAAATGATCTCCTGCGACCACTTACAATTTTAATAGAAGAAAATGAACTTACATAGATGTTATTGTCAAGAAAGGACCTTGGGCCTAACTCAACCTCAAAAGATAGCTCAAGAGGTGAGCATTACCCAAGCCCATATAAGAAAACCACTAGTCCATTCCCCAACCAATGTGGGACTTTTACCCACTCTAACAGTTATATCTTGTGATAAAGGATGTATAACTAAAATAACACGTAATGGACTAAAAAGCCATATCTGTCGTATGTAATTCAAGGCATTGGGTAAAAACTGAAATATGTAGTTGAATTATATATATGCAAGCAATAAGTACAAGTAGTAGCTAGCATTCATGTAGCTCTACTGGCTTATATTCTTCATCTTACTCTATAGACAACCGTAAATAACAACCAAGAAGTACAATAAAATAGAGAGGCAACCTATGAAACAGACAGTAACGGCAAGACCAAGTGAATGTGATAAAGTAGCAAACATACCCGTTGCGAATGTAATTAAAACTGATAACATCGACAAGTACAGAAAAATACATGTGAGATCACAAAGACTCTGTATAAGTTTTTTATTATAAGTTCTTCTACTTACATTTTCCATGAGGAAGTAGATGAATATGGAAATAGCTGAGCATGTGAAGGAAATGGCATCGGAAACAACAAATGCACGAAATGCTGTTTTCCTTGTTAGAATCGCCATCCCTTGATTAGAGATATCGGGGTTGCTCTCAAAACCTCCTGGCAATGCGATTCTAGCGGTGAAAGTGACTGTCATTATCAAAGTGGCCACAACAATATGGATTTGAGCTATCTTCATAATACTTTCAATTTCTGCTTGATCTTTCTTTTTAGCTTTATCTTGATCATCTTCCCTCAGTTGCATTTTGACTCCTGTTCCCGTTTCGGCATTTGTATTGGACATGTACTCTAACTTCCGCTTTACCTCAAAGTCACGTTTTCCAACTCAGCCAATGCTACCCAAATCCTCCACCAATTTCTCCTGTTTTCATCAATAGTAAAGTTTATATTTAGTCGTTCCTATTGTACTCTTGCAAGGACAAAATAACTTCAGTAGTTATTTGAAAATACTATCAAATAGTATCGAACATTATATTTCAGACAATTAGCATATAGTACGGAGGCATTTGAACTTGTAAAGGAGTATTTGAAGTTTTGTGGAACTACTTGTGTTTGGACAAAAAGATGAAGATTTGAGAGTGAACGCGAACCACTCTTTCCCTCAACATAATCCGTGAACTAGTATTTCAATATTTAATCCGCATATACTCAAGCACAACCAGTATTTGAAAAACAAATGTGCGGCCGCTTACCTTCTTTGTTGTCATTGTGCATGACAATGCTATATTAAGTGGAGTCTGGTTTTCTTTGTTAAATGACATCTTCTTTGCTCTAGGATAGTTTATTAATTCAGGCAAACGGTTACCAGAGGCAGCAAGCAAATGGAGAGGAGTGTTGCCGTCGCTATCATCAACTAGGCAGTTGCACTTATCAGAGTTTAATAAGAAGTGGACTATATTGTCTTGATTGTCAAATACGGCAACATGAAGAGCATTTTGATCGTTGCTGTTAAGCATATCCCAACAATCAGGGCACTGATTTAATAGCTTATTTATCATGTATACGTAACCTTCACTGGCTGCAATGTGAATTGCTGTCGTCCAGTCATTTTCACTGCCAGACGGAAGGTACACTAAAGATTTTTTCCAACCCAGCATATCAGAAACTACATCTTCCAATCCTAATTTAACAGCATAGTGCAGTGAATTCCAACCCCATAAGTCAGGTTCCTCGCATAAAGGCTTATTCCATCGCCATAGTGATCTAATGCAATATGGATGTGTCAACACGATAAATGCATAAATAAAGGGTTAGATCTTCTCGTGAATATAGTTGCACGACAGACATTACGAAAACATCAACAGATTATGGGAAAGTCAACTGAAGTTAGATACTGATACAACAAATAACAAAAACTATGTACCTCTATGTTCCTGAATTACTGCGGCATGCAGCGGCGCTCTATTAGATGGACCTGCAGCATAAGTTGGTTTCTCGTAGGATTCCAAGATGTTAATCAAGGAATCATGAAAACCAGATTCAGCCGCCAGATACAATGGCGTCTCTTGCGCATGGTTAGGCGGAAATTCGAATTCAGAATCTTCTTTCACCAAGAGCTTAACCACATCTAGATGTTGGCTCCTCACGACCTTGTGCAGCGCTGTATCTCCACCAGCATCCGTCATCCACGTAAGCTTCTCCTTAGTATTATGATCTCTTAAACATGCAAGTAGCACAAGTACTACTTCAGTATGCCCTTCATTAGCTGCTATGTGAAGTGCGGTTTCATTTTCTTGTTTTGACAGCATAATAATGCCGGAGTAATCTTTAGGACTTCTCTCGCGAAATCGGAGTGGCCATAGAGGGTAGCGACATGAAGGACCGTGTTGCCCTTCGGAGTGACTTGGTATCCATTTTCTTCATCTCTTTTCAGATGATCAGCTAGTAGAAAATTGGCATCTCCGATATTGGCTCTCATCGCAGAATTACACAAGGTCGAATCCATTGCTTTTGATTTGGTGGTTTAACCAAAATCTCCCAATGATAATCCTGTGAGTCCTTTGCTTTCTCTCGATGGAACATTATTATTAGGAAAAACTAATTAGATTCTTAATGAATCCCAAAGAAGAAAGGGATCTGGTGTTTGCCTTTATCACAAGAAAGGGATTTTGATGTTTTCATATTTCGCTTTCATGTCAAAACAACCCACTCCAATCGCACATCGTATAGCTTAATCTAAAGTAAAGAATATTGAATAAGTGAAATTAAAAACCATGACCAGATTTTACAATTAGATTCAAACAAGATGTTGATGACATATCTATCACTCAAGAGCACTGTACAAAAAGATTGAAGAACTGCAAGCCAGTGAACATGTCAAGGTTGTAACATAGACATGAGTCTCTGTGTAAGTTATGCAGAAAGTTTCAGATCACAAGGTCCATTCGTTCACCAAAGCAAAGGTACTTCTTAGTAACACACGGTATTATCTGTAGTAGCTTGCTCTTGTAGCATCTTTATCAACTTCCAACGTAAAAATGTATGACTAACACATAAGGCAGCTGAGACATGCTCGACTTTACAAGTTAAGAAAGGAACCAAAAAAAGAAAAATAGAAAAACAAGAGATTATTATCATAGGTTGCTTCTTAAGCACCAAAGTGAGTGTCATTTCTCCAAAAGAAAAGGCAAAGCCAGTAGTACCTTAACAAAATGATGGGGTTGAGTCGGTAAATAGTGGAAGCTTAGAAACATTAAATCCATGGGGGAAGCCCCATTCATAATCTCCCGCTATGCGCGGGGTCGGGGGAAGAGGGCCTGACCAGGTCTATTGTACGTGGCCTTATCCTGTATTTCTGCAAGAGTCTGCATTATTGTAACTCCCCGAAATCCCATCCCGAGATATCACATGGTGCTTAAGGCTACAAGTAGCCCCAAGCTAACCCTTTGAGCCTATTACTGCATTCGATACTCATTTTTAAGAATTTCAAACAAATGGTAGAATTAAATCTCCTCAATTCACACTGTAGATATAATGTCCAGATCATAAGATATAGAAAAGTCTGATAATACAACTGATAGTCTAGTCTGACAGAGCCTCTACAACTCAAGAATAGGGAGCCAATGGGACAGATCCCCAACTGACTCATACTGAAATGAAAGAAAATAAATACAGCAGCTGGTAGTACTGAACATCAGAAGATTAGGTTCTCGAACCATGAGGACTCACCCCTGCAAATATGTAGATGAAGGCGCTCGGAATCACTGACGCTGCTGGGACTGAGCACCTGAACCTACACATTTTGAGACAATGTAGCACATAGACGTATATGTGGGTCAGCACTTGGGAATGTACTGATTATATGGGCGTGTATGCAATTTAAGTAAACATTATCATTAATCTTTAGAAAAAAATATCATGAATGCTGGTTATAATGACTCACAAAGCTTGAATAAAATCTGAAATATAGGCATCATAAATCATGAACAATGAACATGTATCATAAACCTCGTGAGTCATTATACTTAACTCAAAAATCTGAATTTCTCTATTTATTCTCAAAACTCGTAAGCTAAAGAAATCTTTAAAGATTACTTTGGAAATTTGGGACTGTGGGAATTTCTTTTAACTGACATAAACCATGTGAGCTCTCATGGAGTCTAACGGCTCACCCACGTTGGGGAGAGTTGTTCTACCCTTGCCATTGGAATAGAACCTCAATTTTAGTGATCACTATCTCGGCCTTAGGCCCATCATTCTTAATCTTATGGTGGCACGTTGTTCTGGGGAAGTAGGATGCGCTAAACCCACACTTCCCGCTCGATGCTAAATACTGCTCCCGTACTCAAGCTCAGAACTCTTTTAGGAAATCCACGTTAAAATAACTCAAGGGTCTATAATGGAGACCAAATCATATTTCTCTTAATTTAAATCATACTAAATTATGGATTCCTATTTTGACTCAAAATTCACAATGTAAACCTCAATTCAATTCTCAGTAAGAAATTTTCAAAAGGAAGACTCAAGATCATAACATCATCAAAATCCAACTTCAATCTTGATATAAAAATAATAGTTCAATCTTCCAAGAATATAGTATCATAATTCAATACTTGTCTCATATCAACTCAAAATAATAATTCATACTCAATATCATTCTTGAAATTTATTGAACAATATTAACTCGTAAAGAAAACGTACAAATCACAATATAAACTTTTAGATCAAAGCATAATAAGTAGAAATATCACAAAATCCACAACTTGAATAACTCATAAATTAAGAATCTTCAAATACGAATATTTGGAAATAATTTCATGTATAAATCATAAATACTTTAAATAAAATCAAGTTTTAGGCATAAGAACGGAAGAATTGTTCTTGTTCAAACCCCACATACCTCAAATTTGTGAATATGAATGAACTTTTGATTTTGGAACTCTATTCATGAAATTGATAGGTGCTCCTTGAAGATCTCGTTCTGGGGATTCTGATTCTTGAATTATTTTTGGAATTTAACGGCGGAATTTTGGTGGATCTAAGTTTTAAGTTGGAGGCAGTGTCTTTGTTTTCTGGATAGAACTGATGAGCATCAGTGTATTTGGCCAATAGGAACCTCAAATCTCATGTTAAAACAGAAGAAGACTAAAATTATTGGAGCATAGGAATGACCTGCCTTGCCTAGAGCACCGCTGTACCCAAGGCGGCGCTTTGGCTAGAGGGATGGGGAGACCAGGGCGGCGCCTTGGCTAGAGCGGTGGGGAGACCAGGCCTTGAGCTACTGAAATGGCATACCAAACATTCCCTAAACAAGGTCCAGAAATTCTGAAACTCACCCGAGATTTACTATCAACTTGCCCCATCGCAACACAGCTTGAAAATCCAAAAATAGATATCGGGAAGGTCATAAAATAATTCCTCGAAGTTAAGGGGTCAAAAATAAAGTAAGTGTTGGAACACTTAACCAAATTCTAAGAGTAAAGCTTCTTTTAATTCGCTCGGAAAGCTTAAACGACGAGTGAACTCACGGGGTCTCACAATATTTCCCCCTTGTGAACATTCATCCTCAAATGTCTCTAGTAAAGCTAGGAATATAGATAAAACTGAGGATACACGGCTGAAATAACTTGCTCAACTGACTCTACTACACTCTAAACTTTGAGTACTTCAAAGAATACATGAACTCGTGATAAGAATGGCTACACAGATGAATCATGAGTAAGAAAGGGCAGAATTAAGAAAGAATAATACCTTCGGCTTTCTCTGGATTGGCGAAGAAGAGGTGCGGGTACTTGGCTTGCATGTCTGCTTCTGCTTCCCAAGTAGTGCCCTCAACTGACTGATTTTGCCACAAAAATTTGACCAAGGGAATTTCTTTGTTCCTTAGTCTACAGATCTGGTGGTCTAGAGTCTTAATGGGAACCTCATCATAAGAAAGACTGTCCTAAACATCTGGATTCTTGCAAGCGTCTACAACAATAGAATCACCAATACACTTCCTAAGCATAGATCCATGGAATACCGGATGAACAACTGACAATTTCGCGGGCAACTCAATTTCATAGGCTACTTTCCAAACACGGCTCAAAACTCTATAAGGACCAGCATACCACGGACTAAGCTTCCCCTTTTTCCCAAACCTCTTCACCCCTTTCATGGGTGAAATTTTCAAATACACGAAATCACCAACTTCAAATTCAAGGTCTCTTCTTCTCACATCTGCATAAGACTTCTGACGACTCTAAGTTGTATTCAACCTTTCTCTAGTCAACCTCACCTTCTACATAGCTTCAAATACCGCATCAGGTCCAACCAAAGCAGCTTCACCCACTTTGAACCAACCTATTGGTGATCTACATTTCCTCCTATACAGAGCCTCAAACGGTGCCATCTGGATGCTAGCGTGATAACTATTGTTATAAGCAAACTTTATCAATGGAAAATGCTTATCCCAACCACCTTTGAAATCGAGATTACATGCCCTCAACATGTTGTAACACCTCGATTTGCTGAACCGAAATGCTACATGGTGCTCATGACCCCGAGGGACCACAAACTAACCCATGAATGATATCTGTACCTGTATACTACAAATCATAATATAATAGTGCAGAATACATGGAACTATAAGGCCATAAGGTTCAACTGAATAAAATAATGTGGGCAAAAATTCCCAAAACAACTAAATCTAAACGTAAATCTGAAAGTAAATCCGAAAGCCTCGAAACTGTCTGGATAAGGAGTTAAATGAACATGTCTACAACTAACTTCGTAAAACTGAACTGAAGAAATAAATGAATTAAATCATATTGTCCTCGAATCAATGAGGACTCACTGTGTCTCTGCGATTGGAATGCTGCCACTGCTGGGATGGAGCTCGTGTCTCGAAACCTATGGTGTAACACAAAAAGAAAGCACCATAGCACAAATGCGTTAGTACAACTGGAGTACTGAGTATACGAAGAAGGTAGGCTGAATATAAAGGGTTTCATGCATAAACAACACTGACTGATTGATATGAACGTGGGAGTGCAAGCACACATATATAGAAACTGGGACCGTGAATACGTGATAGCATGCTTTGTAAGCTAATACATGGTTTACTGATAACTGTCCTGGCTGATACTAAAATTGATAACATGGATGATTGTATCTGACAGTCCTGTATATACTGAAATCTGAAGAACTATCTAAGTTCTTTTACTGAGACTGATATTGAAACTGTGGGAAGTAGTGTTTAACCGACGTTCCCCATGTATGCCGTTATGGCTAAGCTGGGGTCCAATCTCTGCCCCGAATGGAGGGGTGTCAATACTGCGCCACTGGTAAGGACAGATGTGAGTGACCCTTATCTGGTGGGTGCTCAATAAGAATGGTGGGAACCCTAAACTAATAGGTTAAGCCACCTCATCAACCCTAATCTGACGGGTTAAGATGTTTCAACCTACACTGGCTACGTAGTTTTGGAACATAAGGATTGCTACTAAGAATCGCACCCTGAACTGGCGGGTGAGTTTCCATCCTTGGGTTCACTCGGTGCTAACCTCTACTCCTATCTGGAGGGACTGGACATTAATAATTGACTGTACATGACGTAATCTTACTAAATTCCGTTGACTGGCGGAATGTTACTGATATCTGACAACTAACTAAGATCATGAGCTTTGCTTGAGTCACATGACTGACTGAAGTCTATGGAATCATAGCTTGATTTTGGATATCATGAAACATGACATGGATCTTGGCACACAACTATAGTTTTCGGGTACAAGTACCCTTAGGACATGATGGAAGAAAACTGACGCACATGACTGACTTGATCATAAGAGTAGAGTCCATAATATATAATATCATCAGTAGGGATCTCATACTATGCATGGTTATCAACAATGTATTGCATGGAAAGGATTTCATATCACATCGAAGTACTTGCACAATCTTAATATCGTGTTCATTGCATAATCATATTGGCAACACATACTAATAGCATGGAAGCTCATCTGGATTGCATGGTTATTATGCATCTTGTTCATAAGTAGGATTTGCAAGTAAACATAGCATAATCTCATAACAATAGTTCATGGGTATTCCAACAACATTTACAAGGCACATTAACAACATAGAAGTCATTGGAACGTAAGGGCATATCATGAATCCTTCACTTAGTCACAATTTAGCTATATTGCATGATTTCTAGTTCCTTAGGCATTTTCTATATTGCATGATTTCTAGATCCTTAGGCATTTTATCAAACACCTTACATGCACATCTTAAGCATAGGTGAATTCATCAAATTATACATCATGAACAACCAAATTTACATGTTTCCAACTCATATGATATCATGAATTCACAAAAACATATAAAGATTCCACCTTGGGAATCGCCCAATATCAACAACATGATCATCAACACCCAACAATATAGAAATCATACTTTTAATGAAAAAGAGGAAAACAAACAAGAATCAACATGGGTATGACCATATCACCACAATCAACCAAGCTTTTGTATTTTAAAGATTGATTCTTGAGCTCCATGGACGAAAGGAATCCATGGATGAACACTACGCATACCTTAGAAGGAAGATTCTAGATGATTGACGGAGGAATTTCCTTGAAACCGGATCTTTAATCTTAATTATGCAACCCTAGTTGTTTTTCCCATTTAGTGCTCTTGGATGATGAGCTTTGAGATGAAAATAGGGTTGCAGTATGTTTAGAAGATATATATTTTGTAGGGTTAAGTTTAGGGACGTGTAAGGAGTATTTAAAGACTTAATTACCTTTAAAATAACTCAAGACAGAGTATTTTTGACACCTGGAATTAACTTAGGTGGTGCCCAAGTGATCGCCTATGCTTGGGTTGGGCGGCGCTTAACCAATCGCCTATTCTTGGGTTAGGCGGCGCCTAACCAATCGCCTATGCTTACTGTCTCTCATGAAAATGGGCATAACTTTTCGCTCGGGTATTGGATTAAGGCAAAATTGGTATCGTTGGAAAGCTAATTCGATTCTCTACAATTTTGTGTGTCTAAATCAGCCAAAATACTATACTAAAATCGAGTTATACTCGTTCAAAGATGACCATTGAAAAATCGAACACTAAAACTTGATGAATTCAAAAATTCTTAGCTTGTATTACCTTAAGTGACTCATATGAACATGCTTAATGCATCATAAGCTATCCTATCACTAGGATATTCATTGTAAGTCATGTAAAGTATGAATCATAGGATTAGAAACATGCGGGGTATTACAATATCTCCCCCTTGGTAACATTCGTCCTCGAATGAGAATTTACTGAGAAGGGATATAAGACAATAGAACCTGAACTGAGCATGAAGAACTGAAACTTGATCTCATGAATGACATGCTAAACATACTAAAATCATGCATATCTGATGCTCGGACAACTGATACATGAATGCATGACTGAGTATGAAACGGTTCATACGTACCAAGTTTATACTCAAAACATGAACATGAAACTTAATAAGCTTAAAGAGAACTATTACCTTGAGCTTAATCTAAATTGGTGGGGAAGAGGTGAGGATACTTGGTACGCATATCTACTTCTTCTTCCCAAGTATCTCCCTCATGAGACTGATTTCGCCAAAGAACCTTGACTAGAGGGACTTCTTTGTTCCTCAATCTACGAATCTGATAATCTAAGATTTCAACTGGAATCTCTTCATAAGAGAGGCTGTTCTGAATGTCGATGCTCTGAATAGGGACAACAACTGTTGGGTCACCTATGCACTTCTTTAGCAAAGAGACTTGGAAAACTGGATGGACTGAGGCTAGATCTAAAGGCAACTCAAGCTTATAAGCTACCTTGCCGAAGCGACAAAGATATCTGAAAGGACCGACATACCAGGGACTAAGTTTCCCTTTCTTGCCAAACCTCTTTACTCCCTTTATGGGAGAGATCTTAAGATAGACATAGTCATTGATCTCAAACTCGAGATCCTTTCTACGAACATCTGAATAGGACTTCTGTCGGCTCTGAGCAGCCCAGAGTCTCTCTCTGATCAACTGAACTTTATCTAAGACGTTGAATACTAAGTTAAGACCTATGATTGAGGCCCCACTAACTTCGAACCAACCAACCGGAGATCTACATCTCCTACCATAGAGAGCTTCAAATGGAGCCATCTAAATACTAGAATGATAGCTATTGTTGTATGCAAAATCAATCAAAGGAAAGTGGTCGTCCCAACTTCCCTTGAAGTCAATTGCACATGCCCTTATCATATCTTCAAGAGTCTGAATAGTCCTTTCTGCTTGACCATCTGTCCGAGGATAAAATTGCTGTGTTGAGATGGACTTGGGTACCCAGACCCTTTTGGAATGCTTTTCGAAAATGAGAAGTAAACTGGGTACCTCTATTTGAGATGATAGATAGTGGAACACCATGTAACCTGACTAAGTCCCTGATATAGAATTTGGCATAATCCTTGGCAGAATAAAAAGTACGAACAGGAAGGAAATGAGCTAACTTAGTCATTCTATCTATAATGAACCAGATTGAATCATGCTAATGACGTGTTCTAGGCAAACCCGTGACTAATCCATGTTAACTTCTTCCCACTTCCAAGTAGGAATGGTGAACTCTTTCATGGAACCACTAGGTTTCTGATGCTCTATCTTAACCTGCTGACATGTAGAGCACTTAGCCACAAACTCTGCAATATCTCTCTTCATCCCACTCCACCAATAGATCTCCCGCATGTCGCAGTACATCTTAGTGGCCCCTGGATGAATAGAGTATCGTGCACCATGTGCTTCTGCAAGTATTCGCTGCCTCAATTCATCTACACCTGGAATACATAGACAACCCTGACAACGAAGAACACCATCTCCCTCTTGGGAGAAAACCTCGACTTTTTGATTCTGAACTGACTCTTTGAGCTTGACAAGGCTAGGATCCCTGTCTTGTTTCTCTTTCACCTCGGAAACTAGAGACGACTCTGAACTACTATGAACACATACACCACCCTCTAAAGAGTCGACTAAGCGAATGCCTAGTTTGGCAAGATAATGGATCTCCTGAGCCATCTTTTTCTTACTATCCTCAACGTGAGAAACACTACCCATGGAGAGTCGACTGAGAGCGTCGTCCATATCATTGGCCTTGCCTGGGTGATAAAGAACACTCATGTCGTAATCCTTCAAGAGCTATAACCACCTTATCTGGCGAAGATTGAGATCTTTCTGGGAAAAGACATACTGGAGGCTTTTATGGTCTGTGAAGACATCTACATGAACTCCATAGAGATAATGCCTCCAGATCTTCAAGGCAAAAACTACCGCTGCTAACTTAAGATCATGAGTAGGATAATTCTTCTCATGTGGCTTTAACTGTCTGGAGGCGTAGGCTATGACCTTACCATGCTGCATGAGGACACAACCTAAACCCACCCTGGATGCATCACAATAGACTACAAAACTGTCTAAACCATCTGGAATAGCTAGAACTAGAGTGCAGGCGAGTTGAGTTTTCAACTCTTGAAAGCTCTTCTCGCATGAATCTGACCACTGAAACTTAATCTTCTTCTGAGTCAATCTGGACATGGGTTATGCAATAGAAGAAAATCCCTCGACAAACCGTCTATAATAGCCAGCCAAACCTAAGAAACTCCTAATATCTGATGGAGATACAGGTCTGGGCCAGTTTCTTACTGCCTCAGTTTTTTAAGGATCTACTCTAATGCCATCACCAGAAATAATATGGGCAAGGAATGCTATTGATCATAGCAAAAATTCGCACTTGCTGAGCTTAGCAAATAATTGGTGATACCTGAGAGTCTTAAGAACAATCCTGAGATGGTCTGCATGATCACGCTCTGTGCGAAAATAGACCAGAATATCATCAATAAAGACTATGACAAACATGTCCAAGTACTGCTTGAACACACGGTTCATAAAATCCATAAAAGCTGCAGGGGCATTGGTAAGACCAAATGACATGACTAAAAATTCGAAGTGACCATACTGAGTATGGAAAGCTATCTTCAAAATGTCATATTCTCTAACTCTGAGCAGATGATAGCCTGATCTGAGGTCTATCTTGGAGAAGTAACTGGCACCCTGAAGTTGGTCGAATAGATCATCAATCCTGGAAAGAGGATATCTATTCTTGACCGTGACCTTGTTGAGTTGACGATAATCAATACACATTTTGAGAGAGCCGTCTTTCTTGCGAATGAATAATACTGGCGCACCCCATGGGGAAATGCTGGGTCTGATGAATTCCTTATCTAAGAGATCCTTTAACTGATCTTTTAGTTCCTTGAGTTTTATCGGTGCCATCCTATATGGAAGAATATAAATAGATTGAGTATGCAGAAGAAGGTCTATGCCGAAGTCTATTTCCTTTTCAGGAGAAATGCCTGGGAGATCTTTAGGAAAGACATCTGAGTATTCATTAGCAATAGAGACTGTTTTGAGGGTGGGATGTTCAGAACTGGAATCTTTAACATGCACGAAATGATACACACACCCCTTAGAAATAATTTTCCTTTCCCAAAGGTAGGAAATAAGTTGACCCCTGAATATTGAAATGCTACCCTTACACTCTAGGATAGGCTCATTCGGGAACTGAAATTGAACTATCCTATTTCTATAATAGACTGTGGCATAGCAAGAATAAATCCAATCCATGCTGAGAATGACATCAAAATCAGTCATCTCTAACTCTACTAAATCTGCTGACATGGATTTTTGAGATATCATAATCGGGCAGTTCTTGTATACTCGCCGAGCTATGATAGTTTTACCCATTGGGGTAGAGACTGAGAAGGGATCTTCTAGGACTTCGGGACTGATTCCAAAATTACTTTCTATGTATGGAGTAACAAAAGACAAAGATACATCTGGGTCTAGCAAATCATAAACAGAAACATGGAAAATCTGCAACGTACCAGTAACGACATCAAGAGAATTTTCCTGATCCTATCGGGACTGTAGAGCATAGAGTCTGTTTGGGCGTTGCCCACTGGTAGCATTGGAAATGGTACCCTACTGATTCGGGCAACTGGATTGAGCTATAGAATGATTTTTCTGACCCTGAAGACTTGACTGCTGACACTCCCTAATACTGTGGACTGGCTTGCCACAACCAAAACAGACATCACTACCGGCTCTGCAAATGACCTTATGGTTCTTACCACAAGTCTGACAAAGGGGATTCGTTCGGGCACTGCTAACACTGCCCTGAGATTTAGAGCATGGCGCATTGTCTTTATTGCTGTCTCTGAACTTCGGCACTGGAGCGCTGGCAGAGGAAGGAGCTGGAACGGCTGACTTGGAGTGAAACTGTGAACGGTTTCCTCCATCTGACTTGGGGTGAGCAAAGTTAAAATTACCTGACCTTGCTCTCTCGTTCTGCCTCTCCCTAGTCTTAAACTTCTGCTCTTCTACTTGCTGGGCATGGTTCATGAATCTTGCTAAGGTCATATCACCGATCAGCATCACATACCTACACTCATTTACCATGTTATCATTGACCCCTGACACAAACTTGCTCATCTTAGCTCTATTTTCTGCAACCACATGAGGAGCATACCTGGCTAGCTGAGTAAATCTGCGAGAATAATCCCTAACCGTCATATTCCCCTGCCTGAGGTTGATGAACTCAAGAAATTTGGCTTCCCTCAGCTCTTGGGAAAAGAATCTATTTAAGAAGGTTGTGACAAATTCCTCCCACTCGATAGGGCTTGTATCATCTAACCTCTCAGACTTTCACTGTTTGTACCAATCATGACCAACATCCTATAACTGGTAGGCGGCTAACTCAGCACTCTCAATAGAAGTAGCACCCATGATATCAATGACCTTCTGGACCTGGTCAATGAACTTCTGAGGGTCTTCATCAGACTTAGACCCATGGAAAGATAGAGGGTTCATTCGGGTGAAGTCCCGAACCCTAGATGCTTTGGGAGTGGCCACTGGATTGGCCAGAATGACTGGTGGACGTTCATTCTGTGCAGCCATGGACTAAGCAAGTGTGTTAAATGCGGCTCTAAACTCTGCATGGGAAACATGTTCGCCTAAAGGATCTTTGGGATGGGGAGCTGGCTGGTTTCTTCTCTTTGGGGCCATGGTCTGGAATAAGAGAAGAATGGATTAGACTGAGAGTTTAACTTGTGATTATCCTCACTAGAATGACATGAATAATGAAGGAAGGGGACTGTTCCCAAAACATCTTCTAGCGTCCCGCACATAAATGTGGAGTGAAACACACCCATGTACAAGACTCTACTAGATGCGGCTTTCAGACTTCCTAGGACTCTATTGAACCTTAGGCTCTGATACCAAGTTTGTAACACCCCGATTTACTGAACCGGAATGCTACACAATGCTTATGACCCTGAGGGACCACAAGCTAACCCATGACTGATATCTATACCTGTATACTGCAAATCATAATATAATAAGGCGGAATACATGGAACTGTAAGGCCATAAGGTTCAACTGAATAAAATCATGTGGGCAAAAATACCCAAAACAACTAAATCTAAACGTAAATCTGAAAGTAAATCCGAAAGCCTCTAAACTATATGAATAAGTAGTTGAAGGAACATGTCTCCAACTAACTCCATAAAACTGAATTGAAGAAATAAATGAATCAAATCATATTATCCTCGAATCAATGAGGACTTACTGTGTCTCTGCGACTGGAATGCTGCCACTGTTACTGGGCTGGAGCTCATGTCTCGGAACCTATGGTGTAATATAAAAAGAATGCACCATAGCGCAAATGCGTCAGTACAACTGGAGTACTGAGTATACGAGGAAGGTAGGCTGAACATAAAGGGGTTCATGCATGAACAACACTAACTGACTAATATGAACGTGGGAATGGAAACACACATATATAGAAACTGGGACCATGAATACGTGATAACATGACTTGTAAGCTAATACATGTTTACTGATAACTGTCCTGACTGATACTAAAACTGATAACATGGATGACTGTATCTGACAATCCTGTATATACTGAAATCTGAAGAACTATCTAAGTTCTTTTACTGAGACTGATACTGAAACTGTGGGAAGTAGTGTTTAACCGACATGCCCCATGTATGCCGTTATGGCTAAGCTGGGGTCCAATCTCTGCCCCGACTGGAGGGGTGTCAATACCGCACCACTAGTAAGGACAGCTGTGAGTGACCCTTATCTGGCGGGTACTCTTTGAGAATGGTGGGAACCCTAAACTAATGGGTTAAGCTACCTCATCAACCCTAATCTGATGGGTTAAGATGTCTCATCCTATGCTGGCTACGTAGTTCTGGAACACAAGGATTGCTACTGAGAATCATACCCTGAACTGGCGGGTGAGTTCCCATCCTTGGGTTTACTCAGTGCTAACCTCTACTCTCATCTGGAGGGACTGGACATGAATAACTGACTGTACATGACGTAATCTTACTGAATTTCGTTGACTGGCGAAATGTTACTGATATCTGACAACTGACTAAGATCATGAGGTTTTCCTTAGTCGCATGACTGACTGAAGTCTATGGAATCATAGCTTGAGTTCGAAAATTGTGAAAGATGACATAGATCTAGGCACAAGGCTATAGTTTTCGAGTACAAGTACCCCCAGGACTCTATGGAAGGAAACTAACGCATATGACTGACTTGATCATAAGAGTAGAGTCCATAATATATAATATCATAAATAGGGATCTCATACTATGCATGGTTATCAACAATGTATTGCATGGAAAGGATTTCATATCACATGGAAGTACTTGCACAATCTTAATATCATGTTCATTGCATAATCATATTTGCAACACATACTAATAGCATGGAAGTTCATGTGGATTGCATGGTTATCATGCATCTTGTTCATAAGTAGGATTTACAAGTAAACATAGCATAATCTTATAAGAATAGTTCATTGGTATTCCAACAACATTGACAAGGGACATTAACAACATAGAAGTCATTGGAACGTAAGGGCATATCATGAATCCTTCACTTAGTCACAATTTAGCTATATTGCATGATTTCTAGTTTCTTAGGCATTTTATCAAACACCTTACATGCACATCTTAAGCATAGATGAATTCATCAAATTATACACCATGAACAACCAAATTTACATGTTTCCAATTCATATGATATCATGAATTCACAAAAATATATAAAGATTCCACCTTGGGAATCACCCAATATCAACAACATGATCATCAACACCCAACAATATAGAAATCATACTTTATAATGAAAAAGAGGAAAACAAACAAGCATCAACCTGGGTATGATCATATCACCACAATCAACCAAGCTTTTGTATTTTAAAGATTGATTCTTGAACTCCATGGACGAAAGGAATCCGTGGATGAACACTACGCATACCTTAGATGGAAGATTCTTGATGATTGACGGAGGAATTTCCTTAAAATCGGATATTCAAGCTTAATTATGCAACCCTAGTTGTTTTTCTCCTTTAGTGCTCTTTGATGATGAGCTTTGAGAAGAAAATAGGGTTGTAGTATGTTTAGAAGATATATATTTTGTAGGGTTAAGTTTAGGGAAGTTTAAGGAGTATTTAAAGACTTAATTACCTTTAAAATAACTCAAGACGGAGTGTTTTTGATACCTGGAATTTGCTTAGGCGGTGCCCAAGTGATCACCTATGCTTGGGTTGGGCGGCGCCTAACCAATCGCCTATGCTTGGGTTAGGCAGCGCCTAACCAATCGCCTATGCTTACTGTCTCTCACGAAAATGGGCATAACTTTTTGCTCGGGTATTGGATTAAGGTGAAATTGGTATTGTTGGAAAGCTAATTCTTTTCTCTACAATTTGGTGGGACTAAAGCAGCCAAAATACCACAATAACATCGAGTTATACTCGTTCAAAGATGAACCTTGCAAAATCGAATACTAAAACTTGATGGATTCAAAAACTCTTAGCTTGTATTACCTTAAGTGTCTCATATGAACACGCTTAATGCATCATAAGCTATCCTATCACTAGGATATTCATTGTAAGTCATGTACTCAAGTATGAAATACAGGATTAGAAATATGCAGGGTATTACATATGTCCTCCAAAATCTAAATAGTCATCTCAGCTCGACCATCAGTCTGCTGATGAAAAGCGGAACTCAAAATGAACTTGGGTACCAAGACCCTTCTGAAATGCTATACAGAACTATGAAGTGAATTGAGTACCCCTATCTAAGATGATGGATAAGGGAACTCCTTGCAATCTAACTAACTCACGGATATACAATCTAGCATAATCTTCATCTATATAAGATGTATTCACAGGTAGGAAATGCACTAACTTAGTCAACCTATCTACAATAACCCAAATCAAATCATGATGACGAAGCGAAGGAGGTAAATCAGTCACAAAATCTATATTCACATCTTCCCACTTTCAAGTGGGTATACTAAATTCTTGCATTACACCTATAGGCCTTTGGTGCTCTACCTTAACCTGTTGGCATATTGCACACTTTGCCACAAATGCTGCTATATCCTTCTCTATGCCACTCCACCAATAGATTTCCTGCAATTCCCGGTATATCTTGGTAGCACCGGGATGAATAGAATATCACACGCCATGCACTTCATCCATAATTCTCTACCTCAGATCATCAACATCGGGAACACACAATCTACCCTACAATCTCAACGCACCATCTCCCCTTTGGGAGAAAACCTCTACCTTTTGGTCCTTGACTGACTCCTTCAGTCTGACCAAGCTAGCATCTAAGTCTTGCTTCTCCTTCACTTCCGAAACTAAAGATGACTCGGAACTACTCTGCACTAACATACTCCCTTCAGCGGAATCAAGCAATCTAACACCCAATCTAGAAAAATGATGCATATCATGAGCTAATTCTTTCTTATCATTCTCTACATGAGCTACACTACCCATAGACAACCTGCTAAGGGCATCTGCCATAATATTGGCCTTGCCCTGGTGATACAACACACTCATATCATAATCCTTTAGCAACTCTAACCATCTTCTCTGTCTAAGACTCAACTCTCTCTGAGTAAGCACATACTATAGGCTTTTGTGATCAGTAAACACATCAATATGAACACCATACAAATAATGTCTCCAGATTTTTAAGGCAAACACTATAGCAGCTAACTCACGATCATAGGTTGGGTAATTCTTCTTATAAGGTTTCAACTATCTAAAGGCATAAGCTATAACTTTACCCCTATGCATCAACACACAACCCAAACCAACTCTAGAGGCATCACAATACACCACAAAACTATTTGTACCATCAGGTAAAGCTAATACTAGGGCTAGAGTGAGTCGAGTCTTCAGCACCTGAAAACTCTTCTCACAGGCATCTGTCCACAGGAACTTAACTTTTTCTTAGGTCAATTGGGTTATAGGAGATGCAATAGAAGAGAAACCTTCAATAAAACAATGATAATAGCCAGGTAGACCCAAGAAACTCCTAATATTAGATGGGGAGATAGGTCTAGGTCAATCTTTTAGCTTCTATCTTTTGGGGATTGACTCTAATGCCTTTGGCGGAAACAATATGACCCAGAAAGGCAACTGACCTTAGCCAAAACTCACACTTTCTAAATTTGGCAAACAACTGGTGATCTCTAACAGTTTGTAGGACAATTTTAAGAGGATCAGCATAGTAATCCTCACTAAAGGAGTAAACAAGGAAATCGTTGATGAGTACTATGACAAACATATCAAGATATTGCTTGAACACTTGATTCATAAGGTTCATGAAGGCCGCTGGAGCATTGGTTAATCCAAAGGAAATGACAAAAAACTCAAAGTGACCATAACGGGTTATGAAGGCTGTCTTTGAAATATGATACTCTCTCACTTTAAGCTAATGATAGTAAAATATAAGGCCTATCTTCAAGAAATAACTTGCACCTTGTAGCTGATCAAATAAATCATAAATTATAGGAAAAGGGTATTTGTTCATGATGGTGGACTTATTAAGTTGATGATAATCAATGCACATACACAAGGAACCATCTTTCTTTCGCACGAATAAAATAGGTGCACCCCAACGAGAGACACTAGGCCTTATAAAACCTTTGTCTAAAAGATCTTTGAGTTTCTCTTTCAACTCCTTAAGTTTTGCAGGTGCCATATGATACGGAGGAATAGAAATAGGCTGTGTATCAAGAAGAAAGTCAATCCCGAACTCTATCTCTCTATCAGGAGGTACCCCTAGAAGATCTTCCGAAAAGACATCAGAAAACTCATTGACTATGCTAACTGAATGAAGGGTAGGAGCTTCGTACTTAGTATCTTTAACTATAACTAGATGATAGATGGAACCTGATACAAGTATTGGATATACAGGTGATCGAGATAGTCAAAGAGATTAAGAAAATCGAGAGATGATTTTGAGTTTAATTAGTGGCTAGACTATTTTTACTGTTTCATTACTTACTATTCACAAAATCTATGATAATTGTAGCTGTTAGTTACTATCACTGTCACTGTAGCATTTCCAATTAGTAGTTAGTTAGAGGAAGTTACTCTTAATGGTGTCTATAAATACTTTCATTTGTACTCTACAAATTCATTGATTGATAATACAAAATTCTCTCTCCTTAAATCTCTCTTCTTCTCTAATTAGCTAAATTCTTAGAAGTTTCATCCCTGGTCAGCCATAGTAGTTCATCGAGCTTATCTCCTTGAGCTGCAGTTCTCATTTACGTGCATCAATTGGTATCAATGCAGTCTGGTTCTTGGCATGATTATGACTCGAAGCAAGAATCAAGTAGGATCAACAACAGAAATAAATGAAAAGCTTTCACAGATTCAATATCAATTGCAAAAACTCATGGAGGTTATAACGAGTATAACGGATAGGACTGTACAGACAAAAAGTTAAGGGAAATGAAATAAGCACTGGGCAACATAACGCAACAAGAAAAAGAAGTGGAACTTGGTAGGGAAAAATCTTCTGTTGCGGGAGACTGTTCTAAAGATCAAGCACACTTCAATACAACTAAGGAAATTCAAATGAATGGTGGTAAATTTCTCTCTCGATTCTCTAAATTAGATTTCCCTAGCTTTTCTTGTCAAGATCTGAGAACAGAGTTGTATAAGGATAATAAACTACCCACTGATTAAGTAGGGATGTATTTTGACAATTTGGCTTCTTTCATTGTCGATCAATAGGAATGTGAAGCAACAGAGAAAATAGATATTTCGCAGAAGGAGAAAATGTGTCCTATTACTCGGATGTTGCTGGAGCCAATACACAGAAAGTATTTATAGACACCATTGAGAGTAAATACCTCTAACTAACTACTAATTGGAAATGCTACAGTGACAGTGACAGTAACTAACAACTAAAACTATAACAAATTTTGTGAACAGCAAGTAATGAACTAGTAAAAAATAGTCTAGCCACTAATTAAACTCCAAATTATCTCAAGCTCGATTCTCTTGATCTCTTTGACTATCTCAATCACTTGTATATTCCATTCTTGAGGTCAATAATATTCTATACAGAGTGGTATTGATACAAGTATTGAATATACAAGTAATCGAGATAGTCAAAGAGATCAAGAGAATCGAGCTTGAGATGATTTATAGTTTAATTAGTGGCTAGACTATTTTTACTGTTTCATTACTTACTATTCACAAAATCTATTATAGTTGTAGCTATTAGTTACTGTCACTGTCACTGTAGCATTTCCAATTAGTAGTTAGTTAGAGGTAGTTACTCTCAATAGTGTCTATAAATACTTTCAAATGTACTCTACACATTCATATGATTGATAATACAAAATTCTCTCTCCTTAAATCTTTCTTCTTCTCTAATTAGCTGAATTCTCAGAAGTTTCATCCCTAGTTAGCCATAGTAGTTCATTGAGCTTAGCTCTTAGAGCTGCAGTTCTCATTTACGTGCATCGCATCCTTTGGATATTAGCTTTCTCATTTTTAGATAGGAGATAAAATGACTCTTGGGAGAAACAAAATTTTTGGACCACTCCCAAACTGGCTCATCAGAGAAATGCAACCTAACCACATGGGTACGACAGTCAATAGATGCATTAAAAGAGTGAAGCCAATCCATATCCAGAATAACATCAAAATCAATCATCTCCTACTCTATCAAATCAACACTTATGACTCTATGAAGAACAGTGATAGGATAATTTTTGTACACTCGCTTAGCAGCAACAGACTCTCCTACTGGAGTAGAAATAAGAAAAGGATCAAAAATCTTTTCGGGATTCACTTCAAAGTTCAATGCAACCAATGGTGTCACATAGGAAAAACTTGACCCGGAATCTAACAATACATAAACACCAAAGTGTAAAATATGAAGCATACTAGTAACAACATCGGGAGAATCCTCCTGTTCCTGGCGGAATGGTAGGGCACAAAATCTATTCTAGTGCTGACCGTCAGCTGAATTAGAAGAAGCACCCTGAGGAGGAGCTGGATGAGCTAATGGAGCTGATGCACTGGTGGCCTAAGTTGAAAGTCGAACATCTCAATTCCCCTATCTAGCATATGGGTACTCTCTAAGTCTGTGGCCCAACTTGCCACGCTTAGAGATGGTCCCTGCCACACTTAGCACATGGAGGACCACGAGGCCTATTACTAATACTGTTTTGGGACTTGGACATAGAAGGCATGTTTCCCTACTCCTGGCTGCCTTTAGGTGTGAGAGAACTGGCTGATAAAGGTGCAGGTATTGGTGGATGGCTCAAAAACTGTGGACGGTTCCCTCTGTAGGACCTAGCCTGATTATACTCATACTGCTCAGATTTAGCTCTCTTGTGACCCCTTACTCTATCTCTTTCCCTTAACTTATCCACCTCTATCTGTTGTGCATGCATCATAAGTCTAGACATATCCATATCCCTATTAAGCATATCAGTGCTGCACTCTTTTAGTACCAAACCGGACACTCCAGTCACAAACTTACTCATACTAGTTCGGGTGTCAGCCATCAAATCTGGAGCATACTTGGCTAATTGGTTGAACTTCAAGTAGTACTCCTTAATAGTCATGGAACCCTTTCTCATATTCATAAACACCTCAATCTTTTCTTCGTTCATCTCAAGTGGAAAGAACTTGTCAAAGAATGCATCTTGAAACTCCTGCCAAGTCAAGGGAGCTACACCTTTCCCTCTGTTCTTTCTCCACGCTACAACCCAGTCGTACGGAATGTCCTTTAACTTGTAAGATGCAAACTTAACACTCACTTCCTTAGAAATATGCATCACCTGGGTGATTTTCCTCATCTCCTCAAGATATAACTGTGGGTGTTCGCTTGCCTTAGACCCATAAAATTCTAGTGGACTCATTCTCATGAAATCACGAAGTCTAGCTTCAGCCGAATCACTTCCTTGTTGAGGCTGAACTGCAGCCTGGTGACTGGCCTGAACATTGGTAGTAGCCTGGTGACTGGCCTGAACATTGGCAGTAACTACCTAGGCTAATACCTAATAAGCTGTCCAAAATTCAGCATGCGACACATTTTCATTCAGAGGATTTTTAGGCAAAGGTGGCTGGTCATTGATTCTACGGATACTAGCTCAGCGGGGAGGCATATTCTTTCATAAAGAAATCATGAGTTAATAGCATAGAGAGATAACTGTAAGCACGATGGATTATGACAGAAAGATATGACTTTTCCTGAAACGTCCCGTAGCCTCTTGCTCATAGATGTGGCGCACTACCCACCGATGATCAAGACTCTACGCAATGCAGCTCGTCAGACTCCCTAGGACTCTCTTTAAACCTTAGGCTCTGATACCAAGTTTGTAATGCCCCAAAATTCCATCCCGAGATGACACACGGTGCTTAAGGCTACAAGTAGCCCCAAGATAACCCTTTGATACTATTACTGAATTCAATACTCATTTTTAAGAATTTCAAACAAATGGTAGAATTAAATCTCCTCAATCCACATTGTAGATATAATGTCCAGATCACAAGATACAGAAAATTCTGATAATACAACTGATAGTCTAGTCTGACAAAGCCTATACAACTCAAGAATAGGGAGCCAATGGGACAAATCCCCAACTGACTCATACTTAAATGAAAGAAAATAAATACAACAGCTGGTAGTACTAAACATCAAGAGATTAGGTCCTCGAACCATGAGGACTCACCACTACATAAATATAGATGAAGGTGCTTGGAATCACTGACGCTTCTGGGATTGAGCACCTGAACCTACATTATGAGACAATGTAGCACATAGACGTATATGCGAGTCAGCACTTGGGAATGTACTGAGTATATGGGGGTTTATGCAATTGAAGTAAACATTATCATTAATCTTTAGAAAAAAATATTATGCATGCTGGTTATAATGACTCACAAAGCTTGAATAAAATCTAAAATATAGGCATCATAAATCATGGACAATGAACATGTATCATAAATCTCGTGAGTCATTATACTTAACTCAAAAATCTGAATTTCTCTATTTATTCTCAAAACTCATAAGCTAAAGAAATCTTTAAACAATACTTTGGAACTTTGGAACTAGGGAATTTCTTTTAACCGACATAAACCATGGGAGCTCTCATAGATGCTCTCATAGATTCTAACGTCTTACCCACGTTGGGGAGAGTTGTTCTACCTTTTCCATCGGGATAGAACCTCAATTTTAGTGATCACTATCTCGGTCTTAGGCCCATAATTCTCAATCTCACATTGGCACATAGTTCTGGGGAAGTAGGATGCACTAAACCCACACTTCCCGCTCGGTGCTAAATACTACTCAAGATCAGAACTCTTTTAGGAAATCCACCTTAAAATAACTCAAGGGTCTATAATGGAGACCAAATCATATTTATCTTAATTTAAATCATACTAAATTGTCGATTCCTATTTTAACTCAAAATTCACAATATAAACCTCAATTCAAATCTCGGTAAGAAATTTTCAAAAGGAAGACTCAAGATAATAACATCATCAAAATCCAACTTCAATCTTGATATAAAAATAATAGTTCAATCTTCCAAGAATATAGTATCATAATTCAATACTTGTCTCATATCAACTCAAAATAATAATTCATAATCAATATCATTCTTGAAATTTATTCATATAAAAATAATAGTTCAATCTTCCAAGAATATAGTATCATAATTCAATAATTGTCTCATATCAACTCTAAATAATAATTCATACTCAATATCATTCTTGAAATTTATTCAACAATATTAACTCGTAAAGAAAATGTACAAATCACAATATAAACTTTTAGATCAAAGCATAATAAGTAGAAATATCACAAAATCCACAACTTGAATAACTCATAAATTTAGAATCTTCAAATAAGAATATTTGGACATAATTTCATTTATAAACCATAAATACTTTAAATAAAGTCAAGTTTTGGGCACAAGAACGGAAGGATTGTTCTTTTTTAAACCTCACATACCTCAAATTTGTGAATATGAATGAACTTTTGATTCCAGAACTCTATTCGTGAAATTGATAGGTGCTCCTTGAAGATCTCATTCTGGAGATTCTGATTCTTGAATTATTTTTTGAACTTAACGGTGGAATTTTGGTAGATCTAAGTTTTAAGTTGGAGGCAGTGTCTTTGTTTTCTGGATAGAACTGATGAGCATCAGTGTATTTGGCCAATAGGAACCTCAAATCTCGTGTTAAAATAGAAGAAGACTGAAACTATTAGAGCACAGGAATGTACAGGGCGGCGACCTGCCAAGAGCACCGCTGTACCCAAGGCGGCGCCTTGGCTAGAGGGATGGGGAGACCAGGGCGGCGCCTTGGCTAGAGAGGTTGGGAGACCAGGGTGGCACCTCGAGCTACTGAAATGGAATACCGAACATGCCCTCAACGAGGTCCAAAAATTCTGAAACTCACCCGAGATGTACTATCAACTTTCCCCATCGTAACGCAACTTGAAAATCGAAAAACGGATATCGGGAAGGTCATAAAATAATTCCTCGAAGTTAAGGGCTCAAAAATAAAGTGTTGGAACACTTAACAAAATTCTAAGTGTAAAGCTTCTTTTAATTCGCTCGGAAAGCTTAACCGATGAGTGAACTACAGGGGGTCTTACAATTATAAGCCATGTAATTGTAAAATGAAAAGATTTTGGTGAAACTTGATTTTCCAAATTTATCTGGATCTCATGAATATATTTTTCTTGTTCTATCATATTTGATTACTTCGTTTTGTTTGTATATTCATGTAACTTTCTGTATACATAATATATACTTTCGACGAAGGATGCTCAACTAACCACCCTTTACTGCATGTGGGTCATGTATCT